>NW_009648332.1:16165060-16208510 GCF_000708025.1 Charadrius vociferus | reverse complement strand
AATTGCTTTCAAAGCACATTTCCATTTCTCACTAAGCAGCCCTCACCTGCTAAAAACTCACTGGAGTTATTTTGTAATGTTTAAAGATGTATGGAAACCTGATCCTGGCATTGCCACATAGAAATCAAACTCTTAACAACAGAGAACCTTCCTCAGAGGAGGATGCAGGAGCAAAGAAAAAAAAAAAAACAGTGGGCAACAAGGACACCGAGAAAGAAGCAGCAGAACATCTGACAAAATACAAGGCTGCGGAAAGAGAAAGGAGGGGAAGGAAAGGGAGGACAGAAAAGAAGCAAATCTAGAAATCGGCCTGTAAGAGCAGAAAGCCACACAGAATCTCGCTGCACCATCTCCTTTGGCCTGGGAGACAGCGGGGTCACAGGCTGCAAGCGTTGCAAGGATGGCAGGGATGTGGTGGCAGGGATGCAGTGGCAGGGATGCGGTGGCAGGGGGGCGCCCGGGCGCCGGCGGCCAGACGGTACCCCCTGGTCCCCAGGCAGCTCTGCTGGAGCCCTGCAGCCATGGGGCTCCTGGGCAGGGACCCGTCCCTCCTCCAGAGTGCCAACCCGCGTTATTGTCATCCCATAAATTACTGGTAACAACAAAATCAACAGGTAAACACAAACATAACATGTGGGTGCATGTAAAGCAAGGAAGCACCCTGCTCAGAAAGGGGTCATAAATGCCTCAGGAATCCAAAACATTCTCCTTTGGTACAGACTGTCTTAGACGCGTATGAGGAAGTTGTATTTGTCACCGTGTGTCAACTGCACATTTACCAGCACCTGAGTATGCAGCACCTTGGAAGGATGGAACAGTCAAAGATGGAGGAAACCTGGCGAAGCCTGGTTTTCCAAGCAGGACAGCAGAATAGTCATTTCGGGGTGCTCATTTTAGCCAAACGAGGCTCACTGCAGCTGGCAAGTAATTAAATTGAAAAGCCTTTTCTGGAGAGTGAACAGGGTGTCAGCAGCACAAGCAGTCACCGCTCTTGAGGGAATCTTTCTGAGGGTTGCTGCAGTACTCTGATGTTTTTAGACCCCCCAAAATGGGCTCTGAGACTTCAGGAAGGGAGATGGCGAGGGCAGGAGACAAAATGCAGACAGGCAGGCTGGGGCTGGGATCATCTGAAGAAGCCCTCAGAAGCAAAACCTGTTTCAGGAGAAGGGTTCTGGCTTGTCAAGAGCAGAATCAATGACAAAGAAACAGCAATTAGCATGATTTTAAATATTCCTCCATAATACGCCATAAATCGTTTTGCCCTTGGGAGAGCCAGAACAAAAGACGAGCATAAAACTGCAGGCAAAATGCAAAAGTCTCCATCTCGCTGTGCAGGCAGATGGAGTTATTTAGTAAATCCTCTACAGTCTTCTCTGGGCTATAAGGAAAGGAGAAAGAAAAGCTGCCCAAAGTTTCAGTCAATATTTACCTCTCGGGTTAATAAATTGTGATCCTGACCTCAACAAAAGTCAATATCTTCTGATTATTATACGCAGGCACCTTTTTATTTGTCCTCACTCATTGTATAATGAGTCACCCGTTTCCACTGGCAACTTCACTTTAATTTTGAATGTCTGAATCGAACAATCATTTATACTCCAAAGGCATAAGACAAAATTACTATAAACTGGAGCTGTAAAATGTGGACTTAGGTTGCTATTTCCAGTGAATAAGCAAGCTTGGGCGGGGGGCAGAAGGGATCAAGGATTAAGCACAGAAAATAGCCATTTTAAATCCTCTTTTAAATACCTCTGAGTGACAAGGAGCAGAGAGAGGAAAGCCCTGAACTGTGCTATAAAATACAATAAGGCTGCAAGTGTGGGAGGAAAGAAAAGACAATCTGGCCTGACTAGCAAACTGTTTTTAATGGAACATTATTAAATAGTCTTTCTCCCCGAAATAACAAAGGGCGACGCCAGAAAATATATGCCAAGGGCAACAAGTATAGATTCACACACTTGCAAGCCAAGCTACAAAGGCAGATCTGAATGAAAGTCACCACACACTTTCTGCTTCATTAGAGGTGGGCTGGGCCAGAGCTAGAGGGAGAAAATTCGGGGTGTTATTCTCATAATTATGTAATGTTTTATATAATACCACAGGTGTGCACTGTGCTTTCCCAAAAGAAATCAAAGCACAGCCTCCCCCCGCAAGATCAAGAACCAGCTAGAATCACAATTTTGCTCCTCAACTTCTCATTTTTCGAACATCCCCCACTGACTATAATAAAAACGTCCTTTGGGCTTACAAGCCTTGTGATGCTGGAAAGATTTTCACCCACACAACCCACTATGCCCATCTCTCTTTAAAAAAGTAAGTTACTTTACCAGCTTAAGTTAGTCTGGCTTGACATTATTCTACTATTAATCCCACTCTGGCAAACAACAGTGAGAGCAGCGCATCTCTAGCTTAAGCACAGTAATTTTTGAGCAGTGGAAGACCTGGGAGAGCAAAGTGTGATCAAAACAATCATGATCGTATGTCTTTGTGAACACTCATAAACCCCATATGAGCCATCCTAGCATATTTCTTCTAAATGCCATGTTATGTATCTGCATGGCACCATTTTGATACTGTATTACCTTGTATTGTAAATAAAAAATAGTTCATTATGACCAAAGTAGGCAATATTGGACTTATGTGAACTTGAGTACAGAAACACTATTTTCAAACTAGAAAAGAAGCTGTCATTTTCAAATGGACATTCAGCCCAGTGTTTAGCAGTTCGATAAATATTTTTGTATTATCTGTTAATACTGGGCTTAAATTCGGTATTATTCAAAAAGGTATATCTCATTCATAAGGAGTGGAGTTGGGCTGCCTAAGCTTCAGAAAAAGGATGTCGTCATAAGTAGATTTTCCCTTCTATTTCACAAATCCAGCTTACAGTTTACACATTTTAAATTGAGATGAGCAAAGTAATTTAGACAGCTCATACACCAAAAAGCAGGTGATTTTCTAAAATAAAAATACATGAAAACAGAATTTTAAAAAATTCACCCCCCAAGAAGTCACAACCCAAAATTTGACAATGCTGAAGCTCAATAGATTAAAGGTTCATTTGATATCCTCAGACGTGCTCCTACTAAATTCAGATGTTTTTCACCATTAACTTAGTTGAGATCCTTTATTTCCATCTAATGACCTGTATCAGCAACCACCACTATTACCACATCGGTACCAACAAGCAGACATGCTAATTCGTGTGCCATTAAACAGCATGTGTATCCATAGAGGAAGGCTGGAAACTGTCTTGTGAGCAGAAATTAATGAAGTTTCAGTAGGTTTGAATAAATCTGTAGGCACTTCGTAGCTATAGAATTTTTTTATCAACAGCCTTTATAATAGCTTGGAAACGGCAACTGATTTAAAGTCATCGGAGTCAACAGACACAAACTGCAATGAGGTGGGCAAGACAACAGTTGGATGCTGTGGTTTCTAAAAACCTAGTGTGCTCCCAGGGAGATGCTCATTTTGGAAAAGAAGTTATACCTCGGCATATTTTAGTAGACAATCTTGAAGTACATTATCTTGAAGGAAAATGGAAGAATCAGACATAGCAGGACATTCCATTAATTTTGTTGACTACAGTTGGAACTCAAGATACTCTAAGCCAAACTTCTTCATAGCAACCTTCCCTGGCAAAACCTAAATAGAGTAATTTATGTATTTACTGTGAAATAAGGAAATGTGTCCTAGTCTGCTTGTCCCTGTTGGGTAAGAGTACAAGCTGAGCTTCTCATTTATGTTTGGGAGGAAGGCCATTGAGGTGTCTGCCAACATCAGCATCCCCAGCCAGATGCACATTTGATACACCATAAGTACCAATGATCACTCTATATTACAGAGAAAAAAGTAGCAATGACATTTTTCATGATTGTAAAATGTTTTTTTCTGCATTTTCATTCTTTCGTATTTCAAGGACAAAAGTCAAAGGACCTTAAACACCGG
Source organism: Charadrius vociferus (assembly GCF_000708025.1). NCBI lineage: Eukaryota > Metazoa > Chordata > Aves > Charadriiformes > Charadriidae > Charadrius > Charadrius vociferus. The sequence continues at coordinate 16,204,559 of NW_009648332.1, read as the reverse complement.
TCAGCTTTGTGGATAGCTGAGGCTTCCAGGTCATCAGAGAGAAAGGATTTACGTGCATGCATGTTTCCTATGGGGTAAGACTGGGGATGAGACAATTGCCCTTCCCTCCTCTGCATTTTCAGAACAGAACACCCGCAAATAGAGAAAGGAAATAATATTCAGTTCAGAATAAGCCATTTTTTGCAGTGAATTTGGAAATACTGCTCTTGTGGGAGATGCACTTCCCAAGGTCTCCTTCAAGATACTGAGGCCTGACAGAAGAGTAGATGATTTCCATGATGATACTGTTTTTGAGGTTATGCAGAGTCAGGAAGAAGAGTTCTCCAAGGAGTGCAAAGCCTGTCGCCCACCAGGCGGATGAAGAAGAAACTCCAAACTAGTCCTATGCCATTCCCAGGTGCTGCAGGAGAGATAAGGAGAAGCACAGCAGGGGAAAGGTCCTGGCTGTAGGCCACAGCAGGGTAATTCACAGCTTTGAATGCCATAGCAAGCAATGCCACCAACACGCAAGAGCAGGAGGCAACTGAATCAAAGTGCTACTACCAGAGGACATCTCACCAGGGAGTGGAGCAGAGCAGAGCTTGGACCCAGGATTTGGATGGCGTGACCATTCCTCTCTGCCTTCTGCAGGATGAAGTTTCACTCCTGAAGCAAACTGGTCCGTGTTGCTGGCAGAGCCATGCCTGGCACCGCACAGGTAGGGGCTCCACCACCGAGCTTTGAGCAGCCTTCATCTGCACTGGGACTAGGCCACAAAGTGTCTCCAAGATCAGGACTGCAAACTGAAGCTCGTTTTTAAACGTCACAGCAAGCCATCGCAAAGAGCAGAGAATACGTTTGATGTGTGTATCATAGCCTGTGCTGCTAAAGAAATTCAGCGAGTCTCCTAAATTAGTACAAGCTCCTGAATCCGAAAGAAATGTAAGAGGGTCTTGTGAAGAAAGGCAGGAGGCAGATGGTTTCTGCACTGGAAAACAAGAGATTATTTTTGTGAGAGAATTTTGGAGGTACTGAAGGAACTTTTCTACTGGCAGCCAAGATATTAGCAGATATAAATATTATAGTAGTCGAACAGTTATTTCTTCACAGTCACTCTCGCTATGGGATGTATGTGGTTTTAATTAATAAGCTTAATATCTTCATCTGGATGTATTTCTGTTTTCTTCTGTGCTCTCTCTCCTCTTTATTTTTCCAAGCAATAACCTAAAATATAACGCACTGACCAGAATGTAATGGAATGGACTAAGATGTAAGAATCATAAAAATACTTGTTTACAATACAAGGCGTGGATTAATATTAGCAAGTGTTTGAAAGCACTGAAAGAGCATTTGCAGTCTCCACCTTTATGATCCTTGCTTTATGCAGAAAATAATATTCAATAAAGAATACAATCTATAACTTGAATTATATAAAAATCACAACACTTCTTTTTTGTGCTCCTCTAAAATTCAATAAATAGTTCAATAGATCTTCTTTATTCCTTTCACACTTCTGGGGAAAAAAATGATTCTCAGGCAAAGAGCTTGCAGGCCAAATTTCAATCTGAAAATAATCTTTACAGCTGAGTTATAAAACAATGAGAATAAGGGTTTATGATGTGAAAGTTGATGTAGGCTTTACTGCTTTGGCATGATTGGTGAAGCTGTATTAAAAAGAAATAAATTTAAAAAAACAAATCCCCCAAAACCCAGGCATGCTCGATCCTGTGACTAAATAATAGAAGCTGTATGCTACCATGACCATATAAATCTAAAGTCTTAAACTACTCCACCCTTATTATCTCTTCCAAAAGAAAAATGTTTATAATAATACCTATATTGACTTTTGCTTTTTGTTCAATAACAAGATTTACTGCCCCACTCTTCAGTCAATTGTAACCTCTTTGGGTCAACAAATCTCGATACTGATCTCAATAGAAGTCAATACCTGCTTATTACTTACCTCCACATTTAGACGCCTATCACAAATTCTTATGGGCATCCCCTTGACAAGAAGAAATGAATACTTTCTGTTTAGTTTCTACACGAAATAGCCTTATGTGCTTTTCACACAGAGATTTTTAAAGCCATTAGGTGATGCTGTATTTTAGGAAAACAATATTATACATTAATTTCTGGAACTAGGAATTAAGGTTGTTTAGCTTCTCTGCGTTGTTTCCTTTAAAATTCACAGACTGACCTTCTTGTAATTCCTATTTTCTTCCCACATAAAATGTAATTGAGCAATCTGATATTTTTTCTTTTCTAACTAAGAAAGGCAAGTAACAGTAAAAATTAAAAAGCTACTTGCAAGTAATAATACGCAAACTAACATCCCAGAAGTTCAACAGAGAAATATAACAATCACTTTCTCAGTTGCATTTGTACAAAGTCAGAATAAAACCCCAGCTTTGAAATTCACTATCACACCTGAGTTTGTATATGAGTTGATTCTGTACTTACATAGAGTAAATCTTCAGATAATCTATTTGGTACCTTGACCAAATGTTTGGTCAAACATCTGCTATGAGAGAATAATCAAATCAGGATTTTGTGTCTTATATGTAAACAGTTTAAATGGGTATTTATTTACCATACTATCCAAAAGCTTCTATAAGAATCTTATCATAGAGTTGGATAATGAGAAATTTATTTTAAAATACTGTCTCACTGCACTTGGTTTTGAGAATTGGATTACTCACGTCACACATGTTCAGAATGGAAACTGGGAAAATGCTGGTACAGAAGTCTGGAACACATGGTAAGGAAATGTCAACAGGTTGCAGAAGTTATGTTCAAAAGTGCCTTTAGAAGTGTCTGAAGCACCTGCAAAGAACATCACTGTACTGGTCTTTTCTGGTTGTACATGCAATACAATATTAGTTGTGTCAAACACAGCAGACAACAGATGGAGCAATGACCCTAACCTTGAATATTATTATTTTGTTATCTTGTCTTAAAATCTTCATTTCAGAACATCACAAATGGCAATCAGAGTATTTGTACTTCCAGCGATGGAAGGGTGGAAGGATGGAAGGAAAATAATCACCAGGAAAAGCATATATTCAAAATACACACATAAAATAATTTTTTAACTTTTTCTTTTTAGGCTTGCCGTATAACACTATTTAAGGCTTGCTTAATATTGCACATTCCCACCACTGTCCCGTGATATCTGCGTCATCTGGGGTAACATGAAGCTACGCAATTTGCTGTAACTGCTTTCTTGTGTTTTTCGGTTAAATCCCAGAGTCTGAAAAACTTCCCTAAAGTGAAAATTTAGATGTGGTTTATGCACAGGAGATCCCATCCTCAACTTATTGACATCAGGTTTGCATATACCACAGGGAATAAAAGTAGTGTGTTGCATGAGAATCGTGCCTGGACTTACCCAAGAAATGTATTTGACTAACAAGGTGAGCCAATTCAGAATTAAATAGTTTTTCAGGCTAAACAAAATCAATATTATTTATAGCATGTAATAGTAGGCCTAAAAAAAACATTTCTAGCTTCTTAAAAATAGATAAAGCTATATTGATTTACAAAATGTAAGGCATTAGGCTGCTCAGATACACAGAACTGTCATGTAAAAGATCTAGGTCGAGAAACACCAATAAAACTCCTATTCATCTAATTAGTCGAAGAGCACAGTGAAAGGTCAAGCAAGGTTGAAGTGCTCTGTCTGGCGTCTGATATTCCTGCAGGATGACAAGTTATTCTTTATAGCTTTAATGATAGTCTCCGAGAGCCCGGTGAAGGCTCTGCGCTTTCTGGGCAGAGGGGCTGCAGCAGGGAGGCACCGAGAGCCTCCCGCCTCCATCATGCCCCATCCCCAACCACGGCTCACCCTCTGCTGAGCCCCGACTAACGGCAGTGCCGTCGTTTACACTCTCATAGCAAAAGAACTGGATCTGTAGAATGTTTTGATCCAAAACACACATGGATATGTAACTAGGAGGGAAGGTAAGCTTCCTCACCCCATCCCTTCTGCTGCAGATCTCCATGAGGAGGAGAAGTGCAAAAGTGCTGCTGAAGGGCAGATGTGGTGGGATGCAGCCAGGAGTTATAAATGAGAATGTATGTGACCCGGAGGTCCTGCATGGAAGCTCTCCATGCGTACCAAAAGATACAGCAAAGATCCATCTCATAGGGAGAAAATGCCAAAATTAAACTATGGCAGCTTCAACAGAAAAGAAGAATCCAGGATTTGGATTCTATTCTGGCAAATTATGAGGATTATATTTATTGAACCTGACTGTGATGCATTTCCTTCACAAGAAGTGATAATAGCAAAACCATCTCCAAATTAAAACAGTGCATTTTTATGTGATACTGATTAAAGTGGGTGGACTTTGGATAGTGCAATATGAAGGATGACAGTAATCAACATGGATGAAGTGCGGTAGAAACACAGCAGAAATTCAACAAAGATCAAGTGCCAGAGTAAGGGAAAGTGAAGGAAAGAGGAAGAGACTAGAAAACATTTCTTGAGGGCAAAAATAAGGTTAAAGGATGATCATTAACGTGCTACTGACACTCCACAGTTATAATGAGGACTGTGCAAATGAATACATAATAAAGAATAATAATAATAGTTGGGTAGCGCCAGCTAGATGGGAAGAGGCAGAGGACAATAGGAAGATCAGTCTAATAACAGAGACATTCTGCCCTGACTGTGGCAAAGGCCTTGGAAGATGCTCAGAGAGAGAAAATCTCCATGGAGATTCATGAAAGCTGTTCCTTATTATTATTTTGCAGAGATATTTCTATCCCTGCACAAGCCCTGAGGCCCATTCAGATTTCCTGAAGGTCCTAGAAGATGAAACCTAACTTTGAAACGGGAAGAGCTTAAGTGTAAGCGGTGCTTTACAACCTTCTGAAGGAGGAGGTGAGCTATCTACAGGTCTATCTGCAGAGAGGCTTCACAGGGCTGCTACCAGGCCATGGTCCCAGCTCTGACAGCCCACCTTTCCCAAGAATCCCCTCTGCATTTTAAAATAGCACTTATGTTTCAACACAACATGTTTCAGGTTTTGGTTTCAAAGTATCTGCGTGTTAAATTACTGACCAAACACAGGATTCTGGATCAGTGTCTTTACAGAACAGAAAGGAACAGAGTGACAAGGGGAGGGGAAAATACTGAAATGTTGTGTTTTACTCCATGCTAACATATGCACCTCTTATTTTCTGAAACAGAGTTCAGTTAGTCAGGATATAAACCATTGCCACTACTTGCTAATCCTGAGCTGCCTCATTCACTAATTTCTATAGCTGCAGAATTAATAGGATTGATTATGGCTAGCATTTAACTGGATTATATTTTAATTGAATATGTTCGGATGTATTAAAGATTTTCTACTGTCAGCCTTTCGGATGACGAGAGATGATGAGGCTGATGGAGCTACCAAGGCAGCCAACTTTTAAGTGGGATTTTGACTGCGAGGGTTATTGTTACAGGAACCTCTCGAGTTCCAGCAGATATTTCACTGGCAGGAAGTAAAAAGTACTATTGTGTTATGTATTCCGCTCAAGTTTCTCACTTGGAAATAGTTCTGATTGTCATCCTTGGCCAGGTTTAAATTGACATTTTTATCACAACATTCCTGGCATGGTACTGAAAGTTACTTGCTTGTGAGTAGCTATCAGCTGGCAAAAAATTTAAAAGGAGGTTGGGTGATTAAAATTATATGCCAAGAGCTATACAGAGACAACAAAATAACCAAAAGCAGCCAAAGGCAGCAAAGATTGTTAACAAAACAAAAAAAAAGTATCTTTTCAGAGAAAGGAAACTCACGCATGCAAGAGTCATAAATCACACATCTTCATTTAATATTTGATCATCAAAAAGCTAATAATTAAAACTGGGAAGGTTAGGTTGGTCAAGTTTTACAGCTGAGCGCACTCCCTGAGCATGCTCAAATCAGCACTTATGAGATTAATTTATAAACTCTTCAAACTCTGAATCTCCAAGGTTTATGCTGTCTGTGCATTGTTTGCATAATGCAGTGTTATACTGCTAAAGCACTACCTATAAAGGGATTATTTTCATATTCAGCACATTAAAGATACAGCACAATTCATAGATATCGTACTGTGTTTATGCCTGAGATAGCAGGTAAAGTGTCTCTCGTTCTGATTATCCGTGAAGCAAACGTAGGAACGTGGATGTTTTGGGAGAGAGCGTACCCTTAGTGAAATTAATTCCCCAATGGTTTTATTAAAGTCTGCAAATTGCATTATTTTCCCATCATATTTGAAATATTGCACTTCCTTAATGCTTGCTCTAACCCATGGCATGCCATCTTCCCTGGGGTGTCTAGACATGGTGTCTTAGATTTATGTGTATGATCTCAGTGTGTTACAACATCATTCCTGACTAATGCATTATTACAATACTTACATATATTCCCAAGTGTCACTGTATTGATTAGAAAATCACCAATCTGCATATGCACACCATCTGTGCTTCAGAGAAGCAAAACATGCAGGATAACATTTGCCTTACTCAAAGGGAAATTCAGATACTACTAAAAGAACAAATGGGAACCCTTTTTTATGTTTTGTTTTGTAAAATAACAAAGAAAATGAGTACCATTTCTGCAAAACAACAGTCCGTGCCTCTGACGGTTTAAAACAGAAGCCTTTTCCTCTCTCTGCAGCAAAGAGATTTACCTTTAGTTACAACACGCAAACAATCTGCCCTTTTAGAGATAGCAAATAATATGGAAGGGAAGCATACTGCTGCGATGAATTTTAAAAATCTCAGCTCAGATGGAAGAATAGGGGACTCTTCAGCAGAAGGGGCCGTAGTCAGCAGCGAGTCCTTTCTCAGCTGAAAGCTGCAAGAGTGGTTGTGAAAGATGAATGAGGCCCTTGCTTACTGGGGTGAAATGCTTTTAAAGGACAAGAATCTGCTTATCTTTGATTGATTGCTCAGTCTGATACTTTCCTTTATAAAGTTTATTGACTACAAGCCCATAAATCAAAGAAAAACAAATCACGGGTTCAATTTTGGGGGCATTGACATCCTGCCATCTTGCAGCAATAGCTTAGAAGTCACAGGGCAGGGAAGAGGAGGGATATGGGGGACTCACAGAGACAAAAGCATCTATTTCAGGTAAACCATTACTTCAGTTTTTTGTAAATGATTATTCATTTGTGCCCTATAACATTTTTAAGTCAAGAGAAAAATGCAGACAACCAAGCTACCCAGATGATTCCTTTAAAGTCCTTAAATGCAGCATTTACAATTAGCAGACATACTTTTCATTGTGTCGCTGCATCCTCTCCGGTTCTGCGAGATTACAGTCACATTCCCACACATCTCTCACCCTCTGTAAGGATCTTACATTTGCAATTTAAACCATCAAAGCAAGAATCAGATTTCTGTCAGGGGGATTTGAGGGTTTGGGAAGCGCAAAATCTCTACTGAAACACACCATAGAGCTGCATGTAAGGAAAGCACTAGCCATAGATCTTGCTCATATGGGGCATGCGGTATAATATGACAGCACGATAATACAGATTAATTTGTGCTGTTGACCTTGACACACTGTTCTATTGTGTCTTCTTTTAAAGTCAGCACTCGGGTCACTAGAACATCTGGTGTTTAACAAAAAAAATCCCATTCTGAAGCGCTAAATGTGTTGAAACAAATGGTACTGTACTATCATTACACAGCGCAACCTCTCTGCTAGGGGTCTAATTTCAAGACTACCCTGACTGAACTACATTATTATTAGTGGTTTTATAATTCACATCTTGCCACAGTACACAAAACACCTAATTATCAAAAGTAGCCTTTTAAAAGCTGGATTGTGTTCCATGCAACCGGCTCTGACTGTTGCTTTCTTTTCATTTCATCTTTGGAGACATCTGGAAGGGCTCAGCCCGCGCACTGCTGAACATCCTGGCCTCGACCCAGCACAGCACTTTAGCATGCACCTGTACTTATACACATAAGTAGACCTCTATATTTTAGCAGGACATTCTTTTAGGTTATGTCCACACCAGTCTACCTTGCTGACTGTATGAACTGGGTTCACCACATGGGCTAGAAATTGCCCAGCGCTCAGTTTTGCATCCTCCACGTCTTATACCCAGTTATTTCCAGCTTGTGCTCGAGTCTCACCCAGTCCTCAGAGCTGGGGAAAAGCTGATGCAGAATTTTAGGAGGAGAGTGAAGATCGGGGAGATGATTGGTAGCAAAGAGTAGGCAGCTTTGTTTCACAGGAGTATATCTGTACTGTTTAATATGAAAAAGAAAAAGCAAAGGGTCATGACTCTGCCCTAGAAGGTATCCCAGCACCTTACCACCCCTCTGACACTACTGCGTCCCCACATCTTTCTCCCACCACTCTGTCAGCTCCAATTCCCAACAGAGGTTCTCCGTGTAACCAAGCACACAGGGTGCCTCTGCCAGATCTTATGGAATCTCGCAAAGATTCCGCAGGAAGGACTAACAGTTTCCAGCAGTCTGATGCCCTTTACCTGTCCGGAAGCAGATCGCAAAGCCTATTAGCATTCCAGCTTTTCCAATTAGCAGGGAGGCACACCACCCAGGCTGGGCTCTTCCAGCTGCGTTGTGCTTGTGCGGTGAGTCACGGTGGGCTGATTCTCCCCCACTTCACAAATCTGTCAGTCATTTATGGCCCAGCAAAGCAAGTATGAAATGTTACTATGCTACTTTTTTACCTGATTTGCCCTCACTCTGCAAGCGCAAGCAGAAAGGAATTAGCCCTGAGAAATGCACCAGTAGCTAAGTACTACTTATCTGACGTAACAACATTTTCTTCTATTAGTTGGAAAAAATCCCCACAGTCAAGAGCATGGGAAATTACTATAGGCACCTACAAACAAAAACGCGTGAGTCTCAATGCCCGAGAAGGGACCAGTACCTCCAGCTCTTGAGAAAAGGGAACACAGCTAAGGCGAGCGTGCAGGTGTATTTACAAAGAGCAAAGGATGTGCGTGCAGAGCCAAGCAAAGAAGGGGCCACAGGAAGAGGCTCGAGGTCATTCGGCACAGGAAAGTAACGGCCCAGAAAATGCCTTTGACTCACAGCACGGCTGGAGGAGGAGGAGGCGGCTGTTACACTGTGATTTGGGCCAAGGTGAAGTCATTTCCAGTTGTTTTAAACGCGATTTCTGCCATGATCTCTATGAGAAGTTTATATCTGGTTACTGAAAAGAAGAAAAAAGAAAAAAAGGCTGACACCACTGAATGAGAAGACAGCATTGAGCAATCAGTCGCCAAAGACCTAATCTCATTAATTCCTCCTAAGATTTCAGTCGTCAGTCTGCAGTTGGCAGCTAGTGGAGAACTGAGTACAATGAGACATCTTTTAAACATTATTTTTTTCAGGCCATCTTCCTGATCTTTTTACACTTGTTTGTTCTGCAGTTTCTTAGAAGTTACAACTGCTGAAGGAAGTAGAGAAAATCCAGAAAAAAAATAAAATAACCTGCTCTCCTATGCAGCTTCATGCCGCTGGGTCAGTGATTAACAAAGACAAGGTCCTACTGCAGGGAAGCTAAATGGAGTTCATTATGGACATGAAAGTTAGCAGGGCCAAAAAGGTGAGACTATGGGAAAGAGAATGAAATAAGAGCTTAACAAGTGTGGATTTTACTTCCTCAGTGCAATAAGGACAGCTTTTAACTACCAACTACTCTAAAAAATATGTATCTAGATAATAGTGCCTTTAAGATAGGTACTGTCCTATATACTATAGTGTTTTGTATGCAGTCAGGAAAATTAAAATTATAATGTATAGTAAAATTCTGTGTTGTGCTGCAATGTGTAATCTTTGTCTTCCAGACTGAAAATTTGTTTTTGCAGTTTTTCCTGGAAAAATCAGGAAAACAGAAAGAAAGATGAATAGCATTTAAGTGGATTAGAATGATGATGTTAAACCTGGATGGAGACATCTAGCTCAAAACCCCACAAAACTAGGAGTTTGTCACCAGTGCTCATTGCTTGAGTGCCTTGGGAACGCCAGTGCTTCCCAGCAGCAAACTTTTCAGGGAAGGAGACTAGAGACAGCTTGCTCCTAAACACACTGACAGAGCCTGGAGCTACAGCCTGCAGACACTGAGATACGAGAGGATTCTCTTGGCCCTGAAGTCTGCAGCCGGTAGCCTGTGCCTCACTCACAGATAATTTTGGCCACACGCTGCAGTACCAGATACCTGGGCAACACAAAGAGGGTAAACTCTTACAGCGTGTCATATTTTCTCCCCAAAATTGACGGTGAGTAATCGTTTTTTTTAGGAATACTTCTGGTTTAGGCCATTTCCACTTTGATTTTACACTGGCACTACTACAAACTGTTCTTGTCGTTTGTCAGAGAAGCGAAAGTTTTCTGTTACAGCTGCCAATGTCCTGTGTAACCAAAGAGCCTGGGTGGCTTCATCACAACCCTCCCAAGGTGATGTTTGGGTAGATACAAGACAATTGGTGACCATGAGATGCTGACCACTGTAGAAGTTGCTTAGAAGTGGAGTTCACCTGAAAAAGGTCTATGTGACGGCGAGGCTAGAAAATCAAGTACTTTTCAAACCAACTTATTTGTTTAGCCTAGAAAAAACAGGCGCAAAGGAGTTATGAAAAGTAGCAAACCAAAGTCTCATTGAAGCTTCAGTTTACAAGAGATCAAAGGCTCCTAAGAAGCGTGTAGGCAAATGCCTTTGTCAGAACATGCATCCGGTAATGTAAACATGTAAATAAATGTTTTCAGGGAAAACTAGAGGATGAAACGTGACTTGAGGTCCCTGATTCCAGGATTGCTTGACACCTAGAAAGCTGGGAAGAAAAAGGAGAGTGGATAAGTAGCTGACGAATACTAATGTATTACTTGGTCCTTTTAAGTAACAACCTCAAGGATCTCGGTACAGATTAGCGTTCTCAATAATTTTAACCATGTAGAGTATACCAACAATGTCTTTTACTTTATTTCTTTTGTTTCCAGTATTTTAGTGTTACACAAATTTTTCTTCTGAATTAATAACCATAGTTACACTTTTCTGGGGGAGGGGACTTCAGACCTTTTATGAGATACCATTTAGGAGAGAATCTGTTGTCTAAGCAACCCTTAGAATAGGCAGGAAGAATCAGATATTAGACTGTATTAATGTGGCATTAACTTGCTTGTTAATGGAAGTGAATTCAACAAGATGCACAACCTAGAGAGGAGAAAATGTCCTCATTTACACTGTTGTGCAAAGCAAACCTCAAAACGAAGCAAGAGGATGGACACAAAGAACTACTTACCATGAGCATCCCTGAACAACTGCAGTCTCAGCAGAGAAGACAGGGATGAAACAATGCAAGTCTGAGTAAACTAAGCAAGGAGATAAAGGAACCAACAGACAAAAATGTAAACTTCCAGTAATAATTAACATCAGAATTTTGACGAAACTTCCTACAGCCCCATTGTTCTTCACAAGGTGAAGGGCACTTTGAAATAGGGCTCTGTGATTTAAAATTCTGAGGTATTTGGGTGAAAATCTGGCTTGTAATAGCAAAAAAACACCCCCAAAATAATACTGAAACAATAGCAAAAAACCTACCATACAGGCAGATGATGATAATTATTATAAGTGTGTTGCTAAACCATGTTTGGTTGAATGATCTTGAAAATATCATTCTTTTAATGTTGCTCCCACTGTTACATGTTCTTAGACTTGAAGAGAAAATGAAGAACCTAGTTTGTTATTTCGCTCAGATAATACCAGTTATAAAAATAGATTAACTGTCAGTATCATGAATTAATATCACAGAAGCACGGAGGCTCAAATAACAGGCTTAGGCCATAAGCAAAGAAGCAAGAACACAAAGCTTATGCTTTGACCCGGGAAAGGATAGCCGCATGGCTGCTGAGGAAAAATGCTTACATAAAATGAGATTTGTGTTTAATAATTCCGTGTGCTTTTAAAATCTACATTTTGTTTTGTTCTACATACAGAGGCAGCTTTTGATGGTGAAGCATTACTCACTAGCTACAAAAGCTGATGCTCAAGTTAAAAATCGGCAGCTTTTAGTTCATGCTTTCAATCTTCCCCCCTCCCCCCTTTTTTTTTTTTTTTTTTTTTTTAAAGAATCTCTGAACGTCTAAATGATAACATGTTTCAAGTAGCTGCTCCTTCCCTGGAGTTGAACAAAATTGAAAAGATCAAAGTTAGTGCAATCTTGTTCAAAGGTGAAGAGGTGAAATCTTATGTGTGCTGGAGGATCAGAGCAAATAGAAATGTACAATGCTTAGTGTGCGACACCTGAAGCCCACTTTCATCAAGGTACCTCATTTTCATCTGAATTCAGAATGTATCTCATTTTATGGTAACGTAAGGAACAGCACAGGATTAGCTTGGTTACAAAGAAAAGAAGCCATTGCCCAACGCTGAAAAGTAAACATCAGTAAAAGGTGGAAATGGTCAATTTTTTTTAGAATGACTAAATTCACCACATTAAATTGTATATTCCTTCTTTAAGCAGCATTTATATAATTGAGTAAGATGAAGCCATTACACCTACGATGTTTCAAGTATCATAATGCTGTTGATAGTTGAAGAGTTTCTTGAAAAAAACAGTGTGTTTTGAAGGGGGCTGCAGAGGGGGACATCTAAAAAGGGTATGTTTTTTTCCATAAAATCTTCATGTGACTGATGTGCCCTGACATAATGTATCACGATGAAATACAGCTGCCAAAAAAGAACTTCAAATGATGCCCTTTTTCTGGAGAGAAAAAAAAAAAAGTGATAAGAAAATAGGTACCTTTTCAGCAAAAGCTTTTAAAGCTTTAAAAGCACGGCAACCAGTAAAAAGGTTCTCAGGTAAAGGCTTCTTTACTCAATTTTGTCTAAGTACCTAGAAGCTAAATGGGGGGAAAAGGGTATGGAAAATAATGCTCCAGCCTCTGTGAGAACTGAAGACATCCTGAACACAAGACACCGTGGCACAGGAAGACAAGAGGATTTTAATGTCCTCGTCCTGCCATGGCATTTTCAAACACATGGGAAGGTCCATTTCCAAATTATTGGGAATTGTGCTACATTACGCTAATAATGCTGATCTTAGAATGTTTTAGCATAAACCTGAAATTAAACAGGGCAGAGTGGTCACAAACATGCGAACGTTCAGAAGCTGAATAGAGGTCCCACCTTTCAATTTTCCCTTTTTGAATATGTAGAGTTTCTTTCGCCTATTGCCCTGTCCTAGGGCTGTTGTTGTAGGGCTCTCAAATTCCAACCTGTACTTTGCTGCCCGAAAGCATTAAGTATTATTATATACATTGGCTATTATGGGTCAAACCTTGACCTGAAAATCAGGTCTGCTCGGAAGTACTATAAAAGTCTGTTATATACAGCCCTCCTAGGAGCAATCCCACACTGCTACCTGCCAAAGTCTTTTTCTGAAGGATTTACCCAGCACATCCGCACCCAAAAATTCCCACTTTTGTTTTCTTTCAAACCTCAACCCTGGCAAAAAAAAAAAAAGAAGTGTTTAGTCTTCCAGTGGTAGCTTCAGAAAATGAACCGCTGGAAGCAGAGCATGTGGAGATGCTGGGGTCTGCAAGATGGGCATGAACTGGGGTTCAGGGACAGGGCAGAGACAAAGGTGACAAGACACGCAAAGAAGAGAGATCCAAAGATTAAGAGAGCACATGCAGAAAGTGGCTATGTCCAGCTGAATACATGTGCACAATTAGGCTGGATACAACTGAATCTTTCGCCAAACTACTACCTTCTACTAGGTCAGAAATTATGTTGTTCAAACTTCAACACCTTCTGGATTGTCAATTGGCACACATTTCTACTAGTTGTCCTCTTGGCTACATAAACATCCACCTCCATCAATCACAAAGTATGGTCCAAAATACACATAAGCTGTTCCCAAAGGGGTGACACACTCTGCTGGTTCACACGTCTTAGCACAGGGCCTACAGTAGAGAAATCAAGCTCTCATCATTTCCTCTTTATCTGCATTTCAGGTCAACATTTCTTATTTTACCTTTGAGGTACAGAAAGAACTGATCTGTTGTCCTTCATCCACGGCCAGCCTCCTGCAATTAACATGAGCAGATAACCATGGAAGTGCTGCAGGTAGACTAAATCTCTCGATGACAGGGAATCTCTATGTGTTTCATAAGAACTGTTAAATTGACATTAAAATATCTAAGGATCAGTTATGTTGCGCAGCACAGAGCGGCTGACTTGCCGCACTGTTGTTGTTGTGCCGACTGTGTGTCATTACGCTTGAGTTTGTTCCTGCATTTTGGTGGCATGTAGGCAGTCGTATTTGCTGCTTTGAAAGGAGTGACCTGCTGGGATTTCAGGCTGCTTCTGAAGTGCTGTGCAGAACCGACTTCAGGTATTTCTTTAACCAAAAAAATTCTGCAGTGTTCAGACACTTCCAGAAAACCTCCTAAGCTCCCCTACACACTGGTGTTTTACATAAATCATGGACGACGTGTTGTATGCATACAGATGGCTTTTAGTCACTGAAGACCACACCAAGAGCAGTGTTTTGCGGCATGGCTTCCCCTTCCTGCGTGACCGTCCCATTCGTCTGCACAACAGAAATCATGCAGCCGGTCACTGCACTGGTACTCGTGACACAGTCTCACAAGGTGGGATAATAGGTCAGATGTATCATACTGTTATTGTTCCTTTCTGTATTTGTATTTGTTATGGACTATAAACCCTGATGAACCCATGAAGGGCTGTGACCATGAATCCCAATTGGCTGAGCAGCACTATTTCATGGTGGGGCGAGTCCGGCGGTAACGAATTCAGTCAACATAATGATTTCGGTTTCACTGCACTGCACTGCTTCCTGGGAACCTGCAGAAGATGAGTGATTGTGTCACGATCATCAATTCAGACACAATGCTGAAATTTCTTACAGAGCTCTAAGTCCCTGTGAAACCTCAGACTAATAAATATGGTGATCGTATTTGCTATTTGGCAAAAATATTAATTAACCGGGAAAAGTTAATAAAAATATATTCCCCAAAATTATGCAACAGAAAAAAAATATATTTCTTATTCATGGTTATATGAATGCAAAATGCCATGGAATCCTCATCTTTAATACCTAAGGGATTTATAAGCATATTGCATCCATAAAACTTGGTTCATCAGTACAGTACACAGCCCAGATATGCATATTTAATTACTCTGAAAGTAATTTACTTGTACAGATGGTGGTATTAGAAGGTCTTACTTCAATTTAAATTACTTCTATCTGAAAAATAATGTTATTTTGCTATGAATCCTGAGTGAAGGATTTACTCTTATTACAGATGAATAATACTTGACAATTGTAATTAATCTGTGACTAATCTAATACTTCCTCAATAAACATTTTGTTTCAGATTTTACAAACTGGAGCATCCTCTTTCCAGGAGGTTGATCTAGTAGCATTTCACACCCAAACCTGCTCACTGTGAGGGACCCCAACGTGCTCTTGGGATAAGCGAATAAAAAGCCACAGAAGATTTTGTTGAATATCCCCGCGACTTCCCAAGGCATAGAGGCATTGCAAAACTGTTTGCACCTTTCTGTAGATTAAGCGGGGATTAAAGCGAAAGGATGCATTTCAGGAAAACACCTGCCAGGCAGAAGATTTCAGTGACTTGATGTGCACGTGGGGAGTTTGGGACAAGCTTTAATGGGAGAGAACTCCAAATACCCTGTCCTGGCCGTGGGCAGCGAGCTCTCCCAGCAGCGTGGGCAGCGGGGCTGTGCTGGATGTCCACCCTGCCGCCATCCCCCGGCTCGCACCACTCCAATAACAGCAATTTCCAGGAGCGAGCGTGCAGCAGAGGCAGGGAAAGCTGGCAGCGTATTGCAGTAGCTTTTAACACCTTTCCTAGGAAAACCCGACTGCTTCTTCAAGTGAGATTGTTTTCTTGTGCAGCACCGTAAAAGGTCTACATGTGTTTGTTAGACTTTCTTCAGTGAACATCCGTCTTTATTAAAACGCTGGCTATCTCAGAGGTGGCTGCCATGGTTGCTATGGTAAGCATTCATGTTTTATTGAAGACTTAATGGCCACAACCCACATAAAGGGCTCCCGAGTGGCCCTAAAATGTGCTCTGCCTTCCCCTTCCTCCAACACTCTCCACAGGACAAAAACAATTTTTTGACAGTTGATCTGATTTTGAGGGCCCACCTGGAATAAGGGGGTTTGTCCCTTTTATCTATGTAATTTTAACCTCGTGGCCTGGATTTAATACGAAGAACAAACCTCTGTGGAACTGATCCAGAGAGCTGGAAAGTGCCTGAAACTCCCAGAGAGTTCTGGCGGAGCTGGAGATGTTGGGGGAGCAGCACCTCTGAGTGACCGTAAGACCGCTAGTGCTACACGCCTTTGTCAAATTAAAATTGTGAGGAAAAAAAATATCCTATCACACTGATTGGACCAGCAATGACATGTATGAAGGTCTGTACAGCCCAAGCCAGGTTGTGCAGCCTGGAGCGCAGACATTTCACCCAGGCAGGGCAACCTGGCTGCCAGAGTAGAGAAAAGGGACAGGACATGTCACCCCATTAGTATATGTGCTCCTGCTATAGCAAAGGAGCCGTGATGCGCTGGCTGTGGCTGGCATTTGAGTTCCAGGCAGCTTTTCTTTTTAATCATCCTAATTAAGAGAAAACTTTACCTCCTTTGGCTTTCATGCATTTACACTTACACAGAATTTCCAATAACATCTTTCCCAGGAAATTTAAGCACATTTGTTTCCACTGAGTTTAAAAAGGATCAAGGTCACTTCTTCCAAATTTTGAACTTTTTTTTTTTTTTTTTTTTTTTTTTTGGCAAACTGTCTGTGGTTGCCACATCTACAAGTAGCTGCCCAGCGTTCACATTATCATACCTCCCACTTCGGTCTCCTGGCTGTCTGGGTTGCACAGATCTGTGCCCATGGCCACCGCTCGCATGGCTGCACAAGGGTCGATTGGAGCACGTCCGTGCTCCTGAGCTCCTCACACCTAACCCTTCAGCAATGGTTTTCCCCAGGGCATTTCTCACCAAGACTTCTCTCTCCAAGGGAGTGGTATCCCTGCTTGTTCTCAACCCCACGGAACCAGGGTGACTCCACAAACTCCCCAAGAGCGCTCCCATTCCCACTGCTTCAACCACACTGGTGCGCTGGCTTTAATCCTTGGAAGACCCATGATGGCCATACGCCAAAGACAGAGGCTGAGGACAGGACGAAAATGTGCGGGATGCCTGGTTAGGAGGCTGCTGGCCGGGCTGCATCGCAGGTGATGGGGAACGAGTCGGGGAGGGCGAGTGTTGCATGTGTCTTCTGCAGCAGCAGGGTGGGTGGGTGGGAGGCAGAAGGATGCAAATAAGAGTCCTGTAGAGGCATAGGGATGAGAGAAGGTCAGTCAGGAATCTGGAGGAGAGAGGGAGTAAATAGACGCAGACTGTGGGAGGCTGTAGCTGAGCTGCTCTCAATTACAAAACTTGCCTTTTTAAGTATGCCATTTTAAAGCACAGATATTCAAGGCTACAATTCGTATTTTCCAATGCAGGGTAACAAGCCCGAAACAGAAGAAGCGTCTTAACAGTTCTGTCCCTTATTTTAATACAAATTCACACACAGATGCTCGTAAGCGTATAAAGTCAGCCTGAAACACAAGATCCATAGTAAGTTTTAAAACAAAATAATCCTTTAGACACTGATAAATCAAGCAACAGTGACATGGAGATATCCTAGCATCACTAAAAATGTCACCACAGTTAACAAGTCCACTTGCTTCAACAAAAAATATTGGTGAATAATCATCCATCAGTTAGCATGTTAAAAAAAAGCATGCCTTGTGTTCCTTGCCTAAAAAACGATGGGAGTGGAAACACTGTTTTCTTGCCAGGTTATTTTCATTTCAGGAAGAGAAATAACCAAGGGAAACATGGAGAGAGGAATAAATAACAAGAAGCAGTATGAGGGGAAATAATCCTTCATAATTATGCCTTCGCCTCTGCCTTTCTCACGATCAGATTCCTCTCCTGTACCATACTGTGCCAAACTACTCACACGCAGGGCATCCTCCAGATGAATCAGCACAGTGGCACGCGGACTCGAACGTACATCAGAGACACAGAGGAGGTGTTTGATATTGTATTTATGAACAAATCAGAGATAAGAGCTTGGTGGTGGGTTTTCGGTTTGGTTTTTTTTTTTTTTTTGGAGGAGGAGGAGTAAGGGAAATAAAATTGTATGTCAGCTAGGAGAAAAAAACACTTCATCATCTTTTTAAAATTTATATTAACAACAGACTCTGTTCAGCCTCATCCTCCAAGTGATAAATTAAAATGGCACACACACAATCTGTGGATTTTTTTCTTTATCCATCACTTAGAAAATACAATATGAAAATCTGATTGTACTAATCAGGACTCTCACGTCCATCCTAATGTTACACACTGGTGGAGAGGGGCCACACTGGGGCATGGCGCGCTGACGGCAGCACACGGAGGTAGCCCCAGGTGTCACCAGCCACGCATGGCCAAGCACCACAGTCCTGGCCAAGCGCACACACAAGTTCTCCATAACACGAGAAAAATTCCATTTTGGGCAATTTCAGCATAGCAGTTCCTTATTTCACTTCGGTAAAGCAAAACAGACTGATTATGCCCACAGGCCGTGAGGTGTGACTACAAGCTACCACAGCCTCCCAGGTGCCAGGTGACTTCTCTGAAACGGGCCAGTAAAGACTTTATTTTTTTCAAAACTAGTGCTGATGAAACACAAAAACTTTTTTCGAAACTAAGTTGATGAAAGCCTTAAGATAAGTTTTTCCACCAATAAACGTCTGCTCCACGGGCAGTGACAGTGAAAGGACCTCTAGAAAGCCTGGTAAAAGAGAGAGAAATCAAAGAGCTGAAAGGCTCCACTCCTAGTCCCAAGAAGATATTTCATCTACTGCACGTTCAGCCCCTTCTCACAAAAGTTATCAGCATAAATGCATGCTACCTGTGAGAACAGGATGTCATGCCAGAAACTTGACCACATCCCATATCCGTTAAAACACAGAAGTAATACCCATTCATAGGCAGGGCCTCACACTTGGCTTGCTCCTGTCTGCAAAGTCTCTCCTGTAAACCTTTTTTTTGTTTTCTTCTTTTTTTCCTTTTTTCCTCTCCAAAATAGGAAAACCAGATATGGCAACCATTAATCAAGCAAGTAATAAACTCAGTGTCAGCCGAGGGGGAAGACAGAAGCTGAGGAGAGACAGACAAGACACTCCAGCACATCTCCCGAGGAACAAATGAAACTACTTCTGCGAATGAACTGTAGATCATACAAGATCATCACAAAAAATGAAAATTGTTATGTTTCAAATATTTCATTGGTAAAACAGCTTAGTCAACAGGTCATCAGGCACATAAAATATTAATATTTGCATATATGCTGTTGTGTACATCCGTTTCAGAAGTCTTTATGCTAAGATGGGTGTGGAGGGGAGCTGTGGAGGGGAGCTCCAGAGGTGGAACGAGTATCTCCAGCCTGCCCTTTGTAGCTCTTGTTTCCCAGCCTACAACCTTGAAGCAACTGAGTTGAAATCAAAACCAGAGACTCCCGCTAAGGTAAAGAGTATCTGAAATGCAAAACACTTTCCTATGCTAGACTCCGAAGAACATGACTGATGTTCTAACATGACACTTACACGGAAAAATCTTCCAGTGCTCCAAATGCACCTTTTTCCTGCTAAAGGCTGTTCAAAGGCTTCACAGGTTGGCCGTGCAGTTTCAGAAGGTTTAAGGCCTAGATGGACATAAAGATGGAGAATGAAACAGAACTGACTGAACTCCAGCATCAGACCCCCAGTTGAGTGGGACACCTCCTTTGGAAAGCCATGGAGTTGTGTCAGGTAACCCACCAATCTCAACAGGAATCCCTTCCAGTGTCTAATTAGCTCTACTCTCAAAAATGTACAATACGCAAATTTTAATTTTCTTGGCTTTAATCTCAACTATTTGGTCTTTTTATATGTATTTTTGTCACATCCTTGGCCATGTTACAAGTCTGCAAGTAGCAGGCATCTTCACTATACCTAGGTACTTAAGTATCCAAGTATTTGATGAGTTAATAGACTGACCGGGCTCTCATTGTAAAAAACACATTTCTCAGACCTCAGATCATTCCTTCAATTCTTTTGAACCTACTTGAATTTTTCACCATCCATTCATTGCCCATTCACTAGATAGAGTCCTCTAGCAGAAGGCTCACCAAGAAAATACAGGGAGGTCATTCCAATTCCTTGCTGTTAGTTTGTCACACTTTTTATTAAAGATTCAAGTATGTTCTGTCTAGCCTCCTCCGAGGAACAAAATGCTTTTTTGTTTTGTTTTGTTTTATTTTTAATTAAACAAAATGCTTAAATTCCAACGCTGTTGGTGATATGAAAATGAATCATTAGATAAAAGATATTTTTTTCCCCTTGTGCTGCTCAAATGAGTAAAAATGCTTACAGCAAGAGAGGGATGCACACTTCAGGGGGAGCGAATGAATGCATGATTCAGAGAATGGATGTGTGGGGGTATGCGTGCACAGGGGGAGGCACCCAGGGGTGTACTTGCTTTGTCTGTGCACAGATGGACTTTTTGAATATCGGAGTACTATGGACAAACTATACAAGCCCTTGCATATTCCCCTAAACAAACTTTGCAAACTTAAACTGCAGTAAAATATGGCGTTTGTAAAAACAGAAAATAATCAGTAATGGTAACTGAGATTGATTTTATATTTGGATTCAGTACTCTATCCAACCCCAAATTTTTACTAAAACTAATCACCTGTTGTTTTATTAGATTATTTATGGCACCTCTATTTATATTACAGATGCCAGGATGAGAAATCAGCTATTGCTTTTAGGTTGCGTTTAGGTGTTATAAATATATAAATTAAATTGGGTATTATATATAGGTCTGTACACAGCACCTCTCTGTGACACTCACTGTTTTTCTTGCTCAAGATGTCTGTAAAATGCCTGGCCTGAGACTGCTTTAGCTGGCTAAAAACTAAACAGTTGCAGAAAGCTGAAACTTGTGTCAGCTCTATGAAATGAGAAGGCAGAAGGCTATGCCCCTCTGTATTACGATTACATAGATCAGGAACAAAAAAATATCAAGAATTAACAGTGCAAATTTTTAAATATGCCAGATGCATGGTAATTGTAAGTGCTGCTACAAGTCATTGCAAGGGAAAGGTGTTGCTTTCAGATTTGGAAATGCCTACTACAGCCTAACCTTTTTGTCAACACGTTTGCAGCTTTGCAACATCCATTTCTAAATGAATTACCTTATGGAGGAAACCAAAAGGCAGAAAACTAAAGAAATAGGGGTCAAATTCCTCCTGTGAGATCTACCTTGTAAAATTATCCAGAATGTAATAATACCATGTTATTGACTTAAGCACAGTTCCCTGTGACATGCTGCAGCTGACCTGTAATTTTTATCCTACATGTTGCCAGCACTATTAAAATGACACTTGTGAATGTAAATTAAGCTCACAAAGGGGACAGATTGTATGATTCTGGTTTCTCTCAGATGCCTGTAGGCTATCACAGGTTCCATATGTGAAGTAATTATGTTCACTGAAGGAAAGAATAAATGCTGTCAAATTGTGTACTGAGAGAGAAAGCAGCTATTATATTGCAGTAGTCACTGGAGCATTGCCTTAGAAAGTGGAAAGATGTATAAGAAAATAATAATAAAAAAGAAAAACTGGAGCAGAGCTATATTAAATATAACCTTTAAATGAGTATCTGCTTTTGAATATATATTACACAAAGTTAATATTTCACAAATAAAAGCATTTCAACTCTTTAATCGTATTTTCTTCCTCGCATCTAGAGGGGACGGGGCAGAATATTTATCAGTGGGGTAAAGGGCAGATGGAGCATCTTTCAGCTTTCTGTGTTTCCCCAGTGAGAGGAGCCCTCCACAGCCCCAGAGATGCTGTCCTCACCTCCTTCCCCACCGCAAACCTCCTCCTGAAGGAGCTGTATGGCAGCCAGCCTCCCTCCCTGGCAGGCGGAGATGTCCCAGTCCTCAGCCCTGCCTTCCCCATCCTATCCATCCCTTACAGCCAGCTCCAAACCGACACCTCCGGCAGAGCCTGAGTAAGGGCAATAAGGCTGGGCGAGGGCACTATGGAAGACTTAAAGAAGGTAAGTGGTCCCTGCACAGCTGTCGGTGAGCAGCAGCCTCGCGCTGCCCAATGGCTGCAGCAGCATTGCAGAAGATGCGGCTTCAATCATGGAAGTTGACAGAGCCGCTAAAAGGAAAGGCAACACTCCCATCACCTCCGCAGCTGAAGCGTGGTCCTGCTCTCCTGCGCCTGGAGGAGGTGAGCCTATATTTAGACCAGCGGGGTCATCGGAGAGCCAGCGTGAGAGGGGAGAGAACACTGAGCTGGGAAAGTGGCACTTTTAAAACCTTTCGCTCAGAGGGAGCCAAGGACACCAGAAGCAGAGAAATATATATATGCTGAGTCTGAGTGCTTGTATGGTTTTGCATTTTCATCCAGAAATGAAACAAAGAAAGAAAGTTAGGATGCTTTGGAAACAACCCTGAAAAACACAGACGAGAGGCACATTTTCTGACATGGTGTAACCATAGATATAGAGCTCGTGAAAAAGCCAACAGCACTGAAACACAGAGGCTGAACACTTCTTTGTGTTTGTACTGTTTACTATAGTAGCATCACTGGGCTGGGAACTCGGGAGCTTCACATCTCGATGGAGAGGGGAAGTTTCTGCAGTGTCCTATTAGTTCTGCGTCTCTCCAACCTCAGCCTTAATAGGTTGCAAAAATAACTGAAGGTGAGCAACTTTCCAACATCTCTCCCCTCCCTTCCAGCTGCCTGCGCTGCCATTACCTGCCGAGCCGTTGTTAACCTGACTGCCTTAACAGCAGCACGTGCCTGGGCCAGGAGAACCGATCGTTGAGAAGCGCAGAGAGAGCAGATGGGCTGGAGAGACGGCACGACACGTTTATTACCTACCCGGGCACCGAACTCCTTGTGTGGCCCACATCCTTGTCTATGGCTCTGAGCTTTGTCTGTGCTCGTCTAATACTCAAAAGGTAACATGTGCTGGAGACCAAATCCTTCAGACTGCTCTAAGATGAAGTGAAGGCAGCTCTCAGGGAACTGAAGGGACTGCTGAAGCAGAGGCGATGCCTGGAAGCTCCCAGTCCTCCTCCCTTTCCCAAAACCATAACCAGCTGCCAGGCAATGGAAGCAGCCACACTAGGTCTGCAGGGTCCTTCTCCAAGTGGGTGATTTTCCTGACTGGCACCATTGGGTAATTTGGGTAATTAACTTGCATCCAAGGATCTGGCCTGATTCTGGGCAAACATGGTTTACAGGCAAAGTGTCGTTCTGCTTCAGCCAACAGCTCTCCCCAGAGTCCGTGCTCATGGGAGCGCTACCCACCAAATCCTCATGTCCATGTTAGCAGTAACAAGAGATTAAGCACTGGCACTGGTATATTCCATCAAAGCCAAAGCTTGTAGAAAACCATTCCATTTGCATAACATTACGTTTCTGGTTTTATGAAAATAGAAATGATGACTTTTTTTTTTTTTTTGAGGTTTCTCAGGATAAAAAAAACCTGCCAGTCGGTTTTTGCAGGCTTTCCATGGAAGCCATTTTACCAACCGCACATTGCATTTGGTGGACTCATTCAGCACAGAGAAGCGCTTAATGCACTGAACACCAGGAAATGTTCCTTCATCGTTTCTGGACACACTGACTGCGTTTCCACTACTAAAGAAAAGGGCCCCCAGGCTGCACCTGGCACCACTGCCATCAGACACAGTACAGCTCACATCTGTTTACCTGAACTCTCTATATATGTTAAAATAAGGTGGTTACATCAGAATTGCTCATCAGAAACAGGGCCTGGCATACGCTGTCCCTGCTCATCCTCTGGGTGTCCAGCAGCAGGGTACCAGCCTGCTCCAGCCCTGCTGTATACCTACACCTTGACTGAAAGGGCTCCCAAATCACCTTGGTTTCTCCACACTCAGCACTGCGGAGAAAGCAGAACATCACCCCATCTCTTTATTTCAGTCATTGCTTTTCCACCTCCACTCTTAAGGTAGAAGCAAGTAGCACCTGGATCCCAGCAGGGATGCACAGGGTATGTGGTCCCCGTTCCCCTCCCACCGCAGCCCCCAGCCCCACTCACTCCCCAGCCACCCACCTGCTCCTGCCAACATCCTCCTCCTGCGGCACCGAACCCTGGCAGCAAATTCCCATCAGGGATCCTCAGCAAAAACAACTAATCACCTATTTGTTCGAGGCTGGCCTGATAACGAGAGGACTGTGAGCACAGCGCAGAGCAGCATCTGGGTGCAGACACGAAGGCAGAGCAAACCCTTCCACCCCATGCACCAGACCTCCCTTACCGCTCACACCGGCTCCTGCAGGCTTCAGAGGCAGATTGTGGCTAACTGCTCTTTAATTGCCATTCTTTTCCATCTGGGAGTAAGTGTCCAAGAGACAAGGGACCAACCTACCCAAGCAGAGCACCATGCAAGCTCTGGGCCAGGCACGAGTTAGCTGCAGAGGGCTACGGGGAGGAGTCCTTCTCCAGACCCCGCAGCCGTGCCCGCCCCGGCATCACCGTGTGGTGCAGAGGAGCACGACGTGGGGCACAGACCCCTCACCTCGCCTGCCTGCAACACGCCGCCACAAATTCCCCCTGGGGACGCACGCACCCTGCTAAAAGAGTCCTTCCCAGGCGAAGCCTTGGGGGGTTGGGGGGTGCCCGTGCTCAAATGGATCATTACATTGCACAGACTATTAATACCAGTTGGCCATGGATGGGTGGGCAGTCGGATGGGCAGACAGCCTGCCTGTTTGCAATTAAACGCAGTAGTGGTTGTACAACACACTGCTGCAACTTCTTTAAATAAAAAAATTGAAATCAGCTACCACTTCCTAAGCAGCTCAAAACTATTAAACAACTGTTTGCAGGGTAGCTCATGTCATATGTGGGAGGCTGAAATGTAGCGTAGAAATGAGAGGGTTTTTTTTCTAGTTGGCAGCATCGACAGCAACTATAATGTATGACTCTTTTGGATGCAGCATGGCAGAAGCAGGGTGAGGATCATCCAGTGCTATTCACTAGAGAAATTGTTATACATAAAAAAGAGAAGGCAGAACCAAAGATCTCAGGATTGTGGCAGGAGGAAGGGAGGGAGGAAGAGAGGGAAAAACATGGTTTGCTCTTGCAGTTTTAATAAGGATTTGTGGGGTAATGTTGTGTAAAGGTAATACAGCTGGATCTTTAATAATAATGACTAGAACCAACTCTCCATGTTAACTGACCTTTAAATATTATTGTCCCTTTCAGTTTACCAAAAAGACATTTACTTCATGAAAGATGTTATTCAACTCTGTTTAAAGATCCAATAGGCTAAAATATGCTAAACTGACATTTAGAATTATCTCGTAACACTTTTTTTATGATAACACATATTATTTCTATGTGATTTGAATATGAGATTTTTATTTTTTTTAAAGTATATTTTGAAACCATTTCAAATAAAACACAGATATTGCCTGGACATTCAGGTTATCTGTAATGATATTAGGGCCTTTCTCAACAGCTGAGTAATTACTTCCTTATTACGCTCAAGGCAAGTTGAAATCACATGCCCTGCTCAAGATTTAAACCTACATCGCACAGGCAAAGGAAGCATTCAGACTGACATTTTACATACCTAACTGCATTTTTTAAAATAAGGAGAGCATCTGTGGTATATTGCCTTGATAATCTGTGAAATGAAGACAACTGGGAGCAGCAGAAAAAAGAAAACAATCCATTGTGTTAGGGGGGGAAAGGCAGCGGGACTCGAGTGAAGGCAGCCGTATTGATTCTGCATCTATTCAATCATTTCCCAGGGCCCATTTTAGACACGGCCAGGCACAAGCAGGCCACGGCTTTGGGCAGTGGATTGAGGTGGGCAGCCATGCGTGATTGCGTGCCGGAGCCCCTGCTGCTGCCCCACAGGCTGGGTGTGTGGCATCACACCTTGACGTCCCACTTCACGCCCCGGCCCCCGCAGCAGACACAGCAGCCCAGCGCTCCTCCCCTCCACGGCCACATCACCCGTCCTCCCCTCCGGCAGAGCCATGATCCCGATTTTTGCAACTCCACTGAGACAGCTCCAGCCTCTAGGTCCTCCCTCCCCTGCCAAATACTGCAAGCCCACCTCCAGATGTGTTGGGCATCACAAACCATACTTGAGAAAACAAGAAACAAACATTTCTCATTCCTTCTCACTCCTGTCCTCCGTAAGAGAGAGGACAGAGGTTCAAGTTCTTATGCCCTTAAACTGGGCAGAAAGCAGGAGCGAAGGAAACAGCGAACAGCAACAGCGAAGGCAAAGCCATCCTTCATTTTTTAATTTCTACATGTTCTTACTCTGCAGCATCACTTTCCACCCCAGGGACCTGCCTGCCCCCGGCTAATGCGCGTTATAGCCCAGCTACCCTCAGCGTCTGGTGGGAGAAAGGTCCCTTTCCCCGGGCATCCTTCAGCTCCAAGTGGAGGGAAAATCAGCACAGATTGCTGATGTGCCAAGAACGTGGATAAGTGAAGACACGGTAAAGTAACGCACAATAATAAATGCCGTCCAGCAATCTGCTTCAGCACTTTGGTTATAGTCTTTCATAATGAAAGAGAAAGGAATGGTCATCTATGTGACAAAACGTTGTCAAGTGATTAAAAGCAGCACACACAATCAGCAAAGACCTGAAGGGGAAGCTACAAAGAAAACCAACCTCTTGTGAGAATTTTAGTATTCTGTGATTTCAGCAAAAACTAAAGCAGCAAAGATAGAAGGGATGAATTAAGTAATAGGAGGAGGAAGGCTAATTTCTTAAATAAAATCTGTAATATTTTCTAAAAACAAATGCTAGTTAAAACGCAGTCATAGGATGTGTTTTTATTCAGGTCAGCTCTTATTTCATCCACAATATTTTTAACATTAGTAATCTAAAGCAGACAAACCTAATTTTTAATTGGATATTACAGTTCTTTTCAATTGAGCTAGCAGCAAAGTATATGCAAAATCTAAACAGAAGACTTCAATAAAATGCTGGAGATAATCATAGCATATCTAACTGATGTATAGCCCTACTGTGGAAACACACACTATCAGTTTTGCATCTTCGAATGAATTAAAAAGAAGTATTATCGCTTTTCTGATTTCAACATTTTTTTAGTTAGTTCTGGTAAATTCTAGGCCAGACATTATACACTTGACAAAAGAAACAACTAATTATGTTAGAAAATCACAGCGATAAGAAAACTGCACAGTAAATATGTTATATCCAGGCAACAGCAGAAGGTACGTTTGTATTTCATTTGCTGTGGATTGCGTAAGTTCGTAAATGTTTTCTGGCAAGTGTCCTTCAAATTCCAAAAATAATGCATCTATTTTATGGCATTATCTCATTTTCTATTATATTTGTTTATATCTCTTCAGTGAAACCATATTGTTATTAAGGGTATCAATATAATAGAAAATTGCATTAGCTTTTAAAACCCTGTTCTTTTTTATGTGTATATAAATAGGAGCATTATGATCATGCGAGATTCCCATTTGTCCTTCCTATACTCTTGACACTGCTGTAAACACAAGCAGAGCATCAAGCCCTTACCGAGGCTTAAAATATTGCCCCTTTGATTAGCTGCACAGACATCTTTTTTGCTTTTAGCAGGCAAAATCTCGCCCTGCTGGTTGTGTACTTGAAGAAGCGCAAACACTGTGTTTCTCTCTACCTTTGACCACCAAGATGGGTCTCCATGCATCTGTATTTGTGTAATATGGTGACAGCAAATCACCCAACATCCACCAGAGGAGTGGTTTTTGAAATATTCAGGTGGCTAACGGCAGCGAGGTGGCTAATCCCAGGTGCCTACTGGGGAAACTGAGGCACGTTGTCACTCTTGGGCAGGTTTGTGAAGGGATGTGTGACACCCAAGGCTCCCCTAGGGCACAGGTTGTGCAATTATTTCTGCAAGCGCAATGCAGAAACCCACTGTGGTCACCGAAGTGCCTGCTCAGAGACATGACAAGCCCAGATTTCTACCTGTAGAGTCAAGCCCAACCCACAGCCCTCTAACCCAGAGCTCAGGTGTAGCCAGCTGGGTTGAGGATGGGCACATGGATCAAGCCAGGGCTGGGTGAGGGGACCAGACGTAGTGCAGTAAGGGGCACTGCTGCGGTGGTGTCTGCGTGCCCGAAAGGAGACGGGGATGCCCTATGTCCTGGCAGCAGAGTGCCGCATCCCCTGGCCACATGTATGCAACACCGTAATGCACTGACTACACACTGAAACTGAAATAGGACACTTATTTGTTGGGCATAACAAAAAATGCTTCAAAAATTATAAGCAAGGCTTTGCATTAATGACAGTAACTAACGTTGTGGCTGCTTAGAAATCAAATTTGAGTGATTGCATGTCACCTGCTGACCAATTAAAAGCTGTGAATTTTGAGAACAATTTTATTTTTTTTTCCTGGATAAGATGGAATCTATTTCAGTGTCTTGAAATGTATTACAGAGTGCAGTTGTGTCTCTTTCTCACTGCCGTAACACCCAGTAAAGGAACGCAAGGGCGTGTGATTACAGAGCAGTTCCCAATCGGATACACCATGTAATCAGGGCTGATGTATAGTGCTACACTCTGAGAAAACCCAGAAGAGCTTGGTCTAAAAAGTTCTCTGAATCAGGATAATTACAATATTAATCACAATCCATTGAACTAAAGTGGAATTAAATACAAATTTTCTGTTTATGTAGTAAGCGCTGAATGACAGTAAGTTAGCAACAGCCATTTTGGTCTGGTTTAACTGCCTAACATCTGGAGAACATTATTACAGAGTCATCAGCCATTTGGCCAGTGCCCAATATGGAAGCAGTTTTACCCTCTTTTCTCTAAACATCGGCACAGCCTCGCCGAAACACGCATCGTTCTCTTTTCTCTTCTTGAAACATTCTCTTAAGTAGTTTCAATATTGTAGAATTTAGATGGCATAAGCCACTTGTTTCTGTTTAGAAAGCAAGCGAAATTGGATCAAAATAAGAGGCCAATTTTAAACATTTAATTTAAGCAAAGATAGTGCTACTTATGAGAGTCTGTGGTAAAGGCGGTTGTTCCAGCTATTTAAACAATATAATTACACGGCATTTCACAGTATAGGAGACAGATTACTAGAAAGTTGAAAACTGTATGCCCTTGTTCCTATATAAATATGTACACATAACCTATCACGGGTTACTACCAAATTTATATGAAGTGTAAATTGGTCTTTATTACAGTTGCTGTGCTTGAAAAGAACCTCTTTACTTACGAAGAATCCTTTTTTCTTTTCTTTTTTTTTTTTTCCTGTAGTAATGAAAAAACACAGTTGTCAGCATAATATCCTGACATTCAGGATGCCAGCCTGTCTCTACTGGAGTCAGATGTGAAAATAAATAGATATTAAACTGTCAGTCAATGAAATTACAAAGTCAAGAGCAGCTCTAGCTGCGATCCTGTGTGTTCTGTTTGATGGACACAGGTGTTTAAGTGTTATGAAATCCAGCAGAGCCTCAGAGTGAATAATGCACCTTCCAGCAGTCCTGCCTTAGCCAAAAGAGCTGCAGTGAGCTCCCCTCTCACCCCGAGGCCCCCCAGCAATCGATGTGCCCCAAGAAAGGGGCAAGAAAGGCCTTCCAGGTTTAACGGAGCTAAAACCTGAGAAGTCTTAAAGAGTGCGTTATGGCATATGTTGAGGAATCGAAGCTCTACTCCTCTGAAACTGTGAAGGTTAGTCCCCCTGGCTTTGCATACAAATCTAAGGCAGATGCCCAAAATCCACATCATTTATTTATTATTCATAAGGCACTTAAAGTCAATCATCTGTCACTAATAAACATTAACACTATTAAAAATTAATGATCATCCTACAGCATGCTGAGACAGATTCTTCTTTCTGTTTGATGAGTATTGGAGCAAAGTACATCACTTTCATTTACTGACTCTTAAAGTGTTTATGCTTTGTATAATGCTGCTACTTCAGCTCCTCCTCCAAACCCCAGTGACCCCCTTCTCTAGGGATGCCAAGAAATGATCAGTCTCGTGAGAAGAGCTTGAAAGGATGGATTTAGATACAAATATGTATCCACAGAGAAGAAAAATAAATCACAGACTCAGGGTTATCACACAGCACAAGCCTTTGTGATTGCAGGGCTTTTTGTCTCCCTTTCCACTCTCTGCTAAAAAGTACGACATCTATGATGGGGGACAAGTGTCCCTGTGCTCTCCACTGTACAGGAGGGTCCTGGCACAGGTACAGTACCACAAATGGACAATGAAGCTGGAAATAACAGCTCTGACGAGACTACCTGAGAGTCTCACAAGCTGGAACAAGAAAAGGCTTCCTGAAGAGCAACTCAAAAAGAGAACTTCACCAAAGGTCCGCACAGTGTCGCAGGGCACTTTCTTCTCTTAGTGGGTGGGAGGCAAAGCCCACTGCTAGAGATGAAGAGGCAGCTTGCACCTTAACCCTCAAAAGGACATTCCCTCTAAAAGTAAAAATCATCTTAGACCCTTCATCTTTTGTGTTCACGTTTTCAAATACAAATCTTGGGGAATACATTTTCCCCTTACCTTTATGACATTTCTGTCTTGCAAAGGCATAACTTGTAATTCAGGGCTATTTCCTAACACACACGCATCATGTTTTGCCCCGCTCCTCATTTTAGCAATCACTTAATTGTGGGAGTGCTGTAAGTATATTAGAAATAATCGCTTGATACACAATTGATTCTGCTAAAACACAGATAAATAAATCTAATGAAACCTGCATTAAAGACCAGTTTAGTAGTAGAAGAAAAGAGCCACTATGATTGTGCGTATCAAATCAAATTAACCTCAAATTTCTTTGAGTTACATCAAACCTCTAAAACCAAGCTAAACTTAATGTCTCAGTACTAATGATATAGTGGGAAAACTTACCAAGATGGGAGACATATTAATCTTCCTCTTGCAATTTACATTCTAATATTTCAGTGCCAAACCATTTTTCATAGAAAAACAGTGACTCAAGAAATAGGAAGATCTGTAAGTGGAATTAAGTGACTGCTGTTTTCTTTCCTTACTCATGTTTCACATGAAATAACTAATGAGGATTTGCAAAGAGCAACTATCAGAGCTAGAAATGTACAGACCAGCTGGAAAAATGCGATGCCACAGGACCACACTCGCTCTAGTGAGGACGGGGGAGGGTTTGTGTTACATACATACTACCTTCGTATCAGCTGTTGTCATTACAAATGAAGCTTGGGGCCATTAGAAAAAATACTGTCATCCAAAACTAATTCTGCTTTCTAGGGTACAGCAAGTCAAGAATTAGTGAGAACTCCCTGCAATGTCCTCAGCAAGACCTGAAGAAAACTTCTTTTAGATACTGCAGAGCATCAGGGACCAGTTCAGTGCCTGGTACACCTTTTTTACATTTGCACATCTCCCCAGCTTCCATAGAGCCACACAACGTTTGGCAGCTCCATGAGTCATGAGTAAGGAACTGAGACCTGATCCTGCAGTCACACACACACCAATAAGCCCTACAGAAACTGTAATGAAACTGTTTTGAACAGAATTAAGGGACACAAACTTCTAAATCTCAGGCTGAACACTGTTCTGAACGATACTTTTTAGTCATACCACCTTGTCCTGCTGCCTGTTCTCCACTGCCAATACACTTCTTCCTAATTTGTCTCATTTTTAACTTAGAATTCACACACTGTCAAGCCAAGTTACTCTTATAAGGAGAGTGGGAATTACAGTCAAGAAAAAGATATATTAAAGCATCATTATTCAAACATAAAAATGTGATGAAAACGTTAACCAGCTTTCCCTAAGGTGAAGGTGTTTATTGCTAAATTTTTGCAGCACAATTACATTCAAATAGACAAATGCTAGCTTAAAATAAGGCATTTATTTTTCTGAATCTACCTAGGAGAAATGGAAAAACACCTTGAAAGTAAGCTGCCTCATATCAAATACTTACCCTAAAAGCTTTTCTATTAAAAACATTAGATTTTTAAGAATAATTCTGAGAAAATCAGGCAGCTAAAATACAGTGGCTTATTTTCCCTTCTAACGTATGAATACCTTGCACTGACTTTCTGCACTGGCTAAGTTTGGAATTTATATCCACTTCTAAAACAAAATCTGATGCTTTTTTACATTATGCTGTGCAAGCCACATTTCCAGAGATTTATTGCAGTTAGCAGAGCACCCACACATCGCAGACAGCAGACAGGCGTACACAGGGTGGTTCACACTCCTGACTGCTACCCCAAAGCAGCTCCCCAGACCCCAGGGGTTGGGAACCGATGAGCATTTCACATGAAGCCGAACTGCGTTTCAGATGGGGCAATGGTAGGCACAGCACAGGCTTTTGCGATACTGTCAGCAGAGGTGCCGGATGAGATGAGGTGTCCATGGGACATCAAGCCTGAAAGGTAGCCCACAGGCACAACCCCTTTGTTTCGCATCCTGGCCCCACTGCAGGGCTTCAGCCCCCCAGATGGGGTCTCTCAGCTGTCCTGGCACTTCCCCACCTCTCCATTCTTAGGTGAGTCACTCAGGTGTCACCTTCCTCCCACCTGAAAAGACACTGACCCCCTTTGCCTCCCCAGACAAAGGCGAGGTGATGCTTCTCCCAAGGCCCATCTGGAGGCTCATCGGAGGCCATACAGATTATATATAGCTAAGGACCTCGTGCAGGCGTCTGGCACAAATGACTCAGTGAAAAACCTAGATCACAACAGCAGGAGGTGATGTGGCCCATACTGGGCCACAAGAAACAGCAACTCTGAGGCACCAGTATTTATAAACACAACCGAGGGCTGCTATCTGTCTCTTTCATATGATTGCTGGACCACAGACGATGGACCATCTGCCTGCAGTCTATTATCACAATCTGTGAACAATTATAGACAGGATATTTCATCTTAGAAAATGGCAAAGTTAACAAAAAAAGGCACGGAAAAAAGCCAGAAAACAATCAAAAAGCAAGCAACAGAACTGCAGTCAACCATTGCACAGAGCCCCATTTGCCAGCCCTTGAACCAGCCCCATTTCGTTCCCGGACCCACCACCACAACATCAGCTGCTGCTGAGGCCACAGCAAGTGCCAGCTTCAGCCCTTCTCCTGCAAATGCAAGCACCTGACTGCGTTCTCTGAGACCTGAGAGCACCATTACCCGGCCTGTGTGACCAGCTCACTGTGTGCAGGAGGCGCGAGGGCAGTTACAGTCAACATAGAATCATAGAATTTTGTTGGTTGGAAGAGACCTTTAAGATCATCAAGTCCAACCGCTAAACCATGCCCCTCAGCACTACATCTGGACATCTTTTAAATACCTCCAGGGATGGTGACTCAACCACTTCCCTGGGTGGCCTGTTCCAATGCTTGGCAATCCTTTCGGTGAAGAAATTTTTCCTTATATCCAATCTAACTCTCCCCTGGTGCAACTTGAGGCCATTTCCTCTCGTCCTATCGCTTGTTACTTGGGAGAAGAGACCGATCCCCACCTCACTACAACCTCCTTTCAGGTAGCTGTGGAGAGTGATAAGGTCTCCCCTCAGCCTCCTTTTCTCCAGGCTAAACAATCCCAGTTCCCTCAACCGCTCCTTTTAAGACTTGTTCTCTAGACCCTTCACCAGCTTTGTTGCTCTTCTCTGGACACGCTCCAGACAGACACAATGTCTGTCTTGCATTCCGGGGCCCAAACCTGAACACAGTATTCGAGGTGGGGCCTCACCAGTGCCGAGTACAGAGGTACAAGCACTTCCCTAGCCCTGCTGGCCACACTGTTTCTAATACAAGCCATGGTACTGACTTCAAGGGAAATGTCCCAAACGCTTTCCACAGCCAGCAGCTGAGCTTGCAACAGAACTGCCAGCCATTCCTCAGCCTGCCCTCTCTCTGCCCACTCCATCACCATCTCCCACTCCCCTGTGTTATGCTGGAGCTGCTGCTGGCCAAGGGTACCCTGCGCCCCTGGCCAGCTGCACCCCACAGGGGTTGCACAGGGCTGCAGCAGGAGACAGTGCTCCAGAGGCACGGCACAGACAATGCACTGGGCCTCAGCTGGAAAGGCAGGGGGGGAGGACAAAAACTTACCACTTGAGGCCTTTGGTCTATGGTGCTGCCACAGACAAGGCTGGGGAGGTGGTTGCTGCTTCTAGGGTGGTTGGCTTGCTGTTGCTGAGTAGACAGTGGTCATGTGTGGTCAGCAGGAGACGTGGTTTGTCAGTGCTGCCTGTTCCCCATCTTCAGACCGCGGGTGCAGTGAGAGAGAATCCCTCTCAGAGAAGCCTGCTGAATCCCTAAGAAAAACTCCCTTCTGGGATGAGGCTGTTACCAAGGGGCCAGGGAAACACTACGTCTTGGGATTTTACCCTCTTCTCATCCTTGCCTCCATTACGTGACTATCATCTTGGAGCTGAGCCTCTCTACCCACAGCCCACCCTTTGACTCAGGACAGCTCAGATCTAGACCAAGCAGCGTCTGCTCCTCAGCACCCCTGGGATGTCCCCTTTGGTCAGCCAATGGTCCACTCCAGGAGAGGGCTACCTGGAAATGGCTCCTTTCCACTCACGGATGGCTAGGGTGGGAATGGACAGGAGTCCTGTGTACTGAATGGCCCGAGAGAGGCAACTGACTGCTGCCCAGCACTGGGTACTGCAAGGGTGAGATGTGAGGCTGCCATTTCCACCAGGGGATAATCCCAGTCCAGCTGGGGCTGTCGCCCTGGCCAGGACTGGGGACCTGCGTGCTCTGGCTGGGAGGTGAGCCTGTAAAGCCCTGACACCGCTGAAGTCCTGCTTTCCCCAGGTTTCTGTGTCACGCTCCAGGTGGGAGTTTCCAAGGATGCCCCAGCAGACACTGCTGGATGGGACGGGGTAGCTGTACAGCTGCTGGGGAGGCAGCGTGGGACGGCATTGCTGGGCTGAGCCAGCACAACCCAGCTGAGAATGCTTAAAGAGGGACAAAAACTATGCACATGCAAAAACCCTGCATCAGTCTTCAGCGTAGCCTGAGTAATTAGTGGTTTCTTACAATGGGGAAACAGTACAGAAAGTAAAAATTCAACTGCCTTAAAACAACACATACTCTCAATTCATTTCTAATTTATGCATTCTTGTCATATGAAAGCCACTTGCTTAAGCTGCTTTTCTATCTATTTGCAGTCTGTTCAGACACACAATGCTCAGTGGGGGTCTGTCTCCATGATTCATTGGCTCAGATTTCCTATAGAGTTTACATGATGTCTACTAAGCCCCATACAGTTTTGTATCCATTATAACCAGGGACAAGCAAGCAGGGCTCGGGAGGCTGAGCATCCATCTAAGAATAGCTTCCTGTCTTCCAGTTCTCTTCACAACAAATGAACAATGGTTACATTTTACTGGCTAGCACTGCATGGTGAGGGGAAATTATAGGAACTTGTCTGAGTTAAATAAGGGAAGAAGCATTTAGAGTGAAGCTCCTTAAATGAGCAGGTCAATAACTAGTTTACTGAGACCAAGGCACATAGCTAATGAGAGAATAAAGAATTATTCTTGTCAAGAGAAAAAAAGATGCTGCCCTGGTTTTGTGCTAAATAATTACATTCATTATGTTTAGGACAGCCCTGCAAGTGGTCTTTTGCACTAGTAAATTCATTAGCAAAGCTAATAGGCAAACTACTATTGGGGCAAATTTAAACGATTGCAATAGGATGGATGGCGAAGATGGGGAAAGGTAGTATGAGAGCTAGGAGCCAAAGTCAGCTTTAAGTATAATTGAATTTATCTTCTCATCAACTTTAAGGCCTCCTTCTGGGCTTGAAACAAGGAGAGGAAAAGCCATTGAAAAGAAAGGATATTCACTTGATTGGATTTGTTGCTAGCTTTTCCAGCTTACCAAGCTGTCTAAACTGACCTCTTGACACACGACAACAATTATAAATCCAACAAAAATTAAAACGTTAACTAAATTGGCTCAAAGTTTCCAAATGACAAAGGGTCTCAAATGTGTCAGGAAGCCATCTCCCCAGGAGAAATACTGAAAAAGTAACCAGACTTTGAATTTACCCAGAAGTTCATGAAACTCGCCTGGGCGACAGGAAAGTAGGATGCAAGGTGTCTAGGCAAGAGTGATGGTTGCACAGGGGCTGTGGAGGAAGGCCAGCAGCATCACCACTCATGGCTTGGGAGAGTAGTAGCATGTGGCCCAGTGCTAGGCACTGCAGCGTGGTGATGGTCCTCCCTGAAGGGCAGCGGTGGTGGCAGTAGTCCTTCCTGCATGCTCAGGTTGCAGTCCTCCCGTCAGCGCAGCCTTAGGTTCAACACGCCACAAACACACACGGGGCCACCAGCCCTCTCTGGTACTCTGATTCAGGCTAGCTATGTATTTATGCAGACACCACCGTGTTAGGCATGCTTAACTAAGTTTTTCTTTACGGATACGTTTTTAAATAAAGAGGTTAGAGCCTGATAAAATCACTGGAGGAGCTGTGGGCATAAGTACCTCTTCTTTAATCACGCCCTGCCTAGACCGTAATCACAGACGCTTCATAGATACAAATGCAGCACATTGAGGCGAGCCTAGAAAATGATTGAAATCAATTTAGCGAGTCTGTGGAGCACAGCAGTAACATGTGTAGGACAGAGCAGACCGCCGACGGCGCTTACAGCAGTGTCTGGCACTGACCACCGTCTCCAGGCAGGGCTATGCAGCCTCCCCACCCCGCGGGGCTGCCTTCGCTGACAAACTGTGTTACAAGGGAATGGAGATAATTCCTGTTATTGGGCTGAGTATAGGACATAGAAGCAGGGGGCAATTGTTTGTGTTTTTTTTTTTAATGTGAAACATTTTTTAGCGTTTTAAAAGAAAGATTCTAAAGTGAGATTTTTTTCTAAAAATAACTTTGCCACTATGACATGAAATATAGTATTATGACTGTAAAAAAATACCTACTAAAAACAAAGATGAAAAAATCATCAAATATTTAAGCTTTTTGCTTTGGTTGTAGAATAAAACCACTTTTTTTTTATTAACTTTGTAAAAACTTATTAAACTGCCTGATTCATGTTCAGCTAGGTTGGGTTCAGTTTTGCCTCTGAACCAAAAAGCTGTTACATATAATATCTGTGTCCAGCTGTTTTAAATGGACACTTGGTATTAGCTAAAGGCATCCAAAAAACAGCTTTTCAGTAACTGAATTTGAGAAAGACAGAAAAAAAAGTAACTGCAATGAAACCCACATCTGAAAGAAAAAGAGAAAAAGAAAGAAAAAAAAAATTCTTTGCCAAGTGGAAAAGGGAATAAATGTTCTTGGCTGCTGCTGCAGCCTGAAAAGCCAGAAGGAACCTGAGGCTCCCCTGTAAAACTAGTTTAGAAACCTCCTCAGCTGATCTCTTATCTCTTCTGGCTAGTTGCCTTATCCAGTCAAGTTAGAAATTCAGGATCTAACTCTTGGTGGTAAATTGGAAAGACAGATATATTGTACATCTGAAGGAAGATATCCAGAAAATTAAGTGTCTTTACCTAAACCAAACCCTGTGGAAATGCTTGCCACCTTCGTCATTTCAGCGAGAGCTGATCTCTTCCCTCCGGCCATCACTGACCACCTCCTCTGGCAGCAGGTTCAGACTTGCATGGGCTGTGACACAAAAGGCTGCTGGAGATCCCAAGGAGTCTCAACACCTCTGCCTGTTGCAGGAAGAAAACCAGCGATCATCATCCTTCTCCCTCCCACCTTCTTTCATGCGTCTACAGCCTTCAAAGCCAGACTGAAAAGGTGCAAAAAATTGTGAGGTCTCTAGATAGTGACAAAGCTTCCTGCTTAATGAATTTTTGACTAATCATTTCCACAGAGAAGACAAAAACTGGAAGATAACTGTTAAGACTGTGGGAAGGGTGTCAAGAGGTGTTTTACTGAGGACAGGCCTAACAAGCATGGAGTGGGGAGAAGTTGGCACCTCGTTCTCTCAAAAGTCAAAAGCAGACCTGTTCTTCCTCACTAGATTTTTGCCAGCTATTAAGTAATAAAAACACATTATGCAATCTTTATATTTAGAGAGTCTAAAAGTTCAATGATATGGCTGTTCAAGACTTGTTACAGCCAGAAAAGTGACTATAATAATGTCACCTTGTTCCTGCACTTACCTGCTTCACCAGTGTCTGCTCTCTTGTCAATGTATGTCCATTTTACTCATTAATGTTAATGGGAACCAGGTATGCCAATCAGAGAAGACTGACCCCTCCAGCTATACCTATTTTGCCTGCTAACAAAGCAAACTTTTCTTCACAATAAGCAAGGGAAAGCCAGCACAGGTGTGCCACAGTAATATGTATTATACTTTGCCTCATGCTGTGTTTCTACCGGTGATGCTTTATTCTCATTCCAAAACCTGTACACTTGTTGAAGGTTAGTGATGAAGTACAGTGCAGGTCATAAACAAGTGAGCTTCATTTTCCACAACTAGACACAGCAGCAGGCACTTAGAAAAAGAATTATACTAGCTTGTAAATGGAACAATTTAATATGGAAGTAACTGATGGCAAATAAACATAGAAAGCCAAGGCAACTTCTCTGTCACTAGCTGTACTGTACTCTGTTCCTTTCATTTCTTTAAAAATCAAAGCTAGTGAACTAGAATTTATTCAATCTTACCAAAGAAATCGATTTAGAATGTGAAATATACCCTTAAGAGGGCAGAACACTGTGCTCCTTCCTGACAAAAAGCTTTTCTACAGACAGTGCATTGGAAAGGTCTAAATACATGCGGCTACAGCTGAAATTTTCCAGCCACATAGCTGGAAACACTCTACAGTGCCATCCTTTGACAAAGTCATTTGTGTGGTAAAGCCTCCTCAAAACAGCAGAGCCTAAATAATACAAATAGCAAAACACCCCTTTGTCTCATTTCTTCAGCTACCTTCCAAGTTCATAGGTTGTTTCTCCAAACATGTGAAGCTTTCACACATGCTCTGACCAACCATTGGGTCATGCCATGATCATTCTTGTTATCTACTGCAGCTAGTAGTGCTTGAACCTGGCCCCTTCTAGGAGCTAAGACTTTATTTTCTGACTTCCTACAGCAAAAAAGATTCATTGCTTATGGACTCCCATTGACAGGTGAATGCAGTCTCAGTGCTGCGTCAGCAGCAGATTCGAGTCTTTTATCAATAGGTTTAGCCATGGAAATCTGTGTGTAGCTCTGAGAAGCACTGCCTCCAGACAAAATCATGTTGGAACTGAAGAAACTCATGAAAAGACACATTTATACTTTCAGTGTGATTTCTGGGCCAAGGAACAGCAGTGGAGCAGGGGCCCAGGGAGGATGTGCCATCTCCATCCTTGGAGGTTCACAGCAGCAGACCAGATGAAACTCTGAGCAACCTGGTCTGGCCTCACAGCTGACCCTGCTTTCAGCAGG
>NW_009648332.1:16155711-16164984 GCF_000708025.1 Charadrius vociferus | reverse complement strand
GAGGTCGGACCTAAGCCTTCCTGAAGTCCCTTCCCCATCAAGCTGGGATTGTGTGATGTGAGGTCTCACTCAAAATCGTATCACTGTCTTCACTCAGCCACAATTCAGAGAAGACATTCTTACTCTGCCCCTTCCCTGAGCACATGGCATTTTGTTACACCCACAGACCTCTTGCTAATCCTTTCCGGTGCATTGATCTGCCCTATCAGACAAACCCTACCTTAGTTTTCATAGCCCTCCTTTCCTTGGAGCCTGTAGGCCTTTCAGCGGTACAAACCTACAGGCCTTAAGAGAGCCTCGTTGGTCTTTCTCGGCAGTTTGTCAGAACAGGGAGCGATCTGAAGAGAACAGCAACAGACACCTCTGATCTTTGTTTCTAACCATTCAGATTAGTGTTCTGCGTTCACTGCTATTTATATCCTCTAACTTCTTGATACCTACAGCTGAGTGAACTTGTCCAAAGCCTCTCCCTGGTTTATGAGCATGGATTTAGTTTTTACGTTCACTGGCTGTTAATGAGGCATCTTCTTGCATTAATCCTGCATAAAATTAGGTGCCTACTGTAAAACACTCCTCCCTACTGCTTTTCACTGATTGCGCAGGGAATTAGGATCTGGCAACCATCAATAACAGCCATGAAGAGATGCTCACTGTTCTCTTGATCTTACAAAGTTAACTTAGTTACAGCAAGTGGTCAAAACATGGGTCAGCATAAGAAGGAAACCCTTTTGTGTCAAATTGTACCAGTAAGGATCCTTGAGATTACCCTGGAGCTGGATTGCAGCTTAAGATTTATCAGAGGGGACAATATTGGAAATTTGAGGAAGAACATCTCCATCTAACTGCCTATCTGCAACTGAGAAATTAGCATTCAACCCAAGAGAAAAAAGGCTGAGGTCAATTAGGTGATCATTGAACAATGCATGCAAAGTTTCTACTGTGAAACTTGTTTTTATAAAGAAATAAAAGTACATCCTCACCTTGCCAGTCTGATAAAAATGGAGAGTAGGCTACATACCACCAAATGGATGACGACTTCATATAACTTGTTCTGAAAGAAAGCAGCCTGTTGTTTACTGCATTTATCGACAATCTGTGAAAGTAGACCAGAAATCAGTCTAATTACCAGAGTGCCAGTTGTGCTTGTTAACACCAGCTTTGTGACCAAATGTTATTCCACAGTTGTCACATCACAAGAAGGTTTCATTACTAACATAATAGTGAACAAGATCACATGCCTGGCTATTGATTGATCTGCCACACAAAGGAAGGACATTGTTGTCTCTATTATAACCAGTTACATCTTTGTCTGCCTGTATAATATGCACAGGAATGTATCATGAGCAGTTGCTGCAGTGTTCCCTAATTTCTGCCTGTTAGCCCATTAACAGCCCGTTAGGATTTGCAGACTTTATCACCAGAGAAGAAATGACCTTGCCATAATTCTGTCTTGTACAATCTTCAAAAAATTGTTTTCATCACTGTTTCTGCAATGGATCCTACAAGGACTGAGACTTACTCAACATTTGCTTTATAAATATATCACTTCTGCCAAATCAAAAGATATTTTAATTCTTTCCAGACACAATTAGGAAACACTGCAGAAACAGTAGAAATATTCATCATTACTGCAGTTGAATGGCCCTGAAAGAACTATGTCTTAGACCAGAGAAATATTCTGCTAACAAGCACCTCAGACAAAATGAACTAATGTTGACCCTCAGATCAT
Source organism: Charadrius vociferus (assembly GCF_000708025.1). Classification (NCBI taxonomy): domain Eukaryota; kingdom Metazoa; phylum Chordata; class Aves; order Charadriiformes; family Charadriidae; genus Charadrius; species Charadrius vociferus. The sequence goes on along the minus strand of NW_009648332.1, from coordinate 16,163,255 downwards.
CAAGATATTGCTTTCCATTCACTGACCAGTCATAAACGCAAACAACAGCTTTCAGGCCTGTTGTTAATATTAAAAGTGAACAGTCTTGTTTATTTTTCTATGAACTCAATAAATATTATAATATAAAAGTGGATTTGTTTATCATTGTCAGCCTACAGAAAAACAAGCATGCCTCATCATCTTATCTGATGATGAATGATTTATCAGGCAGAACGTGAATCTGCTTCTGAGCCTATTTTCCTGTTTATGCTTGTTGAACAGATACAATTTAATGAAGAATATAAAGTACTTAAAAATCTGTCTACCATTAATAGTTTAATTAAACTGACATGTACTTCAAAAACAGAGAGACAGAAAACATTAATTTTGGTTATAAAGGGCATGGCATTATTAAAGTGCAATTAAAAACAACATTCGCTTACAATTAATAGCTAAAACAATTTAATTATTTAACATTCGATTGTCAGTTCTGGCTACCTTAGCCACCCCAAGGTAAGTATGTTCTTTGGTCCTCTTGTAAAGTATATTACATTGCTGCCATCACACCGCAAAGGCCCTAGCACAAGCTAACAAGTTGCTCCTGAGCAATACCTCCCTGTAAATCCCCTGATAAACACCGTGCTGTGCTACTGTCCTCTGGTCCCTCCTGTGTCCCGAGGCGCCAGTTCCCCAAAGGATCCCTCCCTGACCTCTCTTCTGGGGCAGGTAACAGCCTCTGCCGAGGCTGGTGCAGGGTCTGGGGGCTGACTGGTGAGGTGGCTCCCGGCTTTTGGATCACATTTCCCCAGTAATGTGATCATTTGGATCCCTTGGACATACTCAAGCACCATTTTTCTTCCTAAACTTCATGTCTCTTACAGCTCCTTTCCGTCAAACTTGATTGAAATTGGTCAACTGGCTCAGCAGTTACTTGAGAGAATGCATGGGAAAAGAGAAGCAAAGAAAAGCAGCTCAGCCACACAGGTCTCGTTTCGCTTGGAAACAGGACAAAAAAACTCCCCTGCCAAAAGTTAAAACCTGAAGATGAAAAGTGAGAGTCTGCCAAAGAATTGTGGCAGGAGTGCTTCCCAGGAGCACAGGTCCTTCCTGAACAAAGCAGCAATGGAAATTTCCTTGAAATTCAGCCTATGTTTTTTAAGAACACAGCAACAAACACATTTAGAAATTTCATCAGAATTTCAGGGTCTGAAGAAAATCCAGTCTGGACTAGTCTGAAAACAGGAATTTTGTTCCATAGGATATTTCAATACCGTCAGAGTTATACTGAGAAGAAAAGTCACTTTTGGTGCAAAATTTCAATAAACTGAGACCCCTATTCCTCAGTAGCCAGGAACCCTACTGCAGAGCCATCCATTTGTGATTGGAGTAACCATGTCTGAATTACACCATTAGCCAGTATCCTGGCCACCAGGCAGCCGGCTGTCCTGGGATACATATAAAAGGAACTTTGGTTTCAACGATTGTCTTTTGAAAAATTATTTTGTTGAACAATTCTGAAGTAACATTACACTAATCGTAATTAAAGAAAACCACATGCTACAGTTTTCTCTACATGGGCCGAATGTCATGGCAAGTTCCATGGCTCTTATCAGGACATCATAGATCTCAGAAGTTTGCTCTTACAAGGAAATTGCCAGATTAATATTCTACTAACCGAGCACGCTTATTCCTGAACACAGCCTAGAGCAAAAGTTGTTTCAGGGCTATTTAACTAGCTCCTATAAATTTGGTTTACTTATTTCCTTCTTAGTTGTGTTGTGTGGAGTGGTTGCAACCGCTCCCATAGATCATAAGTTGCAGTCCTCTATTACCTCCCCAGGAGGAAAGGAGAGAAAAACCAAATGATAAAATCAGGGCCAAAAAAACCCCAATGGCACAGTGAAATGTTCACAAAAGCTTTCTTTCGTGCCTTTTTACCAATCCAGAGAATGCCATAACCCCAGCCATAGCACCTGAAGGGTGCCCACTGACTTCTTAAGTCCAGGAGGAGATGTCCTTCTGTCCATACTGCAGGTGGTAGACAAATTTACCAGAAAACTGCATGGGGAGAAAATGGGTTTATTCATGTTTTCGTAGAGAGTGTTCTAATGACAATGTATTTTCTACACTGCACCTGTAAATAATACAGAAAAAAATAGAATAAAAGTAATCAGTACAAAGCAATGTATTCCTGCACTTAAATTTCTCCATAGAGAAAATTTAAATTTCCCTTAATTTTAAGCGATAAATTTAACAGAGATTAAGTTTCTCTGTGGAGGAATTTAAAGGAAGAGGGAAATGGTAAAGGGTGGGAGTTAGCAGGATTCATTAAAAAAAAAAAAACAAAACAAAAAAAACATAAAAACCCAAACATAAACAGTGTCTAGCTTTTTTCCCTCTAGAGAGTATTATTATAATAGATTTATTTTCAATGCAGGCATTGAGCCTGCCACCTTCACATAAAAACACCTGCACTGACACAGCTTAGGCTTTGAACGGATGTTCATTTGAAGATCTTGTAAGAAATTCAGCAACTGAGCCTGTTGAGGAGAACCAGATATCTCTGGAGAGATACCAGATACCCTCACCGTAAAGTTAAGAGCTGGTTTTGCACCGGGCCAAGCAGGGAGTGGTGGCTCTTAAGGGTTTTAAGGCTTTTAAGGGTTTTGGCTCTGCAGTGTCTAACCACATTAAAACCTTGTTCACACTCTTTTTAAGATCTGTAACTGCAGCCCAATATAGACCACCACAGTAGGTAGGATAAATAATAAAGTCTGGAAGCACATTGGAAAGTAAACCAAGAGATACAGACTGCCTATACACCATTGGATTTAAGCTAGAATAAAATCCCTTGTGCCTGAACCCAGCTTCTTTGCTTGCATAAGAATTTCTACCTAATTGCCAGCCACACCAGTAATCAGATGTTTGCACATATAGAACAAAACACCAGGCAATTACTGAGCTTTCTTTTCTTCATGGTTCATTCACTGTTATGTGACCAATGCAGCCTAGAAAGTCAAACATCTTATGAAACACTATTAATTGACCACGAGTCTCAATCTCTTCTTTAAAGACAGAATACTGCACATTATTTAATATCTTGTATATATATTTCTCAAACCTTGTACATTAAGAATATTTTTTTCAGACTTTTAAAAATCTTTTCTTAGAAGTCCACAGATCTTCAGCAATATAATTTAAACTATTTATGAAATTATAATTCGATCTCTATTTGGTTTTTTTTTTTAAACAGTGCAAAATCACATTAAAATACTATGACCTTATACAAAGGCTTTGCCCCATATAAGACTCTGGCAAAGCAAGTCTGAAGCATTCCCTGACATAGAACCTTTAAGAAAAAACCTCCCAAAGTGCGTGGTTGTCTAGGTGGCTTTGCAAATGAAATCAAGGCATTAGATGTAGATTTTGTTTTTATTGTGTTTAAATTAAGCTTGAAATGCCATGCAACTGAAGTAAAAAACAGAAGCAGAGCAGGGTATTGTTTGGTTTCTGAATATTAATGCAATCAAAAGGTAATAGTACTTATAGATTTTTCATATACAAACAGATTTATGGAACTGATAAAAACCATTTGCTCACTGAGCTTCAAAAATCTGGATGGTTTCCTCTGTGAATAATCAAATAAGTTAACTCAGGCAGTTTCTTTGGTTCAGTGCTACAGATATACAGGATTTATATTTAAAGGGCTACTATTAGTTAGAAGTTATGCTTTTTACAAACCAAGTAACTTTACCATGAGTGTCATTTAAGATAGTGAGACAAAATATAGTGTAAAAAATAAGCCAAGTTCACAGTGTTCACAGCTGATAAAAGTGACAAGTCAGCAAGTTTCATTTCTGTTGCTAATCAATTTTACTTTCAGGTTTGCATGCATGAGAATAAAGTTCCAACACCTGAAGGCAGTAGTTGTCTACTTGTACAAATTTGTCTCTTTATATATTTCGTTTTTATAATTTTTTGAAAATGCTTCTGTTAATTTGAAGTTCCTGGAGAGCTTTTTTCAGTTCAGAAAAATGTCTCAGTTGTTTTTCAGCATCTCTGATTAATTACTGTTAGTAACCTGCTCTCTCAGTAAGAGAGGGCAGTTTATTGACCCAGAATTTTCTTGTGATAGCTTTTCAAAAATTAGCGTTTATGGGGTTCTATATGTTAAGAAAATAGGCAAAATTGCACTGCAAATTTTAAGGGTCCTAGTGCCTTCTCAAGATGCGTGATGTCTCTTCCCTGCTTCAGTGTCACAAGAATGCTAAATAAGGAGAGAGAAATCCCTTCCTTCAGCAAAAAAAAAAAAAACAACCACCACCCTTAAAATACTAGATCACGTCAAAACTGTGGAAAGAGGTTTCAGATACTGTCGGCTGTGGTTTTATATTCATGTTCTGCTTGCCAGTGTTTTGGGTAGTATTCTGAAGCTGAGTTTTGATCCTTTAAGGACCCCCTATCCCCTAGGCTCAGGTTTGACTCAGTATTGGAAACGCCAGGACAGCAGCTGCTCCGAGAGAAATCTGGATGAAATTTCACAAGAGCAGCTTTTTCTGCAAGAGTTTAAACTAATCTGAATTGAGAAAAGCGGGGAGAAAATAAAAAAGATAAACATAGAAGTCAGACAGAGTAAAACCTGGAAGGGTAACGTGGAAAGCAGAGCAGGAGCGAGGAAATACACGTGTGTGGAAGGACTAAGGAGCCAAATGGGGAAACTGAGAGAAACATTTGGAAAAAAATCTGAGGAGCAGAAGGCTGACAGAGGAGGCAAAATCTGTGAGGGGGAAAAGTGGAGGGGGACAACACACGAACACAGAAAGGAAGCTAAAAAATAGTGGTGAAATGAGGCAGAGGGAGGACAAAGGGCAGAGAGACAGGAACTAGCAGCGTGAAACAAAAATAGCAGAGGGAGACATGGTGAAGAAGGTAAATTGAAAACAGGGATCCAAAACAAAGGCAAAAATTTTACAGAGCGAAAGCTCAACTTATAAAGCTTCACAAAATTTACAGGAAATTAGTTTTGGGGAAAGCCCAGGCAGCACAAGGGTGGAAGCACACACATTTCTTTACCTTTTTTATCAGGGGTCACGTTAACAGAGCCTCTGCTTATAGCAACCCCAAAAAATAAACACCCAGCCTATCGGAACCGGTAAGGGGGGCTTGGTACAGCTACTGCCTTGTCTCCACAAGCAATACGATCTCCTCCTTTTGTGCCCTGCCTTTTGGAACAGGAGGAACAAACAGGCAAAACATAATTTACAGTCTCGGTTTATCTGTATCCACAGCCCATCTGCTAACTCGAACGGCAGCAGAATGTGTATGTGTGCATTCAGAGAGATGGCTGTCATTAGACCAATGAAGTTAACCAACATATAAAAGCCAGGATCAGATCAGTAATAAAGTTTACACTTCATTACGGATGTCAAAATCCTTGCTGATTTTTTTTTTTCCATAAGTATTTAGCTTATTGAATTTCACAAGCAAGACCATCTCCAGTGAGCGTTCAGGAACCGGTTACTTGGAAGCTCGAGCATTCAGGATTGAAACCTGAAAACAGATATTTCCTTAATAAATTTACAGAATTAGAAAAACTGGACATATTAACATACGTTTCTGTATTCATGGCTGTAAAATGATTGCATTCTTGTCTCATCAAATTTACATTGTGGAATATGAATACAGTATGATTAGGCATTATTTTAACAACTACATTACAATACAATTTAAAATAAAATGGCCCTTCATATCGCACTAATATCAGTGTTTTAAATAACAAAGGGGATTTTTTTTTTTTAAATAAAGGAAAGGATTAGCATTTAGTTTCAATCAGTATAAGCAATGCTGTACCAGTTGGTGTCTCAAAGATTCAGGATTTTATTAATATTCCAGAGATGCATTTGTGTTGCCTCTGGGTACACTGAAAAGCCACTTAAACTGCACTTAAAGCAGCACTACAGGATCAAATTGATGTGCATCAACCATTTACAATAAAACTTGATTATTATAAAGGCATACATATTTGCATAATTACATGTTTGATTTTTTGATAATGCAGCATACACTACAAAATGTTGCTTCATGTAGAAAGGGATCGTCAAAAAGCACCATCTGCTGTAGTGTTTAATGCACTGCAATGTTTGAAAAATTCTGAAGGTAGGTTTGTGTGAATCAGAGGGGAAAGCAAAGGAGTTTTGCTAGAACAAGAGACCCAGGGCTGGAGGAGGGGACATGGTAGAGCGTGGACTTTTTTTTAGGCTGTCGTGTGTTTCTCTCTGGCTATTTTTAAATAAAATTGTCAGGGGGAGAAAGGTAAAAGACAACAGAGTAGCACATCCTATGGTCTGCAGAACGTAGGATTCAGAACTTGAGAGCATTTGGCATAAACACAGTTTTGATGTGTTCACTCAAAAAAAAATTTCAGTATCTAACACATGCAACAAAGGAATCATGTTGGGAAAGAAGGCAAACAGCACAGATAATGGATTCTTACACTTATTACTTTGACAAGAATGAATCTTTTTAAACGAGTTGCTATTAAGTATCACAATAGCTTAAAAGACATAGAACTTGAAAGTAAAAATATCTCCATATTTGCTCAGTTCAAAGGGAGAAGCCGTCTGTTCTTCAGTAATATCTGACCATAAACCTTAATGAGAGCTCGATGTGTTCAGGAAGTCCAGTGATAAGATTGCAGTAGTAAAAGTGTATCTTGGAGCTAGAGACAAAGCAAGCGCTTCTAGACTCAGCACAGTTAGCCCAGAGTTCTTGTATCCTAAAAATATGCATCATTTTGATTAGCACTGCGTGTCTATCATTTTAATACCTGAGGCTGTTTTTCAAAGTGGATTTTCAGAAAGACATTAATCAAATTTAGTTGTAGCTGTTTCTGCCATCCCAAGGAGTTTGTATGCAGGCATCCAGAACACACACACATCCACACAAAAGGGTCATCTGGATTTTTCTGAGTCTGTTGCTACCTCTGAATGCCGTGAACATTTTTGGACATAGTGCTGAGTGGCAAAGCGCAGCACAGAGCCAAGACAGGGAAGATCTGGCAGGGAAGCCAGTAGGCATGTACTAGCCTGTTGCTTCCCAGTAGGAGCTCATTCCTTCACAAATTGGCCTTTGGTAAGCAGTGTGATTCATTGCTCAGGGACTGGATTACAAGCTGGAAACCAGCTGCCAGAATTTGGGAAACTCATTTCACTTCCCCGTGCTTTCCATTTTCTTTCCTCCTGTTTTTCACATCACATTAGTTGAAAATATAAAACACTTCGGGGCGAGGACTTTTTCATAATACAAGTTTCCAGCATATTGGGCGTTAAACAAGCTTTTATCTCCATGGGCACCTCAAGGTACACCGGGATACAAACAACAGTTGGATTACATGCTGTATGTGGGACAAATACCAAGTCAATTAAAAAGCATCTTTAACAACACAATCTGACTATAAAGTCCAGCAGTCAAGAATAATGTCTGGCTCCGAGACATATTCTGCAGTCCAGTGACACAAAAGAGCTTCAGAAACAGAAAAAAATTTGTCCAGACACCTGAAGGAAGAG
>NW_009648332.1:16103559-16155626 GCF_000708025.1 Charadrius vociferus | reverse complement strand
GAGCGTGGTGGTGTATGGGCGAGTGCAAATATCTCAAACCTTCTGTGCCCAAACCACAACAGCTTGTATGTATATTCATTGAAACCAAAGTGATGGCTACAGAGCTTCGAGCCCTAACGCTGCATTGCTGGCCTGTTAGCTCATGCTACATCTGGACTATAATACATTTACATTCCCACCAAGAAAACAGCCACTGTTGTATAGCCATGAGATAAATTTTGTTTCACGTTATGAGGCAGGATGTGCTTGAGTCCTTTATTATGCACAAGATTTTTAAACATCTATGTTCCTTACCCTGGCTTATCAAGTACAATTATAGCCTGGCATCAGAGATGCCGAACACCCACACTGTCATTGACTTAGATTAGCGCTGTGAAATCCAGTGCTTCTGAAAAATCAAATCTTTTGCGTGTCATGCAGAAGAGTATGAAACATTTGTTAAATAACCAGCATATTGCTGTGTGTACATAGTTCACAAAACCTCCGAAATATTTATCTGTTGGTATTTTCCCACACCCACCATTTACTGAGTTGAACCATATTTCAGTACGACTCAGGGCCATTCCCTCTGCCTTTGCCTGCACCTGAAACAGAACCTGGATGGTTTCTTGCTCTTCAGGTACCCATACGGAAAAGATAACGGTGTATTTATAGCATAATATTGAAAATAGCCCCAAACTATAACAAAGCCTCAAAGACATCTGCATTTCTTTCTCACTGAAGACTCTAAGTGCATTTGGTCATAGCGCTGAAAGATGAAGCAAAACCAGCCAGGCAGACGTAAATCTTTAGAAACAATGGGTTTCTCTTTTGTGCCTTAATAGTCTGCTTTTGGTGAGCTTCCCTAACAAAGTCTGCTCTAATCGTTGCTAGAATCAGCACAGCAGCAACTGCTAAGCACAGTCTTTTTCTCCACCCTCTCTGCACTAGGCAGACAGGGTTTTTCATTACATATATCATTTTCAACTTGCTGCAGTGATTCTACAAAGACAGGAGGATTTAGAAAGCTAATGAATGGGGGTGGGGAGCGGGCTAGGATTGGAGCTTCAGTGCTAATATCTAAGGCTAGATACCATGAGTGGCTTCACACATGGGGCACTGCCACCGATTTTATTTTCATTGCATGGCACTGACAGACTTTGACAGCCCAATCATTCATCTCAAGTTAATAAATCAAAATAAGGAGTGGGGGTGGGGGGATTTGTTTGTTTGAACATTTAGTGCTATAGGATTTAGGGCAAGGCTCACTGGGCATTGCCTTGCCCTGATTGTTATTGTGCTGCAATGACAGCAAAATTATTTATCTTTTAGTTGCTAATTAAGAACAGAAGTGAAGAATACGTTTGGTCTGAACATACTATACTATCTAGGGACCATTTGCTACATCATAATGAGATGCCATAGATGCTGTAACTCAGTATGTCTACAAGTCTCTCACCACTTTATTATTAGGAAAAAATTTCATCTTGCCAGTTAACTGACATAAAGTTAATAGTTTATAAATAAGATTAACCTGGAAGAGGAAAACAACATTCCCCCCGCCAAGTGAAAAGATTGCATCCCTTCCCAAGCTCCCTCCTAGCACAGAATGCTCCGTTTCACTGACATCAGAACCCTTGCTACCATACAGCAGTTTGGTACATCTACCCCTGCTTTTGCAGACGTGTCATCAATATCGCCTGCCACTTGGGAGAGCAGGCTATACTGATTACAAAACACTGGTTCTATAAATCTGTTAATTTTAATGATAAACCAGGATATTTTAGGCTTCCTTGTCCCTGAAGAACCAAGAACAATTGCAGATTGATTGTGAACCAATTAAGGACCTTAGAGCTATAAGTTGTGAATATAATTTCTTTCTCTTAGGGAAAAAAAAAAAAAAAAAAGAAAAGAATTTTCTGGTTCTTACCTCTCTACATAATAACTTAAGATGTGGGTGAAGCTGATAATTTGAATCTGAGTGATGAATTATGACTTCAACTTTCTCAAACCATAGTTATCACCAGATCCTACTCAGCTGCCTCTTTCACCACCCTGTTCACCAGCATGTCAGGCAGAAGGGGGAGAAAGTGCTACCTCAGTGGACATCAGCTGACAGCCAAGCACAAACAGCTTTGGTCCTTGGTGGCCGTTCCCTGCAATACCTTAATGCAAGTTAATAAATGTGAGTTATAGTCAGTGGCTCCACTTTAGTCCGAATTGCAGCAATTTCCCCTTTAAATGCAAAATTTGGGCAGTGGAGAAGCCCCAAGTTCTGGTAGAGACTTTGAGAAAGTGTTCTCCAGACTGAGCACAGCAATCTACTCCCATCGTGGCAGGTGGACTCTGTCCCAAGAGCTGGATGGAAACTACACGGTTTAGTCCATGCCTTTTGCTTTATTGTTAAGGACAGGCTATTGCCTGCAACTGTATCCTGCTGCCAACGCTCCGTTAATAGGCTCCTGTAGTGAATAACATCATGTGCTCTGTCAATTATTAATAATGAGACAAGCGTTTTCACATCAGAATGCCGCCTTGTAATGTGATGAGCCTGTATCATATTAGTGTATCAAAGCTGAGACTCATAACATTACTAGTTTACTAAGCGAACTTTGAACAAGATTTATTCCCCAAACAGTCTGCTGAGTCCTAATTTTCATGAATTTTGTAAATAGAAAATGTCTCTTTATTGGCAAGATTTTTAGAATATGGTTTGTATTTTAGGTGGTTGATTTACTGCTACATTGCATTTATTCTAACACATCATTGATCCCCTGTCTCATACATCAGATTTAGTTACTTTTTTATTGTATAATTTCTAGGCGACAGTGGCTATCCAGGACAGAAACAGCTGATGGATCTAATTTGATTTTGCCCTTATAGCAGCAGAAGTTCACTTACTAGTTCACTTACTCAGAATTCATTGATCACTCGAAGGTCTTCTGGGATTGTGAAATCTCATTCTCGGTGTCTTTTCCAATTGTCAAAGCACAGACTCAATACTGCATCTGACATCCTTGCAGCCTGCCTCGTTCTGCATAACACAGCAGTCAACCATGGGGTTATAGTCAATGATGGGGCTCTCATAAAGGATGACAAGGCTAACTCTTACTGACTTCAGACATGGCAAAAAGGTAGATCTTTCTGAAAGGTGGGTTTGCTGCTGATAAGCGAGGGGCAGCTCAGTGACAGCCATATCTTTACACAAGGGAAAGGAAGAACTGGGAAAGGAGGATGGGAGACGAAAAAGGCGATAGTAAAGGAGGAAGAAATCGCAGGAGGAGTTTTACACAAAGATCCATAGGTCTAAAATCAAAGAAATTGTACTACTTAGCATAGCGAGATGATTGAATTCCTTTATCTGCGGCTTACTGTTCCTAGCTAAAACACAAGATAATGTCCTGTGCACAGCCCATTCAGTTCAATGGCAAGACAGCAAGCCTCACGGAGGATACTGTCAGAACAATAATCACTTTTAAAGTGGTTGTAAAGATCTTCTAGTCACTAAGCGCACACATAGAGGCAAGAGGAGGTTAATGAAACTTCAAGAACTGTTTGTGTTCAGTAAGGTTACTTCGCCTTGAGTTTTTGAGAGCAGATAAGGTGGAAAAGAAAGATATTGGGAAGGCGGATGACATTTAAAAGAAGCAGTATTAAAGTTCTCCATTACAAGAATGAAGACAACTATTTTGTCAACAGTAAACACATTCATCTTCATCTGGGAGAAACAACTGATAGTTCTCGTTACCCGAGGGAATTCTAAACCTTGAGCTAATCCATGTGCCTACAGCAGAATTTTGCAAACATGCATCAATACTTGGGTTACCAGTTTTGGAACAAACACATTACCAAATATGAGTTTCTTTCACAGAAACAAACATTAGAATCGGAACAGACCTGCTTTAATCACAAATTGTTTTCTGAACACATTCACCAGTCTAATTTCAAAAGGGTTTGAGCACCTGAGCTTCTATTTCCCCCCTCTGGAAAGTATTCACCAACCTAAATGCGGCCAGCTATGCTGGGTAACTTTTCTCTGATATGCATTGTTTGTTTTCTCCTTTTTTGCTCATCCTTTGGATGACATGAAAATAGTTTTCTCTCTACGTGCTTGAAACCCATCCACAATCATCAGCTGCTACATCTCCTTTTCATAATCTTGTTTATATTCAAATAGGCACTAATGTTGCTGTGCTCCATCAAGAGACTTGGTCAATAGTTCCAAAAAAGCAAAAGTACCAGGGGAAAATGATGGGGAATTACATGCCCAGTAACATGGTATTTAAAATCCCTTGGTTGGCTTGCAGACTACAACACTTGCATTTATAACTGTTGATTTGTTTCAACTGGAATTTTATTTAACCAAAGTAAAAGCGTAGCTTCTGAGGGAAGAGCTGAAGCCTTGGAACAGAGGGTGAGTGATCCCATACATCACTACTCAGAGCTGCGATCATTCAACATTTTGCTACAAACGCTCTGTGCAGCCCTAGTCAAGTTGCTTAGGATTTTTTGTTGCTTAATCCCCCATCTTTGAGATAAGTATGACTTAGCCTCCCTATCTCACAGGCACACAGTGAGGATAAATACATTAAAAAAGAATTAATATATCACAATACAGTGATAGGAGTTCAATACCCTGTGTACAGACTAATTTATCTTTTTGTCTCCTGGATCAAGTACAGTTTCTAGGTATGTGCAACAGTAAAAGCCTAATCTATTCATATATAAAGAAAGCAAACAATCTCTAGCCCTACATTCCTGTACATGAAACCATGAACAGAAACACAAACCTGTAGGGGCAGAGTAGAAATACTGGAGTGGAAGAGAACAGAATTTTTTCCTTTATTACAATGGGCTTAAGACAAGGATAGGAACCACAAGCTAGACAAAGAAATCTATTAATTCCAACAAAATAAACCAGAAATCACAACAAAAACAGAGAAATGTACATCAAATTCGTATATAAACTAGATATATAAGTATTTAGATACACACATTTTTAAAAAGCCCCTTAAAGTTATCTTGTGTGAGGAATACACTATAATTTACTAGCATGAGTTATATACTGCTCCCAGGATGAAACCTCCATATTTCTTGCTCCAGACTACCCTCCCCATAAAATAGCTTTATTAGAGTTTAGCAATGTTCGGAAAAAAGTGAAGGTAATGTCTATAGCTCCTATTAAAAAGCCGATCATATGTTTCATAGTGATTATAGAGTAATATACTATAAAAAATGAGTTTTCACTAAATATTCAAAATTATAGATTTATCCAGGCTCCCAGAGAAAAATCAAACTTGTAAATTGTGAAGATTATATATCCAATAAAATATTTATAGTTGCACAATGTATATTGTTAACTGTGTTGACTACTTTTCACCAAGGTGCCAGAGAAATGAAAAATTAACCAGTGTAGAATATAAAATAGGGCGGGTTTTTTTCAAGTCCTAGAGCTAGTTCACGAGCATACAAAACAGATTGTATTCCGAGCTGTAATATAGAAATTCTTCAGTGAAGAAGACACTAGAGCTGACTACCTGACAGCAGAACAAAACAGAGAACAGCATTAAAGCCATGTAGCTGAGGTGCTGCATGCAAATGCAGGAAGACCTGAATTAGTAATGTTGAAGGTCTAGCTAAAGTAGACAGCGGCTGTGTCAATGAATGTTTTAATGACATCTTACTAGTTTAAGGACTAACAAGTTCATGCATGCAGCCTGATGGAATTCTGGAAGTTCAGTGAATGTGTGGTCTAAAATCTCTTTGGGTTTACAAAAACGAGTAAATATTTGAATATCCTCCTTCTCTGCAACTTCATAAACCAGCCTGTGAAAATCACACGTGTGGTTTGAGGTGCACGTTCGTGTTCTCAGCGTTAATCGTAATCACAACCCACCAACCAGCCCCCCATTGTCTATCATTTATTCTTTTTCAAAATTTACATGAATATTCATTTAAACTGCAGCTACAGAGCACCAAACAGCGGTCATGCTGTAAAAGGGAAAATTTTGTGAAAAATAGAAATTCAAAAAACCTCTAGTGACTTTGCACCTTAATATTATGACTTCAGGTGCACCTCTTTGTCACTATACTCCTCGTCCTCTTCATTTTGAGGTGACCTTTAAAACTTTCTAACACAGGACAAGGATAACAGGCGGGCTTGCAGCACCAAGCCAGCGTCAGACTCCGGCTGTCACTCAGGCTGCGTGCGGCTCTGCACAGAAGGGCTTTTCTGCCCTGTCCATTCACAAAACACAATGGTTAAAAAAAAAAAAAAAATAAACACACCCATCATCTGGAGTGAAGGGTTTCATCCTTGCCCTTGCTGTCTCTATTTTAAGCTTTTTCGCTTCCAGCCCTGAGCACAGACCACACCAGGCTTGGGAGTGCAATGACACACTCCGAGTGTGCGCCAGCCTAAAAAAGCACTGAAAAACCCGCATTTGAGCTCACCCTAACTCTGCAGCCGTGGTCCAGCTGGACCCACACTCCCACCCATCCTCTTCCACCGGAGCAGGTTACTCGAGCTGGGGGCAGGGAAGCCCCTCCTTTTCGGGAGGAAAGCCCAGGCCGCCAAAACAGCCAACATGTGGTCCGCCTCACTCTCCATAGCCACCCTCCTCTAAGCACCACAGTGCTGAAGACTGGGCAGGAAAAGCAGCCACCTCATGGGGTTTGGGATTTAAAGGATAGCCATCTTTCTCCTCTTGTTCTAACTGGTCGCACTGCTTCATATAAAATGCAACATATTTGACAGTGAAAAACATGCTGAATATTTCAGAATCAGCCATCCTAAAGAAACCGGTCCCTAGCTTACCCTACTTCATGTTAAAAGAATAATTACACCAGGTAATGATTTTGGAAAACCCTCAGAGAAAAGGGCTTGCTTTCTTACCCCAGCCACGCAGCAGCCGCAGCCTGCACGTCCCTCAGCCACAGGTCCCACTTTTTGAAGGAAAGGACAAAACAGGCAGGATTAACTGAAAAATTCAAGTTAGATATTCTCACAGGATCTTACAGTCGCTGTATTTTTAAATGCTTGTTCTGTCAACACTTGATACCTGCACATTTTCAAAATCTTTTTTGATTTACACTGAAACAGCTGGATTACGCCATCAGCCAGCATGAACTCGATGCAAAACACCACTATTGTCTGCGCCTTCCTGGTGTGCGAGGCAGGAGAGGGGAGCACACACACGCACGGATGTGAAGAGCCCTATTCCAACATCTTTCTGCTTAGAGACACTACAGCTTAGAGCCCTACTGTGTACCTACAGGACCGCAGGGCCAGAAGACAGGATCTCTAAAACTCGGTTCATAAATCAATGCTTGAGTTGCCTAAAAGATAACCATCTTGCAAAATTGAGACTGCAAGGGAGGGGTTTTGTGGCCAGTCAAGACTTCAATGCATTCAGTAATTTTGGATGCACTTTGGTACCTAAACTCCAGGTTCCCATTTCTAGAACTCCTGGACTCGAACCAAATCCATCTTGATATTTGAATGCACTACGGAGCAGAAGGTGGTGAACAGGCCTGGACTGCCGCACAAACGGGCAGGCTGCAGCCAGGCAGAAGGGGCCATCCCACCGCGCGGACTTACTGCTGTGGAAGGAGCTTCACTGCTGAGGATAAGGGTGCGCAAAGCACAGGAAACATGCAGCTTTTTATACATACAAAGCAAAAGGATTAAAAATACCACACAGAACAAAGATTTACAATGGATCAGCCACGCATCTCTATGAAAAGAACAAAGGTTTTATAAAAGAATAAATGGAAAACTATATATATTTCCTGAGACTACAGGCAGCCCTAGAGACTTCTAAGTATTATTAGTCAGACCAAAGGCTGCCAGATGCTGCCGGAGCCATGGCTGCTCACTGGGGAGATTCAAGCCTTTCCAATGGGGCAAGGTAGGACAGCTGGAGCCTAAAGGGTACAGAGCTCCCCAGAGAAAGACTTTTTGTTGTTGTCTTTGGTTTTGAGCATATTTCCTTCATAAGACTGGGTCTGAGGCTCCATTATGTTTTCCACTTAGAGAGCTTATTACAGGGAAATTTGTGATATTTTTCTTTGTTTTGATTACTTCCCTGACTTGAAGAGTTTCGCAAAAACCTGGTGTTCAGTTAACTGTGGCTAGCCCTGTGTTGGCAAACAACACTCCACAAATTTTGTTTTTAACAAATTAACTCAAGCCATCAGCTGGAAGAGCTTTCATTCCCATCCTCTAAAAATTCTTTCTTTCACCCCACTCATTTCCCAAAGGAAAGGAAACAGCTGAATTACTCTTTTTTCACCTTGCCTCTAAATTCTTTCTAGCTTAGATTTTACAAACTGAAGATCAATGCTTACTTCCTATTTCCATACGAAAGTATGGTGAGGTAGAACTTTTGTAGAATAGATGCCTATTGACAAGAAAAAATTCACCATCAATAAATGCCTTTACCAAGACGTTTCCATCCTCACCTCTAGCGCAGTCCCCTTCCCAGCCCCAAACAGTACCTATGGTGTGGCACCCGCTCTTCTCATCCACATGACACTGCTGCAGCCATGTGAGCTGAGCTGGTCTCGGTAAGAAGTGCTTTAGGCAATTTATATGATTTTACTTGTCTATGTTTTTCAGTCTCTCATTAAGTGATAGCAGTCAAAAGTTCCCCAAGTAATAAATAATCTAAACAACGTTGTACTTACTTATTTTGGGCTGCTTGTTTGAAGCTATGGGAATGGTTGCATGGGCAGCAAAGGGACTCAAGTGTCAGATGCTATAAGCAGCCCAGAAACACAGTTCACTTTTGTGACCATCTGTTCTCCAGGGAGCACTAGCAGTAGATGACAGAGGTCTGTGGAAAAGAGAAGCTCATTGTTTTAAAGCCTAAGAAAAGAACTCATATAGGAACACGTAAGGAAACGCAAAGCCAGAAGGTAAGGCTGCCTTTCATTAGGAAAAGAAACAACCCACCATGGTAAAAACATCCTTTCTCTTCATGGGAATGCAGCCATGAAGCGCTCTGCTATGACTCCCAGTGAGGTTCAGGGCTCAGTGTTGGAGGCAGCGCTACCAAAAGCAACAGTTAATTCCCCATGGTTTATTCAATTCAGCAAAAACATATTTGTTTGGGTTTTTTTTCATTACTCCTTTTGTTCTTTAAAGTGATATAAATGTGCACAGACTAGTATGAAAGTTAGTTAAAATATTATATAAAATGCTCATCTTTTGAAAAAAAAAATATTTGGCCTCATGGAAGACCTGAGTGAGAGATGATGAGAACACATGCCTAACAGACTTGCACACAGCTTTCTTTAAAGATCTATCTAAATAACTATAAGAATCTACTTTAAATGACTATTAAATACTGCAGAATCGCTTGTGTTCCAAAATAACTATTTTTCATTATATTAACAGCAACAGTACAATAACCTGAATAATTCTTACCCTTCTAAGTTTAACTGATAAGATGATGATATATAATTTACTCTTAAGAACATAAACTGCTGGTTTTACAAGCTCCAGTTTTTCAGTTAAGCCCAGTACATCAGTCCAGGATGCCATAGTCTTCATTCATTTCATTTCGTTTCATATGAAGACAGCTCAGCCAATAGGGCAGATTTTACATGGTGAACAGCAACATGTTTGTTATATTTAATATCTTGTTGATATTGAGAGGGTTTTCATAATGCTATGTATTAATGTACATATTTTGCTCATTTTTGCCAGAAAGGGATGTAGATACACACGTATATACATATATATAAACATAATTGTATATTTCCATATAAAAAATATTAAAGAGAAGAGCTCCATTTAGGGCATTGATTCATTCACACCTCAAGGGTCTGACAAACATCCCACTACAACTCAGGACAGGTCAGAGAATGAAAATGAAGAATGAGTGATTTACCAGAACTGAAGAATGCGTTAGTGAGAGGTAGATTATTCTCACTTTTTATGAAAGATATGGTGTTTCTCTTTGCATATCACTGACTCAGAAAAGGTAACTTCAGGTATTTGGTTAAACACAGAAGAGAAAAGAAAAATAAATCGCACATTCTTGACAGGTGCAGCTAAGGTTCAGATACAAAATACTGAATCTGATTCAAGCAGGTGGTGATACTCTAAGAGGGTAAATTACCACAAAGAGTTAGTTTCCTATAATTTAAAGAAACTCTGTGGTTTCTTGCTAAATTTTTCATGAAATATATACAAATGTGAATGCATATGCCAACACTGTCTGAAGCGAGCAGTTCCATCCCCTTTCCCTACGGCCTCCTCCACACCAGCCAGCACGAGTCCCCTCTCACCAGGACGTGTCCTCGCACCTTCCCTTTCCCCGAGGGCACTTGTCACTTCCCAGCCACACTGTGAAAGCGGAGGCTCAGCGCGTGGGTCCAAGGACAGCTTCCCAATGTAAGGGCAGCCCAGGTTGGAATGGGTGCTGCCGGCCACTCCAGGGTGCCACACTCTGCCACATTACACCCATCCAGAGCCAGCAGTGCTCATGCAGGTATTTGGGTTTTTTTCTGCCACGCTATAAGAGCATACACCAAGGTTCAGACTGGATGACCTGATATTTGCAGCTGCTTTTTACTATTCTAATAATAATTTACAGCATGTGAATAAATAAAACCATATGTTGTCAGTCCTCTGTGCAGATCCTGATCACGCATGTGCATACTCCGCGGTACCAATTGAAAAGGAACCAGGGTTTACCTTCAATTCTAAGACCAAGTTCTGACTTTGCCAAGTACAGTTTCATGCAATTGCTCTGAGACACAAGACAGATGGGGTAGAGAGATCTGAAGTGCTACAAATAAAATCTAAAACTGAACTTTTAAATATTCATTCTGAACTATAAAGAGAGCTGTGGCTTTTGTGTGCTACAGATGGCTTGGAAATTCAGTGCAAACAAAGGACCAATTTTTGAATACTCATAGCTGCTCTACCATAATAGCTGGAGGCCCAAAACTCCAGGGGTTTGAGATGATTCAACTAGATCCTCTTACCTGCCAAATTTCATCAAAGCAACATTGCTTTTACCATCTTATAGGGATGAAAGAAGTATGAATAGTGTGGGTTTTTTTAATGAAATGTGGACTGCTTAAGCTTGAACAAAAAATTACAATATGAATGGAAAGTGCAAGGTAAAGGGAAAACTGTCTTTTTATCATGCATACTAAAGCATCGTATAAGATGAAATCTGTACTTTTTATAGATTGAAAGATTAAACAGAAACGTTTGGCAGATTTAGATAAATAAAGGAAATAAAACAAAAAAATAAGCATAATAAAAATCCCTGCCAGTCATAATCAATGAGGAACCGCTGACTGATTGCCAAGTATGGCCTTAGGTTTAAATCTAGGAGACACACATGTGTTTCTTTGTAAGGTAGCAGGGCACGACCTCATCAGTCAGAGATTATCCTCTGCATAATAGTTTATGGAAAGAAACCAACGTGAACTCCTCATCTGCCTTCCAGACAGAGGCAGGCTGATACAAATACAGCCGGAAAGGGACTAAGCCCAAGTAACGCTGCTGCTAAGGCCGCACACTGCTGCATTTACATAGCAGTACAATGAGCATTTTCTGATGCTATTAGCCACTAGCAGGCTAATCTAGACTTTAAAGTCTTTGGCTTTAGAGAGGATACTTTCACGCCTTTCATATGTATTTGAGATTCTACAAGAACCAAACAGGGCAGCAAAAAACAGAAGTGAGGTGGAGTGTCCATGGGGGAGCAGGCGCCACCCGAGAGGCAGAGAGGACCCCTGAACTGCCAATCGTCCTCCAAACATACAAGCCATGGCGTCAAACACGCAGTGCTGAATCACAGCTATAAACCAGGCTTATGGATATTTATGAGGCACCGCTGCCAACTGAAGGGAGAGAAAGCGCAGGAATAGGAGGAGAAGGCATGAAGGGCTTGATAGAAAATCAACCATCCTGTAATGATAGCGAGTGCCAAGAGACGGTTGCAGGCTGATACCGAGTGATGGGTGGAAGAGGCCTGACGACAAGCAGGTTACGCTATCTGCGAAATCAAGGGAATTAGCAGGGAGGGATGCATACAGAGAAGCAGCCTGGCCAGTGTGAGCCGTTAGGGAAAGGGTGGTTGCCACGATGTTCTGGATGGGTAGTGGTAACTAGTGCTGCCTTTGTCAAGATTAGAGAGAAGGATGTTGTGAAAAGTCAAGATAAGATGATGGGAGCTGGGGCAAGCATTTTAATGGCTTCCAGCCAGTACAGGAAAAGTGGCAGCTTACGGCAGGGAACCAGCCTGCTGGTTTTGGGAACGGCTGAGGTAAGAGGTGTGAACTGAAGAGCAGACCTGCAGCCTCACTGGAGAGAGGCAGGACGCTGCACCGCTGGTGGGGAGCGAGGATGGAGGTCTTGGCAAGGCTTATTGAAGCCAGCAGGAGGACCAGGGCCTCCCTTTCAGCTGCGTTCAGCTGCCGAATCCAGACCTGTCAGAGGGCAAGCCAGGATTGCAGTCTGAAAGTGCGCATCGGCCTCTGCTTGCAGATAAGGCAGATGAGCAGCAGATGAGCAGAGGGGAAAGGGCAGGATCCTGCAGCAGTCTGGCAGAAAGGAGAGTCTTTTCAGTGACCTCACTCTCCTTTTGAAAGTAACTGCTTTCCAGGACAGAGCGTCCCAACAGGATACTTAAATGCCTTCAGCATAGTACAATATTCAGAGATAAAACCGAACAACTTTTCATGAAATCTGCCTCCAATAACAACATCTTTATTGCCCTGGGCTAATGTGTAAGTTAGTGAGAGATTATAGTTCAGCTTCTATAGCCATTTTATGTAATATGAAAAAAAATCCATAGGGACCTCCTCTGTTAGTCCTCTAAAATATAAAACGTAGTTTTAAGCCACACTTCATCATGGTAATAGGCTATCAGCTATTTTCCTAAACCCTCAGACTCACTGCTGTCACTCTAGACAGAGCCAGACAACCCGACTTAATCACCTCCTTGTGACTTGCTGCACTATGCCCCCTCCTTTTGAACATATATAAATCCTAATTATTTTTTAATCCTTTACTAGAACACTGGCAAAGCGACTGTTACCCTCGTGGCATACAGATGTGGATGTTTGTAGGCACAGGAGCTGCAGTGCCACAGGGGCTCCTTCCCCGGGGACTGCGTCTTACCGGCAGGGCTCGGCAGAAGGTACCACCGCCTCTCCAGGACTGGTTCTCTCCTGCTCCTCTTCCGGATGGGAAGCAAACATTATAGCAAGGTTATATTCTCATGATACAAGGCTACAGTGGCTGGTGTTATAATAGCTTAATCCTAGCCCTGAGGTGCGTTTGGCTTTCTGTACAAATGTGCATTTGAATGCTAACACAAACTGCCAGCTCCCCCCGCCCCCAAGAACACAGTTTCCTCAGGGACACTCTGATCTGTTCCCCTACCACCCCAGGCCCTCTTCTGGGCTGTCTCTGCCCAGATCTGATGGAAATGGGGTTTCCCTGTGTCTCCCTTCCCTCCAGGGTACTGCCACCCCCAGCCTAAACGTGCATCCCCAGGCTTGCCCATGCTGCGTATTACTAAGAGAAAAGTCCCCAAAACCAGAAGACTATCTTTAAAATTGTAAGCTGATTTCAGTGACCACAAATACCATTCAGTCTGCAGTTTCGGCTCTGTTCTCCTCTCTGCTGCAGAGAGGTGAAGCCCAGCTCTTCATAAAGCACAAAGCCTTCAGCATGAACCAGGGTGAAGGAGGAGTTATTTTTGTTGGTCTGTTGCCTTCTCTGAAATCTGTAATATAACGATTCATGCATTCAAATCACAAGAGGCGGCGGGACTGTCACCAGTCTGCTGCCTAATGCCTCATGTTCACAGTAACAAAGACCTGTCTCCCACCAGCTCCTGCAGAGAGGCAGGCTGGGACCAGGGATCCCACAGGGACAGGTGCTGTCCTGTGGCTCCGTATCTTCATCTGGAGACAGACGTGGAACACGCACCACGCGCTGTTATGGCTTCAGAAGCACTGCCTGTGCCCCAGTCTTTCACCTTCTGTTGATAAACTGTAAACTGTCAGAGTGTGCCACAAGCGGCAGATACACACACACAGAGGATGGGTTCATACCACATTCACCGAGCACCTATATTCCCTGAAGGAAAGGACAGTCCAGTTCCTAGATTTCTCCTGAGGAGGGTGACTGAGGAAGACCCAAGATTATAAAGACCTTTGGCAGTCTCTGGAAGCCAAATCACTATATAAAGTGTAAACTCAGGTGTTACCATTCCTTTATTTTCCCGTCCAGAAGCTGGGACCACCAGCATCTCACCACTCTTCCTTCCCAGCTCTGCTCCACATGCAGTTTCCATTCCTGTCATGAAAATAAACAAACCAGAGGCAACTTGTGCTGCCTACTTTAATGTCCCAATTCCCTGGCCTATGAAAGACTATCTACATTGCAGTATATTTCTGTCCAAGCCTTAACAGTTAACTCTCCCCCAGGAATCGCACGTTATTGGGGAGAGAAGCAGTACAAAAGCAGGCGCCTCGCTGTGGTCGTTTATAGACCGGATCACCGATTCTGGGAGACCAATGAGATAAACATAGCCCAAGCTGTTTCCTGTATCATCATAGTAAACTTAAAAAAATGCTTTTATAAAATGTACTTTAATCGGAGGAACTTACTTTTTAATTTGCAATTTTAAATGTGAGCATGTTATAACTTGTAGCTGAACATTTCTATAAAGATAATTACATATGGCAAGACAGAAAAACTTTTTAAACATTTTCTCTTGAATGTGTGCCTGAATTCATTTACAACTGTTGCTGCTTTAAACACTTCAGGCAGAATAAGTGGATGGCACTAAACAGCTTAGCTGCAATTATTATGGAATGTCTGAGGTATAATTTCCCCTGCGGTTTTGTTAGGCGTACAAAATTCATAATTCTGATTTGTGGCAGGTACTTATTACCCATCGCAGGTGGAGATATGCAAATATTATTCTAGTAGGGGTGAACAGCCTTTATTTCAGTATTCAGCTATTAACGAGATTTGTGAGTCTGGTACTCTGGGGCCATTTAATTAATTAGATGGTACAGATAAAATATAAATTGTTTTGTAGGCTACACAATTCCAGTTCTAGAAGATGTAAAATATGGCTAAATGAACTTAGTATGGACTGATTTGTTGTTTCACGTATGGCACAGGATACGGGCAAATTTTGCTTGTTATTTTTGCCTATAATAATCCTGCACAGAATCCTTGCATTGTCAAGTGCTGTGGGAAAGAGATGTTATTTATTTGTCATTATTATTAAGAATGTCTATCAGTTATCCTCTTTATAAAAATTGCTAGCATGCATCAAATGAAAAAAAGAGGCATGTTCTTTTATGAAAGCCAATATGTGCACGTTTCAGAATAAGCACATATTTTGAAGACATGCAGATTTGGTAGGATATTATTGTCTCAAGGTCTGACACTTCTATTTTAAATAAATAATTTCCTTGGGATAGATAAGCTGAACTTGGTAGGGGGAAATAGAGAAGGAATCTACAGCAGCATGTCAGAATCTAGATTTTCAAATAATACTATTAATTGGTTAATTCATATAATTCATATAATTCTTCTCCTGAGTATGATCTCTCTGCTCCTCCAGAAGATTTCTAGAAAACCTTGAATACAGGAATACAGAAATTGGGGTGAAAAAAGTCCAACATGCCTTCATTCCCCAACACGATGGCTATAATGGTCACAATAAAAGAATCAGCATTTATCAGGAGTTACAGCAAACTACATAGCAAGACATTCACCCTACCCTTCTATGGAGGAAATAAAATGCATGAGGCACGAGATTGGAAATTGTTAGCAAACTGTCAGCATTTAAAGGCAGGCATTGACCATTATATTAGATTTAAATTGTGGGTAAAATACTACACTACACAATTACAGTACTCTAAACATTGAATGAAAACCAGTTACTTTTACTAAAGTAGGAGTATAATCAGCAGTCACTCTTATTGGTTTATTGAACATATTTTAGGGTCCATTCCAGCTGCCTTTATTAGCTCTAATGTAAATGATTTTTACACTGCTATTTTGCCAAGCCCTGGTTGCTGTAGCGCTGCAAACACACCCCACTGCTTTGTGTCTGCTGGGGATTTACTGAAAAATAAGATAAAGGGTACAGAAAATGAATAACAATACAGAACTAGCGCCATACTGGAAAATGAAAACTAACAGGGGGAAATTATACTGTAAGCGCTGTGAGCTATTGTATGGTTTCGTACAGTGTAACTCAAAAGCACAGAAGTTCAAAATTAGATACATACCAGGAGTTGCTCGGGTCACTTCCCGGCAGGATGGGCAGAGCCGGGCAGGGAACCACTTCGCAGCCGGCACAGGACCTGCCCACCTGCCTTAAAAGGCTGGAAGGAGATTCAGGATGACAGAGACCACCAAGGGCTGGGGCTTGGCAAGAGCGGAAAGAATCTGATGGAGACAGGAACAGGCTGGACCAAGCCAAGAGTGCCTGAGCGGGGTGAGCTTCTGGCATGGGAAAGGGCCTGCAAAGACATAAGGACTGAATATTATTCAAAGAAAATGCTTCTGACTTTGGAGACATCCTGCGCAGGAGAGATGCAAACCTGATCTCTTTGAATAGGGTGACGAATGACCTGGGAATCTGGCTACATAAATAAGTGAAGGTAGAAAATAGAAGTGAGTCAGAGGGAGAAGGCATTGATCAGGGTCCGAGGAAAAGGGCCGGTCATATCTTGTGGGTGAACAGAACTGATCATGTAAGAAATTTGCTGTGGCTCAATTTTCAACACGAAAAGTCAATTGTGTTTGTGATGAGAGATTCCCTTAAGCAGAGGCGGCTGCAAAACCATGATGATGTATGGGGAAAAAGCGCCGTGGGTAACCAAGTCTGACAAGGGGATTTCCAGTGCAGGAGAGCGGTGGGTGGTTCTGTCACAGCACTGGCACAGGTAACTTCATGGTTTGGCTGAATTGTCAGCTGTGATTTGCACACTGAGAAACTTGAGGAATCTGAGGGCTGGTGCAATGCCAGTGCAAGAGATGTGTCCTCATGTTACGCTCGTTGCAACACCTGGGAACATCACAATATTCAATTTCTAAGCAAGCTCTGCAAGCAAGTAAGCAATAGACATTGAGTGAATAGCTTGTGTGGACAAACTAAATAAATGTACAGTGACCATAACTGGAGAAAGTCTCAAGGAGAAAAATATATTTGGTTAAATACAGAATGAGATAAATGACAGTGATGTATATGGAAGGGTTTTAATAGAACTATAAGAAACACTTATGACGTTCAGACCCAGCAAGGCCAAGTTACCTGCAGGCTTTTGAAAAAATGCAGAAGACAACCAAGCTCACTTCAGTCTTGTCTCTCATAGCAGTTGCGGGATGTGTACTGCATCTGCTCCACATAATGGCAAACTGCTTGTGAAAAAAATTAAGTCTAGATTGCCACAGAATAAATACACCAGAATAACATTCTGCATTTAAATACCTTAAATCGGGTAAACAATACCCCATGGGTAGAATCTATAAAAGGCTGTTCCTACAGAAGATGAAATCTAGAAAAGTTTTAATTAAATCTTTCCAAGGATTTCATAAAAATCTAGGCACAGCAGCCGTGCTACATGCAGTTTCTCCATGACAGCCCTGAGCTATACAATCCAAAACAGAGGAGCAACTCTAGCACATATCTTTTTTTTTTTTTTTTCCCTAGGAATGCACACACAAACACATCATTAGTTCAAAATCAATGCACAAATGAGAGATGCGATCAGAGAATTACATTTATTCATGGTAGCACAGAGAGCACCGCCATGGACCTAAGGCAGTTCCTGAGCCGTCGACGACAGCAGTGCTGCAGCGGGCAATTGATGCCTCTGAACACAGAGGGAACCGCTGCCTGCTGCTAGGTGATTATTACTAGCATTTTTTCAGAATAATGTAAGTAAGCAACATTTTAGGTGGCACTATAATATCCACCAGGCATAGTATTTGCAAAGAAATAAAGGAGCAAAATGTATATCTGAGGAACCTCTGCACCCCTCGAGGACAATGCTGGGCAGGCATCACTCCCCTCCCACGGCGAGAGCTCCTTGATGCCAGGCGCCTGCTGGGGGAGCCCAAACCCACATGCAGAGAGGCAGGCAGCCAGCTGGGAGGAGTCACAGGCACTAGAGACCTTGTCCCCACATCGGGCAGCATGGCAGGAGCAGGAGACCAGGACCCACTGGGTGCTGAGAGGGTCAGAGCCACAAAGTGCCTCAGCCACTTCAGTGCTGCTGCAGCAAGGCACCCAGGACAAGCAGGAACGCTTGCTCCAGGTTCATCTGAAAACATACCCCACCAGAACATTAAGCATGGCATTTCTGCACCCCTGTTACGTACAGGAAGCATTGGCAATCACACAAAGCTGGGTAGGGGCTGACTGGCCTTTTAGAGAGCACTGGAAATCACCCTAACGCTCTGTGCTGTATGTATAGGTGATGAACTAAATCAAGAGCAGACAGTGTATTTGAGAAGAAAAACAACAAAAAAACCTCCTCATTAACTTGGGTGAAAATTCCAATTCAATGAGCAGCCTAAACTAAAACAGCGCCCAGCCCCATTGAACCACCAGTTTGTTGATGATTCCCCCTCTTCCCTGCCTCCTGTTATAACAACAAAGTTTATTCACGTATAGCGCTTTATAAGCCATACATTCAGCAGCTCAGTGTAGCTCCCCTGACAACAACACATGGCAGGGCTGCACCCAGGACTTCAGCAAGGCAAGATCAACTTACACACACAATGCAAGCATTCAAAAATTAATGCAACTAATCTTCTGGTTTTACCTGACAGGAGGTAAACTATTGATCTTTGCAATATGAAAGCATCAAAAAGAACAAAATCAGAACTGTGCACTTCCATGTGCACCCTGCCTCCCCTTGTCAAACTTAGAACACAGTCATATCCAAAGGACTGCGGGGAGATTTGAGAAACACATGTTTTCCCTGTATGATTTAATCATGGTGCGAGCAAAAGGCGGATGCTCCAAGAAGCCAATGGTTGTGTTGAACAAGAAACAGCAACACCCGAACCTGTAGCACAAGCTGATGCTCACAAGAATACATGCAGGGAGACTGGCAGTTTAGGCTATCAGTGCCTTTCCTTAATCTTTAGCACGCGATTGAGGATGTACAGCCCTACAGCCAAATCTTGTATACCTGAAAGCCCGGTACATTCACTGATACATCACCGATGCTCCTCATTCAAGGGGTGAGCCTGCGCTTTATAAAGCAAACCTTGTTTTCCCCCATTTGCTCCCCTCTCCTGGCAACTGCGCACACTGTGACATAAAGCAGAGCTCCTGTAAAGCCACTGCAGAGGCTGACGCTTGACGGGGTAAGAGCCATACTGTACAGTGGCTGCTCCCCCCCCTTCAATCCTGCCTGCTCCCCTCCACATACCACCACAGAAGTGCAGTGTGGGAACTTCCATCCCCAATAGGAGATATCTAAGAGAGGAACAGAAAATAACACTTCCAATAGTGACCAATATTTTTCCTATCCTCATCAGTGTGTTCATTGTGGAAAAAACAATTCCTCCGGGACAGGGCCTTGTTCTGTGACCTTAAACACAGAGCATTACATCAGGTTACAGAAAATCACATGATGAGGGTCAGCATCTGCTGATATTAGCTAAAAAAAAATATTTTTTTTATTCTTAGATGTCTCTCCCACTCTGCACACCATGTGTGTGACCACTAATTTGTTGCATGAATGAAAAAGCTTGAATGATTTTAGCCCAGAAAAGGATTTCTCTGAAGACACTGAAACAGGTTAGAAGGAAAAGAAAGAAGGATTATAGTTCACTGTCAACTCATTTTGCCAATCTTTTAAGCCTATGAATTCCAGGTTATATTTAACCTTTTTATCTTAACCCAATCTTTCCAGTGCATTACAGTAGAAGTCTCGCAGCCTCCACCAGATGCATCACACCCTCCACAAAGCCATCAACGCTGGAGGAGTGTTTCCCAAACTCTGCATAAAAACACCTTATTCCAAACTTGAGCCGTGTATTTAATACGCCATACTCAATCGCATCTCCCCAAAATGATCCTGCTCTTCACTGGAAAGGCATAAGCTTTCCTCCCTACCCCGTAAGGAGAAACGTTATCCTACAGAGTTATCCTGCAGAAACATCTCTGAGCAGATTTTGGGCAAAGGATGACAGAGAACCTCAGTGTATTGCTGTGACATGATCTTTTTTCCAAATGCATTCAAAGAATGAATCTTGCATTTTATCAAAACATTGCACATTACAGAGCACAGCCACAATTTCAGGAGCAAACCATAATATTGAGAACTTTGTTTAATATTTATCTTAAACATTTTCTGCTTCTGCCTCAGGCCCTCTTTCTTGTCTCCATCGCAGAGGGTGAATAATTCCTTTGTCTTTTGCACTGTTTGCATCTTGAAGATGTGATTGATCAGGCATAGGTCGTTTAGGTCTTTCCAGGTTCTATACATCTCTTGGTATCAATGTTCATCAAGTTATTTTTTCTGTTGTTTTCTGTAGTACTGCTTTCTCCTCCTGCCATTCTGCCTTCCTTCCAAAAGCTGGAAACAGGGGAGGTGAAACTGTGAATGCTCCTCTACTTACGCTGATATTTCTGCTAGCACTAAGCTTGAATACTGGTAGTAGTTCACGTCTAACTGCTACACCATGATTGTTAATTCTGCCTTCAACATGCTCACGTTAACCTCCAGTGATTGTTCTAAAACAACATTTCTGCTCAAAACTTCCTTAGTAATATCATGCTAGCAAAATTCCCCCTAAAAACAAAAAAATCTTCTTTGTTTTAGAAGAATTTATTGCAACAGTCTTCATTATTATTCTGGCAGCTCATCCCTTAGCAACAGTCTTACTGCAGTCCCACTGGAAAGACTAATACATTTTATTTATTTTATATTCATATTATATGTATATAATTCCAGGAGGAATACTATTGACTAACAATTATTTATTCTTCTCTTGTTTTGCAACATACCAAGTTCTTCCCCTTTAAGCTTTATATAAAGTATTCTTTCTTCTTTAATCTTGATTATTATCTTACTTGATCATATCCCCTATTCTCAGTATAATCACAATCCTTCCCACCTCAATCCCCCTTTACCCTTTGCTGCGTGCTCCTGTGCAGCATTCACTTCTTTGAACTAAAGAGATGGAAGCAGATGAAAGATAGGCTTGTGTTTTCTTCTGTTTTTCTTATTATTTTATCAGAATCTTATCGTTTTCTCCAAGAATTGAAGTGGCACAGAGTATTGTCAAAGGCTAAGAGTAGTTTATCGCATTTTCACCTCAACGCATCACAATTCACTTGCATGCTGTCTACTTTTAGCACATTTTAAATAATATTTTCTATGCCCTGAACAACATCCTGGAATGACAGCAGCATCTTCAGCAGACAAGTCTACCTCAGCACCCCGTGGTTTGCACTCTGTACAACTCTCTATCGGTAATATCCTGTGTTGTACATCCCATCGCAACACAAACATGCCTCACTGACAGCCTCAACGTAGCATTTCTCCCAGAGCGACTCTCACAAAAGGCACTCGAATTGCATTAAGTCCTGGAGAAGGGTATTTCTTTCTGGACAACCTCAGCCTTGACTCCCTGCAGTCGGCAGGTACAGCACCTCGAGGGTGCAGCTTTTCGGCCACTGGGCACCCCGTCACAGAAGTCACAGAGATCGTATCTGGCTTCTCCCGGGAATTACAAAAAAAGGTCTTTTTTTGCCTTTGGTGGTATGTAGGATTTGCCAACAAGTTACTTGGAGGGGAAGTAAAAGCAAACAAATCCTGGGGCTTAATAGCTGGAGTTTCCTCCACTTACTTTGGCCAATACGTCCTCATTTTCACAGCTCCATCAACACACACGTGTTTCAAGACTTTGGCATGTCTACGCTCATAAGTAAACCAAAGACTGCCTTTCCCCTTGCTCTTGGAACTGCAAAGACTAGTACTAAAGATTTGAATTCTGTGAAAATCACTATCCTGCACATTAATGCACAGCATTTTACTACCTTTAGCATCCCAAATAGTTACAATAATATTGACATGCACTATAAGGTGTCTTTTTGACTATCATACTATAAAATACTTTTGTCCCTTTTCATGCATGTTTCAAGTGGCTTGTGTTGGCAGGAGCTAATACTTGTATGTGGACTAACTGTGCTACCTTTGGCAGTTATCACATTATACGTAGAATATTCTACCAGAGATGCTAATAGTACAACCGTGGTTTTGCATTGTTTAAATTAAAACGGGAGCCTTTCATTGTTTTCCCCTAGGTTCTCACTGAGATTGCCACTAACTTGTGTTATTAATTAATTATTAATTGCACCAAGATATCACAAAGAACATTACACAAAGTTGTTATTAAAAAGTCACCATGGAGTCACTCTTCTTGCTGACCACTGGCGCTCCAGAAATAAAGCACAGTAAAAAAAGTTTGAAAGTAAAAATTTTACATATGAGTTGCAGAAAAACCCATAACATCTTGTCTATGCTAAAAACACATTTGATTGACAATTCAAGTATTTATTTGTCTATAGAGTTATAAAGATATATACAATTGTTTCTACAATGACAGTACTAAATGCTGAGGACATAAGCCTCTGTAATTATTCAACATATGCTTACCTGCAGCTGAATTAAATCTGTCAAAAATTCCCAGGCAATACTTACAGCAAGTCTGTAACTGCGTGTGGAGTCAGATGTGTCAGTCCAGCATCCGTAACGTGTTCATTTTGAGTTCAAACAGGCTATTCCTTATAGGAGTGGTATACTGGTAAGAAGTTTCTGTTTGTATTCTTAAGGAACAGGAAGACCCTCGTGCTTTCAGTTACACACATGCTGTCTCATCAGAAGGCACTGTGTTCAATATACTTTGCTAAGGTTTCTGCCTGTTTTCAACCAAAATATAAGGCAAATAGAGAATAAAGTGGTTCTTTTAAAAGAAATATACTTTTCAGAATCAGACCCACAAATAAAACTGCACGAGGGAATGGTGCAAAAGCAACAGAGAAACCCAATCTCGCGGTTGCCCACAGGGTGATGGCTCTGTGCCCCACGGGGCAGGTGGCCCTCCAGGACTGCCCAGCCCCACACAGTGCCAGGGCTGCTGCCTCTGCCCACCCACCACGATGCCATCCTACCCAGCGCCGGCCTGCCAAAGTGTATAACATGACCTTGTAATAATCTTCAGATGAATTATTTACTCTTTCCTCATCTTCAAACTGTACCAACAAGCTTGTAGCATAATACTCCAGTTTGTGAGTTATTGGGGGTCAGTAAGAGACACTGCAGAAGCTGTAAAGCCTGTGTTACCCTACTACAGCCTGTAAACATATCTACTTCGGTGTGTTCATCCCTGCAAGATAGACAGGCACACAGAGTCTGGTTACCAAACAGATCCCATCTCTCTCTGCCCGGATTAATCAGGTCATTCAAAGCCCACACAACTGCTGTTAAGTGCGATTTCGGTGCGATGTGCTGTGCTGCAAGCACAGGGTGGGAAAATCCACCTAGACGAAGTAGCCAGCAGGGATTTGTTCAATTGGTATTTTTAGCAGAAAGTAGCGATTTCCTTCAGCACCCAGCCACAAAATAACATGGTCTCAACATACGCAAACAATTGCTTACCCAGAGGTGCTGTATCTTTGTTAAAGCTTTCGGAAAGGGAAATGGCTCCACCCATGGCATTGTCCTGCTGCCTCCTGAGCAGCCTTTAGACTACATTTCGTTTTAGCAGAAGTGTCATCTTCTGTTGGCAGGAACTACTATGGAAAGAATTAACAACAAGATCCTATGACTTTGTCTAATGATTTACAGTTGATACTAAAAACCTCTGTAGCATTAAAATCCCTTAGTTTTCACTGTAGCTTCTTCAGTACACGTATGTACGTAGTTTAGAACAAGACTGTTTGTAAACAGTACCTCTACCTAATGCATGAGTTTGATATAATTTTTCTGTTGGTCTTAATTTAGGTTAAACCTTAAAAAGTTCAGAACTTGCTTTACAGGAATTTTATGAAAACTCAGGTAACCCAATCACACATCTGTAAAATAATTCAGTGCTAAGTGGAAGATTTCACAACGGTTTTCTAGTATCCACAAGAGATCCCAGCAGAAGAGAGAATTATGGGGAAGGGTCTCTGTGTGCTTCCATTAGAGACCTCAGAAAAATTCATTTTTATGTCAGTGGTGGATGGCTTGGCTTTAGAGGCTTTCTATGCGGAAATGCACATTTTGCTTGCTGCACTGCTAGAAAGAAGTAGAAAATTAATAAAGTAAATACATATGTGCAATTATACAAAACAGTTTCCATTGGTGTCTTTCTCATGGTAAAAGGAAACACTTCCAATATATTCATTGCTTGCTGATCAAATACTAAAGGGAAACCTTTGGTGATTGACTAGGGGTTACTGGCAGCAGGGAAGGAGGACAGACCTGCCAAGGCAGCTGCATGCAGGGACATGCCGTGTCCTGCACAGGGGCTGGAAGCACGCGCTGTGGGGCTCCTTCTAACGGAAACCCTAATGGGACGTGTTTAAAATCTTCGTACAGAAAGGCAAGTACATAATAGGTGTAGCTTAGTTCATGCACAACAAGGGTTTGCACCACTGATTTGTAGCACAGAGGTTTTACTACATGCAAAGATTACTGTTTGGTGGCAGGAACATCCATATGAAAGCAGGTCAAACAGCACTTAGAGCACAGCTTGATGAATTACAGAAGATTTTATGACATCTTTTAAATTTTATTTTTACTTCTAAAGAAGAACTTGCTGGTGTGTCAAGTACATGCAAAATATTATCTATTAAACAAAAGGGGGAATATTTTGGCTAACAGTCTTT
Source organism: Charadrius vociferus (assembly GCF_000708025.1). Taxonomy (NCBI): domain Eukaryota; kingdom Metazoa; phylum Chordata; class Aves; order Charadriiformes; family Charadriidae; genus Charadrius; species Charadrius vociferus. Next base: position 16,130,742 of record NW_009648332.1, on the reverse strand, counting down.
TACTCTCTTTTTGAATGTCAGCACATGTCCCCCTGGCAAATTCCATAAATTCAAGAGCTACCAGATGGTTGTGTAACAGCGATGCCCAAAATACACTCTAGAAGTTAAAGAATCACAACAGAAGACAACGAGTGGGTAGCTAAGAATCATAGAATAGGTTGGGTTGAAGGGACCTTTAAAGGTCAGCTAGTCCAACCCCCCTGCAATGAGCAGGGAGAGCTTCAACCAGATCAGGTTGCTCCGAGCCCTGTCCAACCTGATCTTGAACATTTCCAGGAACCGTGCATCAACCACGCCTCTCGGGTGTTTCACCACCCCCATTGTAAAAAGTTTCTTCCTCATATGTAATTTAAATCCACCTTCTTTTAGTTTAAAACCATTGCCCTTGGTGAAGCCATCCTGGCTACTTCGAATCACCTCCCTGACCTCCATGTGCCAGGGAGACACATGAACAACATCTACTTTCAGTCATCACTTCTATTAGGTGGACAGAACAATGTAAAATGGTGCCAAGAATGTCACCTGGAAGAGAATAGAGTATGGCCTGCCCTGTTTTGATTGTGACACTACGCATAGCGGCATACTGCAGATACTGCTTGAAATGTATATATTTTAGAAGAGCTGATTTTAAAATCAAGGTAATAGAAATGAACAGAAAATGCCAAGAATAATTTTCTTGCAGCATTTGCCTTTGGGAATGCTTTATCTCTGCACACAATGCTCATTCGGGTTTTGAAACTTCAACACAGGGTTTTTCTTTATTCTTAATTAGGCATTTTACATATCCCCTCTTCCAAATCTATACTCAAATTCTTTTATGGTTAAGGTTTTTTGGTTTCTTTTTTAGTTTTTTATTTTTGCTATATTCAGTAAGTTTCCCACTTAGAAGCAGTGTTACAAGAAGTGTTCTCAGTTACAGGTGCGCAATTCAGTCATCAGGGATATGTAGATAACAAATTACCCACAGTTTCAAATTTTTCCCCATCTAGTTCATAGCTGCTTTACAAAACCTTGCCTGACAATGGTATTTTTATGAAAGTTTAACTCCCATCGAAAGTACATCATTGATTTAGGAGATGTGCTATGAGTGAATATTTATATTCTGAATTTCTGAGGAAAGAAAACATTATCCAAGAAAACCATATACAATGACACGAAGCATTCTTTGGGAGAGGGCAGCAGTACACGCGTTACAGTCAGACACCACAACTTTTACATAAAAATACGGAATTTACTTTAAGAGGTGCGAACAGCAGGGCACTGAGTGCTGAGAGAGGCAAGGATATAGTACTGGTGTTTTTGAATAGGACAGTGCTAATAATGCTGAAGCCGTTCAAGGGCACGGTGCAGAAGCACGTGTTTACAAGAGGATCTCAGGCTTGTAAACAGCAGGGCTTTATGCAAGCAGAGAAGAGTTCAAGTTCCTGAGAAGGGAATGCAGTACAAAATGTCCTGCTTCTTCACAGAAAGTCACCCCTCTTGCGACTGCGTAAAACAATAGATGCAGCCATTGTTCCAATGGATAATCAGGGCAAAGAGCATTTTTTAGGGCATCTCTTGACAGCATGAGGGCTGGTACAATTTGGTATGTCAGTTTACCCACACTGAAAATCTGACAGGGCCAAATTACAGTTTTATTTTTCTTTGTGTTTCATTACAAAGATACTAACAGTATCAACGGGATTAATTTGATGATAGGACTAAAGAGGTGTTAACAGCTTTTAATGAGATCAATCACATTTTGAAAAAAATACAGAACTTTATCAGGAGGGAGTCAGGAGAGTAATTTGAGAACAATTTTAATGCGAGTGCAAAATTTGGTGTCTGTAAAAGCTTTCTTGCAGAATTTTTTAATTCACTTTAATCTCCACATAGTAGAGTCTGGAAGTCCATTATGGAGAAAACTATAGTATTCCAGTTTTGAAATTAGAAGGCACTACAGTAATTAACGTTCCTGCATCAGTGTCTGAGAGGAGAGCATTTAGTCATCCCGCATTTCTGAGGAAACAGGATGCTGGTAGAGCAACAGCAGAAATGAGCTCACTGAAGTAGAGCCCCTGATAACAGCAGATACCTGCTGAAGGCCTCGAAATATGGGCCCAGCGCTGCTACACAGCTGAGTTTCCACTTGCTTGAATTCACTAGAAATGGCTCTGCTTCCACTTTGCTATCCGAGACACTGTCTCCAGCAAGTCAAATGGATGATAAAGTAGGAGACAGCCCCATAAAGCGGCTGCAAACTAATATGTAATCTGTACCATACAGGATATGGCAACGATAAACGTCGTATGAAGATCAACACAGAAATCCCAAAGAACCAAAACTGTGCAACCCAGGATCAACAAATAACAAAGACGGAAAATACTAGTTGGCAAGTATGCCGGATAAACCATAAATTAATCATTAAACATTACAAATTATTCAACAACTTTCTATATTTAATTACATAAGGTATTCCTACAAAAATCCATGCCTTTGCAGTCATTTGAATATGATGTGAATAAAGCATTCTATTAATGCAGCAACTAACAAAAAAATTACACTAGCGCAAAAAAAAGTAATTATAGATGAGAGCCATTTTTGTGCTCTAGAGCAGTAATTTCTACTTTCTGAGCACTGCATGGAGTTTGCCGTCCATGTTATCATGAACACACTGATTCAAAGTTTCACAAATGTTGACTCAAACTTCAAGCAAGCATCCAGTTCTCTACAATTTCAGAGGATTATAACATTCGGAGTTTATTTTCCCCAAATTCACTGACGGTCCCCTCCACTTTGAGGACGCTCAGAGGACTCTGTAGTTGAGATAACAGGTCACCCAGTGCACCTGTCCCTCTGCAAACAGATGAGTATGATTTATGCAGACTGCTCTTTTTTACTACTATGACAAGTTTAATTTTTGCACGTTGACTTCTAAATTTGCAGTTCGACTGAGAATTGCCATTTTCAGTAGGAGCCTACACCATTCTTGCTTGCATATCCCACTCACCAAGTGTATGCTCGCGTGTCCTACAGATAACACAGCCTGGTGCACCATGTCCCAGATACGCGCTCTGAATATACTGACTCAACCGCACTGCAGCCATCCTACTCTTACTTGCAGCCACCACCTCTAAAAGTCTGATTGCTGTTAACAAATGCCATGGGAGATACTGCAGCAACTTCTCTCTCTACTTACAACAATAGGAATAAGCCCAAGGAAGCTACACAGTTAAATGGGAATGTGCCCTGTAGCAAATGTATTTTTCTGAACAGCATCACTGGAGCCAGCGTAGCTCCTCACTCCTCCAGTCCCTGCTTGCTGCACCCTCCTCATCCGCCCACCACTTTCTACTAGTTATCACAGTACCCAGAAGTATACACAGCACTCAAGGAGCAATCGTGCCAAAAGCACAGTCAGTCACGTTGCTTCCTTTCTGCACCATCACAAAATGCCTGTGCACATGCAGAGGAATAGACATTTACCCCCTTAAGTCCCAGGGCAGGGAGGAGACATTATTCTGTGGCCCCAGCTCTCCATCTTGCAGCTGCTTCGAATTATACTCTTTTAGGTGGTCTCCTCCATTTCTACCAAACAAAACCCGTTCAACTTTTTTCAAGCCATGCTCCTTTTTTCTCCAGTCCCATAGCATTCCCTGACCTAGCTGCAACTGTACCTGTTTCTTTGCATCATTTTGATGCCCTATTTCTTTCTAACTTTCTTGGGTGACACCTTCTTACTGATTAGGCCTGCTCAAGCCTCATCAAGGCAAACAGGATTATTCAAGATAATTAACATTTCTATAGGGCACTGACAATTACACACAGATTTGAATCCCAGAATACAAAAGAGCGACACCAATTACAATTCTAGGAGGATTCTCATTCATTATCATGTTTACTTCCAAACACAAAATTAGTGATGCCTGGATTAAGATTAGAAACAGCATGAATTGCTATCACAAATAAAATCCTTTCAAGTGTATTTCACACACAGTACACGCAGCATCTCTTAAAATATGAAAAATGATAGTATCGAAGATACTGTAATGGAGGGCATTTTTTTCTTAGGAGTAGAAAAACAGCTATATAGAACAGAGAAAAAGGCTTATGATAATTTATTTGGATTTCTTGCTAACAAGATACTTTTAAAAAAGGCAAAACAAGCTGCAAAACAAGGTATAATACTTCAATTAAACTTCATAGTTCAACTATATAATTCAGAATCTTTTTTTTTTTTTTTGACAAAATAGGACAAAAGGGTCATAAAGAGACTTCCATCTTGTTTCATAAAACTATATTTGAATGATAAAATTGATCTTAATTGTTAGAAGTCAATTTAAAACATAATTTTGTTGTATGCCAGAGGTTACAGGAAGAACCCAGTGCACCAAAGACACCAAAGTTGTATTTCACCCCTACAAAGACAGTACTTTTTCCCTGGTCAAAACCAGAAGGTGATCATAAGAGGAAAAAACCCAGCAATAATTAGCAGCATTTAGTAAGTCAGAAACAACAAAGAGGAGCCAAGTCAAGCTGGGGTTTCCAAAAGGCGCATATGGTGCACTTTCCTCTAACAAAAGGCCCCACAAGCAGAAGACAGTAACTGTGAGCAGTTAAAAAGCCTCCACCCTCAGCCTTACAACCTAACAGTGGAACAGATCATAGGGACTTAATTAACGCACATGGTAGGAAATACATTTGAAAATAGGGGGTTTAATTGAAATCTATTCATTCAGCCCGTATTTTTCTCTAAACACAGTTCAACAACCTCCCAAGTGATGACCACCCAACTCATAGTCCCTGGGAGGACTCACTCACATGCTCTGAAGTGGCGCTCACACCCCTGGATAAATTCCCCGACTGCTGCACACTCCTCTCCTGCCTGGCTTGGCTTGGCTTCACCTGTGGCCAAGCCTAAAAACAAATACACCCATTTTTACCTTTCGTCAGTCTTTCTTCATGTGATAAAGCTGATCCAAGGTACAGCTCTTTTGAGGACTGGGACTGGGATGTCCTTGGGTTTCCAGTACTGGGAAGCGGGTGGGAGGGCATTGTTTCCTTTTTCCCAGTCATGTTTTTTTGTCTCTGCAGATGGAAAGCTGCTTGCCTCCTGCTCCAAGTCCCTGCAAAACCAACAACGCTGAGTCTCAAGCCTTTGCTAAGGGTCTTTGATTTTCCTACTGTCATCATGTTAGCAATAATTCCTACCTTGCTGTATTACACCAAACATCATAGCAGTGTGACAGACACAGTAAAGGCAATAAATACAAGCAAAGCAGTAAAGGGCCTCTGCATGCAAACTGCACTTTGGTTTGTCAGGCTCACAGAGACCTTCCCAGAAGCCAGGGAGAGTGGCTGCCCCAGGGCTGCAGCCCCCCAAATGCTGGTGAGGAGGCTGCAGAAGACTTTGGGAGGTGTGGTGTTTAGAATTTTTTATTGTAAATTAATTTCTGTCCCACATTTAGGACAGCTATGGAAGAGTAACAGAAGCCATACGCCAGACTCGTTTTTGAAGAGGAAGTGAAAAAAACAACTTAATATGTTGATTCCAGGCCTAAATTTAGATCGTAACAATTTTTAAGTGAATTCTCAAAGTAACGAACTGAGTTCTTTCTCACCTCTTCTTGTTTACAGTCTCATAAACTGGGATCCCACACTACCAGTGTCACGCAGGATGTCATTTTTTCTCTTGGCAAGTAAACACATGTGAAAGAAAAGGCATTGCATTTATAATGATAGCAACAGAACTTGCTAACATAGTTTTTACCAGGTTTCAAAGGGACAACTTCAGCTTTCTGATGTACAGTGCAATGTCTCTTAGATTCACATGTATTTTTTTTCTACCCTGCTGAGCACAGTTTAAAATGCAGAAGCAGCATAATTCAATATTAGACTGTTTCACAGTACCACATGAGTTCAAAACAGAAGAAATAACATTAAAAGCAGTGAAATCAATCAAATGAATTATCTGAAAATAAAATTAGAGCATAAATAAAACAAAAGTAGGCCCAGGAATAGACAGACTGTCTCCTCTTTTCCTCTTGGGACAGATTTCTTTTAGTATGGTTTCAGTCACTCGCCCTGACATTTCCTTGGACTCCCTGGAGCCCCTCACGAGCCTGGGTCAGGATTGAGCACTGAAGTTGGAAGATGCTTCTTAGCATTTACTTAGCACGAAACAAGGGAAAACGGCCACACTCTTAAAGCGCAGGGTACCTGTGCATTTTGTGAGGATTTTCTTAATCTTTGCTTTAATGTGTAATTAATTTTCAAGCACTTTTTTGATTTTTTTTTTAATCTCAAAAACATGTTCCATCAGGACTTTCATATATTAGCTCTCACTCTCGATTCTCCCAGACTTTAGTCTTTCTCCTTTCCAGCATGCTGCCAGCACCAGGCTGCTGTTTGCCTCCTGCTCCTAACTCCCTTGATTTGAAATAATTTCTTCCTTTCTCCTCAGATATTATCTATAATGATTGATGGTTGGTAGCTGCTCTGCTCCTGCGGCAGCTGGCAGCAGTGAGGGAGAGGCAGGGCTGCTGCGGAGCGCCTGAGCTGTGGTTTCACTCAAAACCCAGCACCAGGAACAGTTAAAACCAGACCTTGAAGATAAGCAGTGAAGGGTCTCTGTTGGCAGATCCCCGTGCTTTAAAAGCAAGAGCACACAGCGTGTGTTTGGCAAGCTTCTCCTGGCACAAAAGGGAAGTTTAGGGGGTTCTGCCCTTCTTTGGGGTGCGCACCCTGGTTTGAGGGGGAATGAATCGGCAATACATCAGGAAAATGCAGTAGTAAAAGACGGAGTTTGTCAAAAAAGGAAAGAAAAATGAGAAAAGGAGTTACACTTAAAGACAGCCCTAAAGGGAGCAAATTTCTGTTTCTTCTAAGAGGAATGAAAGGTTGTTGCTCCTACATGACAAGAATAGCATTTCTAACATTCCCCTTTTCAATAATAGCAGCCAAATTCTCACAGGATTCAATGTTTATGCTCACAAAAATCAATTTTTCCCTTTTATTAAAAAATTATGTACAGTAAATTGCTGCTACAACACAATCTACATTGTTTAACATACCCTGCTTTGATTTACTGTTCCATTCATAATCTGCTGATGATTAAGCTTCTCAAAAACAATCCACTAGCCTTTCTAAGTGATATCAAGTTGTTTGTTTTTAATCTGCTGAAAATCATCCTGTAGACAGATGCATTATTGAAGAATTACATTTTAATTTATTTTCATGCAGTGCCTGTGATGGGCATTTGGATTAACAGAGTACGATAATGCTTCTTTATGCCTGTATCTATTCAAATCAGAAATTACCTGCACACACTGTCTCTGATGGTGGTCAAAAATTGTACAAAGAACTGAGAATAGTGCTTCTTAATATCACACAGCCCTGCTGCTCATCAATGAGTCTTTTTCTTTTCTAATGCTTTTGTCATGTATATGAAAGTCATTATGTAGTTTAGAAAACAGGAGATGAAGTGAAAGAGGAAGATCAGGGACCTGGGATGCATTAATATTCTACCAGCGTCAAAGATATTTCCCTCGAGGGGCTCCTACAGGCCACACTGTTATTACAGTGCCTATCCATTATCTTGTGCTGTACTTGGTATTAAGACAATAATGGAGAGAATAGGATTATGTGCAGATGATAGGAAATGCGAAGGCAATTCAGCAAGATAGGAAATGAATGGAGACATGATTCTTTCATCGAAGCTGGGGATGGTTTAGCATAGGGTAAGGGAGAAGATAAATGAAGCAAAATGAAATCTTTACAGGTTAGCTGGGGTAAAATGAGTGTTTACATAGAATTCAATGAGTTTAACCTTTTTGATATGGAATATCGCAGCATCTGTTTTTAATGCACCAGTCCATATCCCTTCACAGGTCTGGTTTGATCTGAAAACTTACTCGTCACACACAGGGAAATGACCAGTGTTAATTTGATAGAGGTGGCCTTATGTAGCGGATAACCCTTTCATTCACTTCAAGAAAGGGAAAATTCCGATTGCCACTCCAGATTTCCACATTTCAACTGCAGGCTAGAAAAATTGTGTCCTGCCCGCTAAACAAACAGACAGAAAATGAATCCAAAAAAAAGCAATAAAGAAGGATCGAGCATAACTAAATGAAATGCTGATCCCACATTGAAAAGCTCGCATTCTGTTTTGCTATTGCACACCCTGTAATTCCACAAGCACAAGCCTGTGGCTGATAGCAAGTAACAAAGGCTAAGAATTTTAGGAGACCAGCAATGCATTATGATAGTGATAAACAAAGACAGGACCAGATTGTGTCATTTACAGACGTTTCTCTGGCTTATGTCTGTCATATTTTTGTAATTAGGATAAATCACACACGCATTTGCTATAACAGCACAATGCCAAAAGAGATCATTTTTGTTCCCTAAAGTACAACTATATTTTTATTCTTTCTGAGCAGCGCTTGAAGGCTTTCCTTCAGTTAGGTTAAAACCCAAAAAGGTAGACCAGTAGCACAATGCATCCAAACTAAAGCGGATATCAAAGAGGCGGGAGGCAGCTCTATCATAAACCTTGTGGCACACGCGCTGCCCTTGTCCTGGATGGTGGGAACAACAAGTTTGCAGTGCAGCAATTAACACACTTCACAGAAATGAAACACCACCCTGCACGCTCCAAGTCAAAACAAGGATCCTCACTAACGGGCTGCCAAGTGATGAAACGTGCCCCTACGCATAGCAGAGCTCCCAGCACAGAAAAACCATACTGCTATTGCTATTGCTCACCACAGGTGCTTCCTTGCAGGCCTGACCCTGCCTCGGGCACCCGCCGGCTGCGTCAGCGCAGCTCCATGCTGCTCTCTGCTGCTGTCTCCCTCTCACCACCTCCCCGTCGCTGCGCTTTCCTACTCCTCCCTTTGTCTCGGGCCCTGCTGTTTGTCCATCATGGCTTAAATATTGGCTTGCCTTGGCCGGTGCTGCTGGCTAAGCCACGTGTTGTATTGATCCCGGCTGCTATTTCTGCTCCATACCTCATCTCCCTTCCAGCTTGGTGGCTGTCCCTACCAGCAACCGCTGCCTGCCAGCCACCAGCTTTTACACCCAGCCTGATCACGTAGCAAGGTTTTCCTCAGCTACACACACACACCCCTTCTGGGGACCGTGTCACGACGAGGTCTTTCTTCATCTGAAAGGTTTCCTATATTTAAAATTTGCAGGCCAGACCCCGAGCAGATGAAAATTAGCATTACACCCCAGAAAGCGCGTGTGCTACATTAGCCACAGCCTGGGCAACGGGCAGAATGCTTAGCTTTGAAAAAGCTGATTTCTGAGCTTTTGGTCACATGCTGCACTGCTTGGTAACACATCCTCCAAGGGGGCAAAGCCATCCGTACAGTGATGGTTGGAGCAGGTGCTTGTGACTGCCCCTGCGCAGGCAGCGGCAGGGCTCGTGGAGAAAAGCAAAGTACATCTCAGAGCAGAAACTCCAGCAGCCCAGTAAAACTGGAGCACACTTGATACGAGGTTCTGCTCCCCAGTTCAGCCAGACTGGGACAGGGGCCTGGCTGTGCCTCCCTGCCCCTGCCAGCTGCGCCCAGGCCTGGCACGGAACCTGCTCAGCCCTTCCCACCCCAGCAAGAGCAGAAAGCCGGGCAGGGGGCTGCTGTGCTGGGAGGAGGAAGGCTGGAAAGTGCTAAGTTTCAACACTGATAGGCAGAGAACTGGTAACCCAGATGCATCCCAGAAACACCAAATAGCTCAGGACCCCCCATACCAAGGGGTTGAGACAGAAAAACTGCCCAACTCTGAGCTAAGGGGCCATCTTGCACCAATGACACCTTCCTGTACATTTTTGTTCTCATTCCCTGTGATCAATAGGTGTGAAATTCAGCCCCTCCATACCTGTGTTTCGCCCCACCATTTAATGGGGCCAACGTGAGCAAAGGTACACAGCACCAGCTGAAGACAGAGCATCCTCACTGCAGCTGGGAAAGAGGACAGGATTTCCCCCGTGCCCTAAATCAGCTTTTCTCATCAGCTTCAGGTGACAAGAAACATTTCTGTGAGAAGTGCAGATCAGCAAACTTGGGGAATTAGGAACATGCTCATGACTTTTACATTACAGATGTAAATATGGAGAGATGTTAATAACAACAGCAGAGCTAGGTGTCAGAATTGCCCCTTGCACAGGGAGGTGGGGACTGTGCTGCACTGCTGGGGGCTGACTGCTTGTCCCCTTGCATCAGGCAACACCACATGCTCCAAAGATATTGCTAGAAAACCTACAAAGAAAATCGTCCACTGAAGACTAACTGTCCAAACTACATTGTGTGGCGGGCTGGTGACTTGAAGAAGAATGTTTGTGAATGTGTTTTAACATTTCTTAACATAATGGCAACTTATTTAGATAAATGTCTAATTATGTTTTGAATTAGCTGTGTATGAGTCTAGACTGTCACATAACAATACATGGGGGCAATGAGAGATAATGGTGCATTATAGCCTTTTATCTTGTCGCCTTTTAGTCTTACGCAATGTTACTAGCTTTTATATTACCTGAAAGAGTTAACAAGAATGGCCAGTTTAATTAATCTGCTCTGCTTACTTTGTACACCGCCATTTCTTCCTCAGCTGAGTGCAGGCTGAATTACTCATTTGCACTAAAAATTACAAGTGAGTGAAACAAGTACCTCCATGAGTCATAAACTTTTCCAATCTCTTACATCAATCTCTTGTCAGAAGTTAAAAGCACCCAGTTGATGAAGCCACTTCCAAAAAATATGGACGGATTAAGCACTTTCCAAACCACCAGTTTCAGTATGATAAGGTCTGACTGCTTTGAATGACCCGGAAGGTTGCCCTAGCATGTGGTCAGACCCGCTGTTTTAGTTTGCTGTATCATATTTTATTGTCTTGGTTTAAGAAACACCTTAGGGATTTTTCACCTGGCAGGGCTGACTAGTTAGAAATAGCGAATGCAACTTATGCAAGGGGAAAACCCCCACAAGTATTTGCACCTGAAGACCAAGAGCTGTGCAAATGATACCACAACCAACTTCCCATGAGCAAATCATGCCCACAAACACAGGTATGATGGGTCCCTCATGCCTCGCAATAAACTCAGGTGACACACTGGGGCAAGAGCTGGGTACCAGCAGTGCACAAACTGTCCCTGTCCCACCATATGCCTCCAGCCTCTCTGCAGCATAGCTGGCACTGCCACAACGGGACTCCTACCGTAGCTGGTGTTGGGGTTCCTGCCTCTGAACAGGACTCCTATGCCACTCATAACCTCCCACTAAAATATGGCAAAAGCTCTCAAGTCCTTCCCTGTTGGGACTTCGGGATGCGCAGGCAAGACAGGGTCATTTGAACAAGCAACAGACTGGAAAATTTTGGGAATTCTTCTGCTTCCATTCTCAAGTCCATTGCATATTCAAAGTGGGTGGAAAGGGGTCAGAGAAGTAGTTTAATGATTAAATCTATAATTCAATGGTTACAATTTGCTCCTATAAGGAAACTCCAGGCTTGAGAAGGTTGTTTTCTTGCTTGCTACCCCCAAGGAACACATATGCAGGCTAGAGAGCCAAGGTAGAGAGCCAAGGTTTATGGGGAGAGGTAATATCTTTTATGATACCAATTATTAGAGTTGGAGAAAAAAGTACACAAGCAAATAAGCCAGACCCAAAGAATGGTCTGCAAACTGCAGTAAAAGCATGCTGGGAAGATATGTTCTGGGATGAAGTTATTCTGTTATCAATTAGACAACATGACAGGACAGGACAACTAGCACCTGTGAAGCAGCAAGTGGCCCCAGCATGAGGAGCCCTGCAGAGGTCACTCGCTCCCATGGGACTGCAATCAGAGAAACAAAGATGGTTGGACAGGAGTGAAAAGTTAGCAAGAGGAGAATGAAAACTGCAAAATGTCATAAACCAGGCCCTCTCTTTTGGGTCACTGTTCTTTAATATCTCCTAGAATGAGGAATTTTCATTTGCAGGTTTTCTCTCCAGTTTGTTCTATAAATCTGCTTTGAAAATCAGAATGTCAGAACAGACAGTTTTTCAGAAATAAAAAATGTTCATCCTGTGATAATGGTGTTTCTGTACCTTCTTGATTGCCTGAAGAAGTGATTGTGGTGTATAGGGCTCATTGAGTCTCACTCATACTATTTCCACAGATGCATCTGGTGCACTGGGTAAAGCCTACCACATGTCTAGTACCCGTGTGCAGGATGCCCATGTTGTGGAAAAGTAAACTGGACTAGAAAAAAAAAACGCAAAACCACTACATAAATTAAAATTGTGTGCTTACCACAAAAATATCAAAATAATTAAGAGAAAGCCTTTTTTTTTTTTTTTTGCTTAACATTCATGGATTGAATCAGTGAAAATTAATTCATTTGTGATCTGTAGATTAGCTTTTTTATCTTTTCTGCTTCACCGAATACATTCCAAATCATTGTGGACACCATCATTAAGAAGTCCAAAATATCTTTTAGCATGTAATCCTGTTTATGGAAGATGAATATCCCATTTTATTCTCTTCCATACCAAAGCAGAAATACATTAAGTACACTCCTTGCCATTTCTAAACAGAAATAGCCCAGAATACCTTTGTGAACATGAAATAATTGCCAAAATACTAACCACTACGTATGTCAGCAGACTGCACCTACCCTGGCTATCAGTTTTCTGCATCTTGACCTCTGGAGGAAGAATGAAAATGTTTGGAAACACACAGAGCAGGCAAGAAAATTATTACCTTGGATTACAGAAACTTTACCAAGTCTAACCTAAGGTAAGGATTCAACTTTGTTTGTTCCAGTAGACATTAAATGCCTCCTTTCTGCTGACCCCAGCAACTTCTAGCTCAGATCTGTCACCTCATTAAGACAATTCCAGCATTTCCGTGCATCCAGCTGCTATGGGTAGAGCTGTCCATAACGAATGACCACTACCTGTACCCAACTCCCTTAGCTATAAGATACATTCAAAGAAAATTACAGACTGCATTTATTAAAACAGGTAACAAGAACAACAAAGAAAGCATAACTTGAAGACGGAGCACACTTTACCAAAAATATTTTGCCTCTGCTAACATGCATCTGATGCACACATAGCAAACTATTAGTCTGATACACCTGAACTGACACTCCCACTAGTTTTGATTTGTCCTCTAAATGTAAGGAGTTGCTGGGTGCAACGTGCTCCATCCAGCTGCACCCTGAGAGGCTCTTTCAATGAGAGCCATCTCCTTTCACAGCAAGCACCAAGGATGCTGGGGGCTTTCAGATCTGCCCCAGGCTCTGGGCTGAAGATAGTCAGGGCACTAGTACCTCTGTTCTCCATTCTCTTAGTTGCTTAAGGGCCATTCACCTCTGCCCATCAAAAAAAACTTTAAAAGGAATGTTACTGAAGATCTAAAATCAGGCTGTATTTTGGCTGACATCGCTTACCCTCCTTCAAAAGACAACATTTTCCTTGGCAGGTGACAAGCACCACCTCCCACGTTCTACAGTAGATGCTGCTAATTAAACCACAATGAATTTCAGATAATTAGCAACCTTTTCTAACACGGCAGGTTACTTATTCTAAACCTTTTTCCAGATGAAATGGTATTTAAGACTTTTTAAAAAAATCTATTTCCATGCTCTCACAATTATTTTCTATTCTAATAGGAAGAAAAAAAAAAAAACAAACTATGAAACAGAACAAATCATATAGGATCCTGAAAGCCGGACAAGCATTCATCACCAGCGTTTGTTTGCATTTGCATCATTTGACCATGTGAATACTGCAAAGAATATATTCAATCTCTCTAACAAAGACGGTCTCTCAAATTATAACAATATAGCATTTATATTCCATTTTGAAAACAAAAGTAGATTTGTAAAACCAATTCAATGCCTGTATACCTTTGGTGGATGCTCTTTTTAACTTTCAGCCATGTATTACATATTACATTACATACAGCTCATGTACCAACATTTGGTACGTGATGATTTATCTAATACTTAAGCACACGTTGCTGATGTTTCTGTAAAAGGAGATTTGTTTATATTTAGGGTTAATATAGGGATGGCATAATTACTGGGATGAAGACATGCCTATGCCATAGGAAACACTGCACATCCACCAAATCCTTCCCTTGTTCTGCTGGCTGAAACCTCTGCCCACACACACGTGTAAGTACACTGTCCCACCTGCCCCCTCACTGCAAACTATTTATGCTATTGTTCAAAACAGTGGCCACAGAGAATGTAAAACCTGCGTTCCCTTTTTTTCTCCGACTTGCAGCCAAAACTGTCACCTCCATCCCCTTCCTGTCACTGTCTGCCATGATCAGCAGGGTTGCTGAAAAGCACGCAAGTGGGGCTGGGCTGGCAAAGCTGCTCTGCTGAAGGCCCACAGCTGACCCTCACTCATTACACTGCAATTCATCTGGCAACTGGGGAGCACTGTTGCAACTTTTGCCCTCTGCTGCCTACAGCCTTTGAGCACCCCTAATTACTATTAGTCAGCTGTTCTCCCCTTTCTACACACCTCTAATCACACTTCTCCCTCATCAAGCTGGGAGCTCTGCAGGGGTTAACCCTGAAAAATTTTACAGTAAAGGCAGCTTTTATTGTAGTGGCAATTACAGAAAGACAAAAAGCAATTTAGTCTTTTATGCGGCTCACAGTTTCATTAATGCCATACACTTTTAGCCGACTTGAGTTGTTATGCATTACCTCAAAGAGGCATGGTACACAAACACTGGTAAAATAAGAAATAACCTAAGACAGGGCAAACTTTAACTCCTCAAATACAGGCTTCATTCCTCAAATACCAACAATGCTTTTATATAACAGCTTTATTAGCGTCCTCAGCTTCAGGCCAAAGTCACTATGAAGTAAGCTGCTTAAACAAGGCTGCAGAAACAAGAAAGGTTTAAACAATCTGCAAAGAATTTCCTACTCCTCCTGTGGTGTACTGAGGAAATCTGCTCCTAGCGCTTGCTGCACCTCCTGTTGTGTGACGACAAGAGGAACTGAGATAAAAGGCAACGTGCTGCAGCAGTAGCAGTTACATAGCAGTGTAAATCTTTCCATGCTACCTACACAGCCCGTGCTTCCCCTCTGCTGGGAACAGTGACCAGGAAAACAGCAGCTACTTCGGCATTTCTCACGCACCCGTTGTGTTTCTGAATATCGTCATCCTCCTTCCCAGCTTTCTAGCAAGAGATTTCTTTAGCCACAGAGAGGGAAAAAAGCACAGTACTCAGCCTTTCTGGAGCACCCCACACTAACAGCCCGTGGACACTCATCAACCTAACTAACATGATATAAGCATAACACTGCTCTCTTTTGCAGAACATTAAGACCTGTTATGAAAGGCCCATAAGTGGCTGTGGGGCTTGCTGATCACAGCAGCTTCACAAAGCTATCAATGGTGTCCTGAGACAGCTGGTACTTACCATTCAGGAGGTGATGGTCAGGGTGATGACATCTTCCATTCCATTTGCCTTCGTGGCCAGTTGAATCAACTGAGCAGCAACAAGGATTCTTATTGCCGTGGGACACCCCTGGTGGTCGGTGGTGCTCTAATATGTTCAGAAGTAGAATTCCATAATGTTGATTTCTGCTGACATTGTGCAGCATTGCACGCCTCCTGTTGGTCATTACCATTTGTCTGGCAATAAAAACATCATTCCCTCAAAGAAAACTTTTTCAAAGACAGGCTGGAAGAAGGTCTAGTCAGTGTTTCTTCTTCCCTTCCATCCCATCGGGTATGGATTGAAGCTCTCCGCACACATTGAGAGATGTTTCCGGCGTTCTGCTGATATTATAACCATGTTGGCAAAGTTCCTACAAAGCGATTAGTATCATTTTATCTTTGGCCTACAAAAAAGCACGGAGGATAGACTGAAATAAGACTCACCAGAGGAATTATTTTTATTGAGCCTCAACCTGAAAAGTCCAGAATTTGGAATTGTGTGTGAAGAGTCGCTGGTGTTTGTCCTGGTTCCAGCAGGGATAAGGTTAATATTCACAAGAACCTGGGATGGGACACAGCCAGAAAGGCTGACCCAAACTAACCAAAGGGGTATTCGATACCATGTGATGTCACGCTCAGTATACTGCTGGGCGAGCTGGCTGGGGAGGCAGGAACAGCTACTCAGGAATGGGCTGGACATTTTGGATTCCAGTCAGTGAGCGGTTGCAAATTAATCATTTCTGTATATTCATTTATCAGTATTACTGTTGTTGTTTTTCTCTTCCTTTGCTGTTCTGTTAAACTGTCTTTTCCCAACCCACGAGTTTTACCTTTTTCTTCTGATTCTCCTCCTCATCCACAGGGAGGGGAAGGAGTGAGAGAGCCGCCACATGGTTCATTTCTGCCAGCTGAGGCTAAACCAGGACAGTGTGTCAGTGCCCAGCATGCAAGCAGATGCCAAGCACTTATACTGAGGCTTTCCAAATATTTCTGGCCTCTGCAGGCACAAATAAAGAATTAACTTTGTTACCCTGTGGCATCAGGATGTATATGGACAACTTACAAAGCAGTTCTCACCTGTCACTTAACGTGATTACATAAAACCTATATCGGATTAAGGGCATGACTACATGAGTATGTTTTAAATAAAGCTTGTACCATATATCTATGTCTATGGGTTATTCTACAAAAGATCATTCAGGAAAGTTAAGATAAATCAACTAAACCCCCGATGATAACGTACGTAAGTTAAAATGCATTAAATTCCTGCATGGTTATTCTCACTGAGAGGTAAAGTGGTCTGACTTTACTGTAAAAGAGGATTAAACTACCATGAACTAAGGCCATTTTCCTTTTGAATTAGATCATCCACAGAGGAGCTTAAAGCACTCTAGGTTTGGTGCACTTGCTTCACACGTTTCCTTCATTTGTCTGAATTTTCCACAATTGGAACAAGCCTTGGTTAAATAAAAATCTCCCTTACTGTAATTCTGGCTGATATTAAACCACATTACCAGTTTACCTGATTTAGAAATGTCTCGTAAAAAACAGCTAAAGCTGTTTTGCAAATAGCAGAAACAGAGACATCCCTTTGTATTGCAGAGGAAAATGACAGCAGCAGGCACAGAACCTGAGACAGCCGATGGGATCATCGTACTAAGCTGTTGATAATCTTGAAAAGCAAACAACCAAAGAAACAAAACTTCAATTCAGCATCACATCCCATCTCAAGACATCTCCTTGGACATGAAAAGGCAGAAAAACAAGGCAGTCCCATGGGACAAGATTGTGATGGAAAGCATCTGGAAACTTCGTCCTCTAGAAGCCAGAGCTGGGGAGACACAGCCCTGGGGTACCCCTTGTCACTGAACAGAGGATACGTTTTTAGAGGTTAAATAAGGTGCACTCTGAAATTTACCCATCCTAAGCTCACAGATGAAATGCTAACTAATAAGCAAGGAAGAGCAAACACTTTCTCAGTCTGATACTGACTCAGGTGTTAGTTTATCCGAATGATAAATTTTACACTTGACCAAAAGGAAACTGATACAATTCACATGCCTGAGTATTGACAGGTAATTGAAACGTGGCAAATAGAAATGTAAAGAAAATAAAGTAAAAACATATTAAACAAATATTCCCCTTGATCACTAAAAAGAAGTTTGGCTTCAAATGTGTCAGGGAACAAAGAGCACTTACTACAATGCAAAAAAAAAAAAAAAAAAAGAAAAGAAATTCAGCTTTTAAATATTGCCTTTATCCAGTTTTCTCCACAGCAGATATAGGCATATATCTGTAATGCATATTTTGTGCTAATCTGTCTATTGCTATTCCCTACAGGTCTGAGCTACTAACATTGACAGTGGGAAAGCTTAAGAGAAATCTATCATAAACAGATGTTGAGCTTCTGTACTTCATTTTTTATTATTTCCTTGTTATTCTTCGACCTTCCCAAAACAAACAAGAAAAGTTGCCTACCCAAACAGGGCAGTAGCTGCCAGGCCCACTGCTGGCCTCACACCTGCAATCCAGATGTCAGCTACAGCAGCAGCTCTGAGCCCCTGGTGAAGAGGTGGCAGTTCTGCTGCCAGTGGTCCTGCAGGAGAGCACTAGAAACTGCTGTTCCTTTGACTCCAGTTGGGTTACAATTCCCTCCTTCATGCATCTCCAAACAACCAACGTCAAGATTAGATTCACGTAGACTAGATTTTTACAACACTTCACCAACAAAAAATTGGGATAGTTTCTCTGATCTCTGCGATGCTGATCTACATTCAGGTTAAATGAGAGTCTGGCATGCATTCAACAAAAAGAATTAAACTGGAACCAAAAGACTGTGTATTGTTCACGAACTAGGGAATATGTTACACAAATATGTTACACTCACACATGCAAGTAGAATGTTTTAAAATTGCTCAATCATCCCCTACAAGAAAACAGAAGATGCAGATCATTTTTCTTACAGGCCTCTCCATCAATGCACAAGCCACCCCAGAAGGATCACCCCTACAACTCCCACAAATGTAGGACCTTCCATACTAGCTTATAACACAGATTTTTACTTGCTTTCTACACCCAACATGCTGGAATTGCAGTTTGCACTGCATTGTGTTAAAGCATTACTTTATTATTTATAACTTAAAGTTAATCCTTAGCTGAAAAATTCCCTGCGCGAGGAGTTTGGAGAGCAAACCGTCACCTTAAAAATCCCAGCTCTGTCACTGGGCGCCTCTATCTGACCTGGCTTAAACCTCCTTCCATGCCCACAGAGCCCTTCTGTCTCACCACCCTGCAAGCCAGTTATCTCAAGGGACAGTGCAAGAGTTCTGCCTGTAAGGGGGTGGCTGCTCCTCTAGGCTGTCCCTGCTGCTGGGGACACTGCAAGCCCCAAGAGTTCCCATCCCCTCAAACCATCTGTCTCACTGCTTGCCGGACTATGCTATCAACGGGGCTTGAAACGGGGCCAAGCTAAGATGTCCAGCCTGAGCCGCCAAATGTACACATGTCGGGTACTTCTGTCTGGCACAGCGTGAATCTTCTGCATCACAGAGAAATGTTACGTGAGGGCATGTGTGGCTGCCAGGGACCAGTCATATTCCTCCTGCATATTTCTCCTGCAAAACTTTCTTCAGCATCTACACTTCTCTATGATCATCTGAATGCCATTCAATCTACCTCTAACTCAAGTTGCCTAAGTATATTTGCATGTATATTGTAAGCATTATACTAAATGAGATGGGACTGCCTGTGTAATCATGCCATGACTTTCCCTTAGGGAAACCTGGTAAAATTATGTTCCATTACATTTGTAAAATACTACCCATTAAAAGCAGGAATAAAACTTTTATACTCTTGTGAAACAAAGCAAAAAAGATTCTTCACCCTTTAACTTGTATCGATTTTGATATGAAAGAAGCATTTTCCAGTCAAGCAGGGATTCTGAATTTGACTTCAGTATTACGTGCTTTTGGCTTTGATTGTTTGACAGTTAAGCCTCTTTCCAAAGTTTTCTTTTTTCTTAATTTAATATTATGAAACAACACAGAACAAAGCCAGTTCATCTGCCTTGAAGAGAATAGACAGCAGCTTTGGAAAAATCTTTCTTGGTGAATTTTTCTTATTTATTATTGTCCATGCCATGAAAGAGAAAAACTGTTTCTACTGTACTATTCAGTGTCCTTTACTCTTGCTGCTGGTCAATTCATTGTTTTAGTTCCTTGATGCTCTGGCAAACTTTCAAGTACGTCATGGGAAAATTTTAAAAATGAAGCATTCATTTAGAAGTCACACAGTGGTGATATATATACAGAGCTTCAATTTAAACCATTATTGCATACCATCCCTCTCCTTTTATAATAATCCATTAAATGCTTTCAAGTATGGAGAAGGAATAGCAACCTGTAGATCTGAATGGAGCCCAGATGACCTATAAAATACACCCTGCCTCACTGCCTGACTAGTTCCAGCTCTCATCTCTAATGGTTGCTATTGTTATTCTACCATCCAGACAACCACATGCATCAATTATACATTCTTCTGGGTCACGAATCCATTTTCTTAGGCAACATTTTTGTCTTAATGCATGATGTTTTTTCTTCAACCTGTGAACAAAGTTGAAGGTCTCAATATTAAAAAAATAGTATTTTTTCTTAAACTGTGTTGATAATTGGAAAACAGCTTCATGAAAATCAGAAGATAGAGCTTTTTGAACTGTTTGGAAGCATGTGTTTAGACCATATATTGTCTCTTTATTACACCAAATGTATTAGGCAGTACTTTGTGTTGTAGGTGAACATTTTTTCTTTTGTTATATTGGTGCCTGGAAGCACAGCTATAATTAAAGGTCCTTTGCCTTCTCTATTTTATGACACTTACAATTCAGTCATCTTAATTGGACTTTCCTCAGCATATAAGTGGCTGGCTCAAGAAGCAAAACTTTTTTCCTGTGAAACAAACTCAAAATGTACACTATGGACTATCTCAGTGACTTTTTTTACTCTTTGACTTATGTTTGCCTTTTTTAAAATTATCATGATGACAAAAGCTTCAGATAACTCTATTTGAAGTAAGTCTAAGACAGCTCTCCAAATTAAATTCTTTGCAGGTACTAGTCTCACAAACAAAGCGTTTATAATTACATTTCCAAAGGGCTGAAGTCATTTCACTTTCCTGGTTGACAAAATAAGTTAAATAGTTTGGGGAACATAACACGTCACTTCCAAGGGATTCTCACACATCACATATATCCTTAAAATATTTCTGTCATTGAAAAGTTGAAGTGCAGGTTTTAAAACTGAAGAAAGTGAGAAAATTCAGGGCAATGCTCCTGAAGCCTCCTCAGCAGGACCTGATGCCCAGGCTCCAGCTTTGCCCACCTGCAGGAATTCATGGCACCCCAGCCGCAGCCAGCATCATCGGCACGGCCTCACCAGTACTCCCAGGGGCTGGCGGAACATACCCAACACAGGATCACTCACTGGAGTGCAGACAATCTGCCTCAAGGAGATTTCTTCCAGTCACAGGAAGCTTACACCAGAGATGCCATCTGAACAACCCAACAAGACCAAGTCAGTGGAACAACCCGCGGCAGCAAAACAGTTGTGTTTTCATCATTGGCAAGCTCTAGTCTCAGTAGCCTTCCCAACACAGAGGAAGTTTTGCTGGCTACAAGACTGGGCTCTTCTCCTACAGACATGTACAGCACCACAACAAAATCATGGTATATTTAAGTGATGCAAACTGAGCTACTGAAAATGGATATTTGAGATTGCCAGTGAGTCTTGTAGCTGGCTAAGTAAATCCACAACCAAGAGCACTGTGAAAACGTCCATTCACTGCCAAACCAGAAGAAATCCACAGATGACTACAGACAACCAGAAATTGCTCTGTGTGTGTATATGTACACACATGAACGTTCACATTCATGCAAATATACATTCAAATACACACACACAAGTGGGCAGAAACCTGAAAAAAAGCCTTCTGGCTTTTCTTCTTCTGTTTCCTCCATCCATAGGCAGCTTTCTCAGAATCATGGTGTGGTCAGAGGCTTGCCCGCACACGTCAGGGTAGGCTCTGCTCTGTCCCACTGTGGTCCAGGCGCATTGTCATCCTATGCCCAGTCCCTGCTGCCATCCTCATCAGACAGGTCCAGCTGAATTGCCATGCACAAATCAGTTCTCCCTTTGGAGACCTATGACTGGGGACGTGGCATCATCAGCGAATGCTTTAAAAAATATTTTCATGTTCTCTTCTTTCCTTTTGGAGGGGAGGGGGGAGGAAACATTTCTGAAGTTGGCTTAGAAAACCCTGTCTTTTTCAAGCCAAGACAGGCACAGGATGCATTATCTTGACTCACTTCTTGTCTTGTCCTGTCCTGGTTCCTCCTTCCCCTGATAGGATCAGCCAAAGCAGCCACATGTCTCTAAGGACATCAACATACAGAGCTTGCAAAGGGTTTTACACCATGTTCAAACATGTACAGTTTCCAGGACAAGCCAATGCTCAACATTCAGCACCTGCATTTTCCATGCTGCAAACTTCAAGCAAGGGTCGTCACATGTTGGAGGGAGACAAGAAAGGATGGTATCAGAGCGGATTCAGGCACTTCGTCACCATGCCATGAGTACCACATTAATTCCCAGTCTCCCACCCCTTCTACCCAATCTGTGCCTTCACTCACTACTCATCAACCACATTTTTAAAGAAAACTCCGGTTTTATCCATGTGAGGACAGAGGTTACAGGAGAGTAACAGCCTTACAGGAGAGCTGGAGTTGGAGCGGTGGCCATAGCTCTGCACTCCTGCATTTCACCTGGTCACCAGTTTCTGGCCTTTAAAGCTGCCAGTAGGAACCATTTAGCTGAATCCTATTCAGATCTACAAAAACTGAGGGATAAATATGATTTTAACATTGAGGTTTCTGGTTGGCTGGTCGGTGTGTTTGTTTGCAGAGGCAAGGGGGTGTGTTAGGTTTAAGTTTATTATCACTGAGCCTATATAAATGCAAATACTGTTTCTGTAGATATAATTTCATAAAGCAAAACTACCCACAATCTTTAGCAGTGAAATTCAAGTGGCAACTGTGACAAGCAAAGAAAAATGAATGCAGTTAACTTCAGCCATCCCTGCTCATCTGAAAGCTTGTGTCAGTTCCTAAATAAGCTTTTCATTTTCCTATTCAGTCTGCTGATCTTTGTTGATTTACAGCATGAATGAGCATGGCACATTGCAACTTGTAGAGTATATTTTTCCTAAATAATAAAACATTTATTGCAGACCCATCAAGCCTGCTAGTAGCTTTGAATTATTATTGCAATGAAGTGCCATGTTAACAACTCATTTACATTGTTGCAGAAGACTCCGCATTAACACTATGTGTAATTTAATCCCATTCAGGAGAGAGGACTCCTCAAAATATATCTAGAGCTGATAAACTACAACTTGATGCTATTTTTCTAATCAACCATTTCCCAAGACGGGGCTGCCTTCATCAAGTCCATCCCACCCCTTACCTTCCACAGCATGCTGATGGCAACCGAGCAAACCATTTCCACACAGTCTTCTCCTCAGCAAACCCCAGCCTCAGGTCATTCCTCTGGTGAAACAAGAAGGAGAAAGTATACTTAATGGAGAACTGCAAAGATCTTGTTGCTTTGGCTAGGAAATAATTTGCTGGGCAGAGACAGAGGTCAGTATTTTGGTGGCTGTTTGAGGGATCTGACCTATGGCTTCAGCGCTGGCCTGGGGTGGATAGCAGCTGCTCAGCTGAGGCGGCACAAGCTGCTTGCGGAAGCATCGGTGTTGGGGCTCAGGGTTTTTGGCAGCTGCTGTACTTGGAAAGAGCCCCCAACAGCAGGGCAGTGCCTAACACTGCCACTCTCCACTGCTGCATGGTCCCAGAGAGAAGGGAAATACCACAGGAAGAGGCTTCTGCTGGAGCACTCACATGTTTTGGGTGGTAAAATAATAAATAATTATTAACAAAGGAGAAAAAAAATATCCCCCTTGAAGCACATAATTCTCCAAGTACCAGGCAGAAATGATCTTGTCCTTGCATACGTTCCTAAAATTGGTTGGATAGTGCCGCAAAGCCTGTATTAGATGGCCATAGATAAAAATAGACCAGCAAAACTATCCTTCTCATAAAGTGAGATTAACTATGTGGATTTTAAAATTATATATAGTGCTTGAGGAGTGATCCAAAATACCAGAGGTTTAATGGTGAGGGTAACTCTGACTTCTTATACAGAGGAGCCTACCGGGAGCAGAGTGACTTGATTTTTAATTGGGTAAAACAAACTTGTATGGAAGCATAAATGCACTGTAAGACAATACCAAATCGATCTCCTGCTTTCTCTCTCTCAAAATATGGGTTCAGGTTTACAATCCAAGCCTATGGCATTAACATACAGAGGCAAGAGGTTCCTTCTCAGTTGTGCTCTTCCTTTATACGTCTGGCAACCCACGCAGGTTTGGTGTCAACTTTAACACCACAGGCCCTCAGCTTCTTCAAAATCTTAAGGGTGAATGTTATTAAGCATTTACTACTAGATTTGCATCTCATTGGTCAGAGACCATAGTCAGTGTAACTGTTCTTTCTAAGAGGATCCCCTTGGCATGGACAATACCCTGCAAAACCCGTCTTTGCATGAGCGTCCTGCCCTTTGCAGCAATTGCCCCAAGGTTGCGGCGAGGTCAGAGCTGACGCAGCAGAAGGAAGGAGGGGCTGTCCAGCACAGAGGGGACGCACTGTGACTGCCTCTGGACATGGTGGTATGGTGCCAGAGGAGGCACAAGACACACCATTTCCACGACAAGCAGCAGGGCAGCCGCCATGCTACCCTGCTGCTCTTCCATAGCTAGCTGTGCACAAGTGCTGCTGGCGCAGCCGCAGCACCATGCCAAGACTACCACAGTGCCCTCAAACCAGGCTTAGCCACCCCAAATATTACGTGCATGGACCCATGGGGACATGCTCATGTACATAGGATACCCAAATTATGACCTCTTTTGCATTGTGATACCCAGGTTTTGCTAGACACCCAACAAGCCAAAGCACAAGTTATTGCTCCTGGAGGCTTGTGGGCTTGTGATTTATTTATATAAGACCAAGAATTTAATGTTTCAACAGTATTGGTTTTAGTTCTTAACATTTAGTTCTGCTATTTATGAGAAATATATGAGTCCAAATTCTTCCTGAATAATCTTCTATCTAATAAGTTGTGAGAGACAACATGTTGCTAACATCTTAAGCTCTCTTAGGTACTGTCAGTTCTCCAAATTTCAACCAAGTCTTGCCTAACAAATGCTTTGTACCACATCATGAAGCACCCAGTCCTTCGCTGAGATTATTCATTAATAATTTGATCTCCTCCGTCTTGTTTTACAATATTTCAAGGTAGGTGATTTTCTTAGCATGCTAAAATGTTACTGTCATTTTCTGAGCCCCTGAGACTGCTTATAGTAGAGGGCAGAATTTTACTTCTTATCTACTAGTTTCACTCGCAAAACATTGGGGTTTGTTTGGGCTGTTTTCCTCCCTGAAGAGAAAACATTCGTTTCCTCTGTAGTGCTCCATGATGAATACTGACTTTATTCACTTGAAAAAGCCTCCTACTTCACCTAAATTTCAATCTGCTTCCAGGGGCTGACTCTAAACCAGCAACATGCGCATTTTCATCTTCAACTAAACAAGCCAGAGCCTCTCTCCTACCACCAGTTGCCTTATTCAGTCCAGTGACTGGAGCATCACAGGCACGCACACCACTTCCAACATGCTTTTACCTGCTCTCGTAACAAGCATCAGTGAGAGGGAACAGAGAGGCCATGAGAAAGCAGTAGCCACGCGGCAAGAACTGCTAAATCTGTCTCATTAATTAAAGACATACTCCTGCATGTGAAATCACATCACTGTTATTCAGCTAAAGTTGTACAGCTGAAAAATACAATCATAAAACCCCTATCCTACCAACAAATGGCATTTAATAAGTTAATTTAACATGATTTCAATGTTCCTTCCACATGAATACACTTATTCTGTTTTATTTCAAATAAATTACCTAGTTAGAAAAATTATTGGAACAGTAAGGCACAAATAAGTGAGTATTATTGTTTGCTGGTTGACTAGATAACGAGTTAAACATCTAGAGGTGAAGTGGAGGACAATTAATGTACTAGCCTGTTCAATTATCATACAATGCCCACTTCTCAGGGAATTAGAGCTATTATGATCTACTCCTATGAATAAATGAGAATTTCAGCTCTCAGAGGGTAATGCAATAGTTTTGGAAATAATCTTTTTATGAGATTGTGGCTTTATCAGTTATGTTTTAGAGTCAGTATAAACACTTGTGTATCACAGGATAAGAACTTCAGACAGGCTTGTCATTTTAATTTTTGCTCTCATATTTTTTTAGTTCACTTTTCCTATGTTCTTATTCTAGAAACCAAAGGAAAAATCACTTTGCTTTTACAGGTCTTCTCCTTCCATGAAATGTTACCAGAAAAGTAATATCCAAATATAAATACAAATAATGATTTGAGCAATACAACTTTCTGCATAAATTGTTTTCCAATGCAACTGAACACCCACTGAAAGTAGTCCTGATGACACTCAATGGTGCTGAAAAACTGGAGGGTAACTCAATCACAGCTTCAAAGACAAGGAAAGATGAAAGGACATTTCTTTTAAAATTTCACATGATCTACTAGGGCATTTGTTTGTATTCAATTTTATATAAAAATATTCTTTCTTGGACATTTTGACCCAAATTCTTTGACTCTATCAACAGAATTGCTGATTTTCTCTACAGCTGCCAAGTTTCCAAGTTTCATATTCATCTTCCCAGCGGACAGAAAAAACGTAAATATACGAGAGTTTTAAAGCAGCCTGACCACAAAAGAAAGCTTTAGGAGACCCAAATAGTGGACCATATGTGATATCAAATGGGCAAGCCATTAGCATCAGCTGTGAACATATTGTACCAACTGGGAATGAAAATAAAACATTCAACTACCAACTGTTATATTCTGTAAATAGTCAAACCAATTCCTCTGGGTTCCAAAAATATATGAATAGGGTGACTCATTGGGGCCCCATTGTCCTGTTGATAGGTAACGCAGCAGATTTGCTTGTAGGAGAATAAAACCCACAGAACTGTGGTTAGTGAGATCTGATATCAGAGACAGTCCTTGTATATTAAAAGACTCCTGGGTTTTTTGAAACTGTATCTAAAGATTGCACATTAAGGATAACAAAATAGAGAATTCCTCTGAAGAAACTTTTCTCTGTGCAATGTGCAGCACCAAGAAAAAAAAAAAAATCCCCATTACAAATTATGTTGAGAAACTGGCAGAATACTAGAAAATTTATAGAGGGCACCAAACTGCTGAGAATTCATTGTACAGCTGGCAAGTGCACTCCTACCTACTAGTTGCTTCACATTTAATAATGCATGTTATGAACAGATGGATAGAATGTCAATAAGGCTCTCCGTATCATCAGTGGTAATGAAATACTGGACTTTGAATGCTTAATAGCACAGAAAACAAAAAGCCTGGAGGAAATTTGTCAATGTCATGCATGCAATACTTTAGCAGTGCTTTAACACTGTTAGTGTGAGGCCATATGTTTCTTCTAACAGGATCTACTGTAGCTGGGTGCCAAAAAAAGTTTGACACTTTTTTTTTTTTTTTTTTTTTTTTTTTTTTTTTTTTTTTTTTCTAAAAACACAAACGAAAC
>NW_009648332.1:16089823-16103506 GCF_000708025.1 Charadrius vociferus | reverse complement strand
ATTTGTCGCTTTTTTTTTTTTTTTTTTTTTTTTTTTTTTTTTTTTTAACTCTTACAACATGTTAAGAGCAAATACCCTGTGAAGCAGTCAGGCAGAGTAGTCAGCAGAAGTGCAATATCATTACTCTTTTTATTCTGTTTCCCAATGAAAAGAAGCTAAGGGAATCTTTCTAGTAAACATTGTTCTTTATACCTGTTTTAGAAACAGAGTTGAAAGTAAGCTCTTTAAGATTAAATATAGAAATAACGGCGCTGAATTGTCTGTATTAGGCAGTAAATCTCATTGTCAAGAGCTGTGGAAGATGTGAATCCGGAAAATATTGCAAGCATAAGTAAAGCTTACTTACATAACAGTGTCTAGAAAGTAGACACACAAAAAGGAATAAAATAAAAATTCTTTTAGGCAAATGTCAGCTAAGAGATATAGGGAAAATGCTTTGGAATAGTCAAGAGGCAGGGGATAGCAGAAAGCTGCCATTCTGAGAGATGCAGACCTCAGAATAAGCACACCAGGCACAGGCTTTCCCTGTGAAACGGATGGAGAAACAGCAGCCTGGTAGGTAACAGCACCTGCAAAGGCTACGAGGGTACCCAGAGTGGCGTTTCCACCCTGCACACTTCTTGAGGAAACTCTGTGCTCAAAACTTCACAAGGCGGCAGACAGCTGTGGCAGGTAAGCCTCTCTGAAACATGGAGATCTCAAGTGCAGCCATACAACTGGAATCTTAAGCATTGTGTGTCAGCAGAAATCAACATGAGTTTAACTATTGATTCTGGGAGAACAATTAGACAAGTGCTGGGTGTCTAACAGCCAAAAAAATCCTTGGGAAAGGCTCAAGGTCTTTGAGCGTAAAAGCGCTACTTTCAGCCTTGTGACTTACCCACAAATGCCTGAACTCCCTACCATGCTCTCCTCCACACTCTCTCCAAAACCTTCCTGGGCTGCTCCAGTGCTACCCAGCCATGATTCCCTCAGGACCACACCACACTTGCCAGCCAGGACACCTGAAAGTGCCCTGGCCGATTTCAAAGCCACCACACAGGGTCATTGTGGGATAATGGTATCTTTAGGACCTCTACCACCGCTAGACTCAGCTGTGAAAATGTGCATTGTATTCAAAAGCAATTAGAGAATCTGACAAACAGATAAGATTTCCTTCGAAAACCAAGCTAACAATGACAATTGAAATCCTTGTAAGCCATTTCAGTTTCTTTCCCTTTTCTGCAAGCCAGAACTAATACTCATCAGTAATAACAGTCTAAACTGCCTTAAAAAGAAAATATTTTTTTCCAGCTGCCTACAGTAGATGGTCTATATATCACCAGTATCCACCAGCATGCAGCAGGAGGCTGCTACTGCTTTGCTTCTGTGGCAGGGGAAGGATGCACAGAGAAGCAGAGCCTGTCTCTCAGTGCCAGTAATGCACTGGTTTGCCTGCACTTCGAGCTGGCACGGGCTGGCCCCCCTTCTGCAACCCTGAACTATGCAAACACGGGACTGGTCTGTGCTACTAAGTCCACCTGAGAACAAGCTACAGCTTTCTGCATTTGCCTGCATGGACATATTTTATTTTCTCCTAAATAAGAAGCTAAAATCCAACCCAGGACTTCCAAACCAGACCTCAAACTAGAGTAGAGCATCATCCTCCTTCTCCTGCCTTCTGTTTCCCTGGAAATATCCTGAGCCCTGACCACAGCAGCTGGACTTAACAAGAATGAAGTGAATTTTGTGTGAGCTGCAGGACTGCAAAGACTAAAAAGGACATGGGCTTTCTGGGGAGCAGAGCACCAAGAGGTGGGAGATTAAGAACAAATTAGCAGCCAAAGGTCCTCACTCACAATGGCCATAAGAGCTGTGCACTGAGAAGAAGAAAGAAAGGAAAAGGGCCTTTCACGAATCCCTGATGAAAATATTCTATTTATCGGATTTCTCTTAGCTAGAATCCCCTATGTTTGTTGGACCCTGGAAAAAAGGACCTGAAGAAAATGTTGTGGTGAGCATCTGACTGTAGCATGGTTTGATAGTAAGTGTAGTTCGCAGCCTAGAGTGTCTTAGGTGGGTTTTTCAGAACCAAAAAGATATTGATAAACTGAACAAAGTTTCAAGAACAACTTCTTAAGGGAAAAATATAATAATCTATAAGTATTTGAAGTGTGAAAAGCCATCAAGGGAAAAGGATATAACTAGAAATAATGGAAAGAAAAAGCTTAAGTTCAATAGAGTTTCGGGAAAATCTTCCTGACAGCGAGATGTATTAGCCTGTGAAATAGTCTCCCAAGGAGAGATATGGAAGCTTTCACTTGGGATTTTAAAAACTAAAGTTGACATAACACTAAAAAATGTTCTCTATGAAATAATCCTACATTGGCAGAGAAATGGACTGAATGATCTATTATGTCTTTTCTCTTTCTAAGATTCTTCAGCCTTTGATGCTTTGGGAACATCCTGAACAGCCAAAGGTTATCAGAAAGGAGCTTCTTCAATTAATATGATGAACAACAAGATTACAGAGGTGATCATTGTGAAAGCCTATTACAAAGCATCTCTTTAAATGCTGAAGAGTAGATGCTTTTCAGACAATGGAAATTTTTCCCAAGACCTGCCATATATGACCTCAATCTACCATTTTTCAAGCACATGCTTAATTTTATGTCCTTATTTCCCACTAATTTAAAGACAACTCAAACCTATGGTCTGAAATAAACTTATAAGAAAAGGGCTTCCCAAGAGTCTTTGAAAATTTCCACATTCAACACAAACCTGGCAAATGTAACGTATAATAAAATTTAAACAAACAATGGCATTTGTTACGCATGTATTAGCACCTTTCAAGTCTCCATTGACAAGCACAGGCTACATTCGTTCAGAGCGACTATCTTGATCACTGGTCAAAACCACACATCTTCCTGCACTAACTCCTATTTAGTTTAACCCACCTGACACTGTGAACAGTGTTAATGAATATTACAGTCTGTCAAATTGACTTGTATATGATAAAAAAAGATGCTGAACTTACTTTGGGAAGTATACTCTGAATTACGTTCTGCATGTCCTTCTTGAAATCGTCCTGTCTTATCATACATTTATGCCACTACCAATATTAATATTTAGCACATAGATCATTTCATTCACTGCTCCGGGTCACTGATGGATAGTTAAATATTAGGGCCATGGAAATGATTGATTTTCTGGGTCAGTGGCTGAGAGTGAATATAAAAATAATCAGTAAATATAACCCACAATAATTTTTTTTCAACTTTTTCTTGCTAAAACAAAACTTCAGGACTATTCCATTTTGGATGAAAAGGGTTGTTTCTCTTTGAGTATTTTTTGGTTGTGGTTTTTTGTTTTTTGGTTTTGGTTTTTTTTTGTGACTGCTGAAGGGCTGCTACAACAGCTACAGATATAAAAAAAATATGGTAAGAACCTCTCTCAATCCAGCAGCTTGAGACCCTCAGTAGGGTTTTCCTTTTGTTCAGCAGCAAGGCATTAAGGAGGGCTGGATGAGCTGCTGTCCTGCACAGGAGGGGAGGTTCCCACTGCAGTGACGCTGTCTGTGTGCAGCCCAGTGCCACCCAGCAGCACCAGCGGAGGGCACAGACCTCGTGCTGTGCAGATGTGCTACATCAGTACATCACCGTGGCCACGCTGGCATCTCTCACGACATGGTCTCTGCCACACAACCCATGAGTGAATTAAAATACCCGAGGAACTTAGCAAAAATAAATCAATAGAGATGAACAGACATTACTCCAAGCACTTGGAGACTGCATTAGAAAATGATAGCCCATCAGAAGCTTTAAGGGATCCTGTTAGTTTTACGGCAGAAATACAACTATTATTAAATACTTTGATACCAATAAGTTGTACACTATTTCTTCTAGGAATATTACTGAGGGTAAATCAGGGCTGGTTTAGAAGGAACTCTCCACTGATGTGCTTTAAATAACACACGATTTATATACTTCTAAAAAATTCAGTCTGTACACCCATGGACCATACAATATATAACTTAAAAATGAAAATATCAAATATCTTTTTGTCCAAAAGTTGCATTTGCAAATATTAAGTAACTCCAGAGCACAGGTGCCCCTCACTTCCTTAGTCATATTTTAAATCCTCCACCCCCTGCCACCAGGATTTTATCCCAAAATAACTCTCCAGTTTGGTAGAAACACAAAACCTCAGCGTGGTGAGGCAGTGCTGCTCTGCCCTGTCAGTCACAGGAGTTTCTCATAAGCAGCAAGAGTGGGGAGGAGGAGAAGCATTTGCTCGTGGGCCACTCTACCACTCATCCCACTGCCCCTTGGGCAGCCGGGTATCCCACTGTCCCGCAGGGACCTCTGCTCCCCTTCCTCCCCCTGCCTGGTTCCTTCCTACCTTTCCTTTCCTTCCCACCTTGTCTCCCCACCCCCCTTTATTTTTCCCCGCTTATTAAAAGACTTTTCATAGGGTGGTTTTATTATTATTATTTTTTTCCTGAGTTTTACAGCTGGTACATCATCCCCTGCTGCACTAAATCAACACTTGTGAAAGCAGCAGCCTTCGAGTGACTGACTAGAGCCGCTGCTCGCAGAAGTGTCAATTTGGTACAGCAGGGGATGGGGTCGCAGCTGCAGAAGGAGACGAGAGGCCTTATTTTATGCTTTAAAATGGGAAAAATGTCAGAGGGGAGGGAAATCTATACAAAATATAAAAAGGGTATAGAACAAAGAAAAGAAAGAGGATGAAGAGGGGGAAAAGGGGTCGGAAAGGAGGAAGAAAGAGGAAAATGGCATTGTACAATGGAACAAAATCACTAGTGAATAAGACACAGGATTTTTGTCAGTGGACGCTTTCAAGTTAAAAACAAGTCATGTGAATATCATAAAATATAAAACTGCTAGTAGTATTCTTCCTTCTTTGGGGGGGAAAGTCTGGCTCATTAAACTTAAATTGTCTTAACTATGTCTGTGATAGATTGCGATATGCTTCTGAGCACAAATAATGTGGCATAAAAAGGAAATTACTTCATGGAGGGCTTAATTTTAAGAGGAGATTTCAAGTAGAAAACTGAGAATCTCACACTCAGAAATTCAAATCAGCAAAAGTAAGCAGAAATTCCATATCCTGGAATAAGCTTCAACACTCTCAAATCTAGCATTGTTTAGAGCCCCCAAATTGAAAGTAGGTACCTATTATTTTGAAAGTTAAAAGGAAAATAAACCAAAGGAAAGCATAGACCGAAAAGAAGAATTCACAAAAAAAACCACCCTTTGTTTTTCACATTACATAAATATGCAAATTCATCTAATGCATATTTCAAATACTATTAGCATTAATGTTTTGCTTTAAAGGATGCCCTTTTTTTCTTCTAATCTTTTTCTGGGAGCTGCTGCTTTACTTGCTCTCTATTAATTTTCCAAAGCGTACTTGCAGTAAAGGAAAATGAATGGGCTATATAGCTCTAACACATATTCACACAGCCAATGTACTGCTCAAAAAGAAAATAATCAAATAAGTACACCGTTTATTTATCTATTTCCACAGAAAGTGAAATGACCTCCCCTGCACTGCCATTACACTTTGGCAGCCCACGGCATCCCAGGCAGAACAGAAACAGGTTTCCTGAAAAAGCAGCACTCTCCTGCAGAATTGCCTCCCTCACGTTTCTCCACAGTCCTGTCAGCTGCATGTGTGCCACATGCAGAATTTTTTCCACGCATGACTTTTAGTGAAAATATATAAAGCTGCTGCTGGGTCAACTCTGGGTACAGAGAAGGCCTGGGAGAGCAGAAGTCCAACCTTTTCCTCAGCATTTTATCAAGAACCACAAACAGCTCAGCTTAGTCGAAACCCTGTGCTCAGGAATCCATCCTGTTCCCTTTTAAGCCAAGAGCAATGCTCTCACTGCGTGATATGAGATATTTAGGTAATATTTCAGGAATATAAGTCCAATATAAGTGCCTCTCCAGGTCACCTTATAAATGCCTAAGCAATCTCATTTTCTGTCTCCACTGCTATTCCTTACCAATGTCACCAATTCAGATATTAAATGAAAAGAATAACAAAAGTCAATAAACAAGTAGACAGACCTAAAACTCAGAAGCCAAACAAAGAGTCTCTGAAACGAAAACATTCAAACTAGATATTCCCTAACAAGACAATTCAGCTGTGCATCACTGTTGAAGAGACAAAACAAGCCAGCCTCATGTGCTTCACCGAAAGGTTTCAACAATTTCTCTTTAAAACGTTTACTGAGAGTTAATCAATTCATCTGGCCCAATATTTAACCCACTGTGACAACAGCAGGACTAAGTCTCACAGTTGCTGTTTGAGATGCAGATTGTACGTACCCACAGGGCTGCAATCCCTCCTTGCATTTCAGTTTTTGGTAAGGTGGGTCTCAGCTGTCCTGCTGTCCATTGCCTGCTCTGCCAGTGTGGACAGGTAACCACCATGTGCCTTTCTCCATCTTCTGAGCTCCTGGTCCCTAACAAGTAGAAAACAATGTATTTGTGCCTGGCCAGAGCCAGGGGAGCCCAGCCAGCAGGTGACACCCAGTACAACCATCTCCCACCAAATCTCCTCCTGCAAGCAGCTCCTGGCAAGACTGGCCTGGGTGCATCCCGCAGGGTATACTTGCATCCTACAAGGTACACTTGGCTATACCAGCAGATGGGCAACGAGTCCCTGTACTCTGCAGGAGAAGTTAAACACAGCTACGTGGCCTTGAGAGACGCCAGTGCAGCTCAATGCCTGGCCCCTGTTCAAATTCCCAGTATTTACTGTGCCTGTGGCTCCAGTGGTTCCCCTGAGTGATCCTCCAGTCCTTCTTCAGCTAGGTGGCCTTTAACCAGCTGAAGTTCTTCAGATTTGCTGTGAGGATTTTAAGGCACCTCTGCATCAGCAGCAATACACATGTCAGGCCCAGGTGTACTGCAGGTGTGCATTTTGGGGCTCATGGGGGAGTGGGGTAGAGGCTTCCCCAGCGCTCCCAGCCCAAGATGCTGTGTGACCCAGGTGCACGTAGATGACAAACCCAAAGGGACCTTCCCTAAGACTATGCTCCTACGTTTTAGGGTTTATTTGCTTTCTCCATGCATTGTGTGGCTCAATTCAATATGCACCCTACTGTAATAGCTTTCTCCTCCTGTTCTGACCTTATCCGGCCCCTACACTATTCCTAGTGTGAACTTTCAACATACTCCATCAAAAGGCAGATAAAGAAAAAGACATAGATTCTGCCCCAGGGAAAAATCCAGCATGGATACATGTAAAGAACGAAGAGTCTGATGTCTGCAACTGGTCTAGGAATATAACACTAATCCTTTTTCAAAGACTTGAAAGGAAGGAGCATATTCACAGGACAGATTTTAAATATGGACTCAAACACTTTACCACAAGAATTCATTACTTCTTTTATGTCCACTTCATTTTGCAAAGTAAATTGTACAGCCCTTCAGCTGCCATCGCTATTCTAGTGCCCATCCAGAAGTCATCACTCTTTATTCTGAACATGAAGTATGGAGTCAAATGGGAGTATGAATAAGTCCTGAAAGGACGCAAACAGTCTTTTCCTCCTAATTTATTAAATTAAAACACAAATATAAAAAAAGGCCACAAAAAACTCCAACCTTGAACTACATCAATATTGAAGTCAATATTCAACAACATCCGCTAGCTTAGGGTATGTGGCCTTGTTTCTCTCTAGTGGTTAGACTAGCAATCCAAATAGGCTAACTATTAGATAAAGAACTTTGGTTGACAGAACCACTGGGTGCTAAAGAAGCCATGTTTAGGTTCCAGCAAGATTAACATTACATTATCTCACTATATAATATCAACATATTGATTACCAGTCTAATTGTATAGCAATCTTCAGGCTTGTCCCAACCGTATAAGAAAAGACGGCCCAGATTAAGCACAGTTTAAGTTTTTTACAGTCTCAGCCTATATAAAACATACGATATGCAGAAACAAGAGCAAAAGATGGCCCCCACGCATGTTAGGCAGTTCATCAATTCAAATAAATCTTCTCTAATCCTGCTTCTTGCAGCAATCCTAATGTAATTGAAAAATTCTCTATGAACAAATTTAAAAGCACAAGATTGACATTAAGCAAATTAATCATTATCAGATTGATCTGTGCCCTTTTCATTCACCTTCCTCAGTTGGTCAGTATTCACTTAGCTCATTGTGTATATCAAATTACAAGAATGTCTCAGACCATCTTCAGAAAGTATTTGCACAGTATGAACAATGAGACTCTCAAAGACAAAGACTGATTTTCCTTCAGCCAAATTCCTCCATCTTTTGCAAGATCTACAGTCTTTCAATGAAAAGTCCTGCAGTAGGAACAGACACTCCTCAGCATTAAACGTGGTTCCAGGATGGAGGTAGGAAAGGCAGGAGGGAGGAAAGAGAAAGAAAATCTTTTTCCTTTGATCTTTACATAAATGTCCTATTCAGTGTAAACACACATAGGCTATAAAACCTAAAATGGTTTGAAATGGACCTATTTTTCTTTTGTCCCTAATTCTCCAGTTTACACATTTTTCTTCCCTTAAACCCATGGTGAAATACTACTGCCTGTTTAGCAGCAAGGGTCAGCTCAACTATTCCTGGTCCCCTAGGGCAGAAGTTTTGCTCTAGAGCTGTTCTTATACTGTGTCACTCTGGATTAACAGCTGACAGATAAGAGACTTTTCATAATGCTGAAAGATGAACCACGGTTAAACAAGGACTCAAACACTTCAGTAATCCCTGCTTTGAATAGGATGCAATAACAACTGCAACAGCACTCAGCTCTGTCAAAAGGTCTTGTGTTGGCAATTGTGTCGTGTTTGGTCCCTCATTTACATCAGTGACAAACATCGGTTTTGCTTATCGTGACGAATGACAGATGCTAGTCATGGTGTTTATGGCACACAGTTGCCGTAGTGGTGGGCACAATATAAAAGAATCCAAACAGAGCAGGAAAACACATTTTGGCTTTGCATGATATCAGTGTGTCACGCTAGCAGAATAGATCAAGACAAGAAAATACGGCTGAGCTAATAATATGCTGAGTGACAGTAGTTATGGCAGTTGCTAATGAGGCTATGGCTGAACTTCAGGCCTGCTTTCTACAAGTCTTTATTCACACAGGTTTACATCTCAGACAGAAAACCAGTAGCAAGTGGCAAAAAAAAAAAAAAAAAATTACCACAAGAAAACTTTCCTCTATTAAAAAACTAATTACATATACTTCAAAAAAATTTACAAATCTGAATGATCACTGGCTGAATTCCAGGAATTTTGAAGCAATCAATTTCTTAAAAATCAGAATTCCCAGTTTTTTTAAACACTGAAATGAGCAGATACTACAAGAAATATTAAGAAATAACTATCCTTTACACATTTATCCATGATTAGCCATTCCAAAATAGCCCAAAATTACAAAAATGTAGACAAGCATACACTCACTTGTACAGGACTACCACAGTACATTTCCCACTCTTGGGATTTAACTTGTGAGGATTGAAATGGACCACTGTGCTATTTGGGATGGCACTAATAGTTTGGAGGACACTCAAGAGCTGAGTTTGGTGGCAGATGAAGCCAGCAAAGGGCCACCTGAAGCTCTGCCCATCCCACAGCCCCTTCCTGCCCTACTCTCCCACCAGCCATACGGCTCACTGCTCCCAGACCCATCAACACAGCTGTTCACCAGACTGCTCTACAGAGCAGATCAGGATCTGATCCACTTTTAATAAAGAACAGAGAGCTTTTTATCAGCTCCTGCTCTTCACCAGCCCGAATCCATGGTAGGACAGAGATCTGCAATGGTCTTAGATGCTGCATTGTCCCATAAACACTTCTGGGTTATTTCTAAAATGCTGTCAAACACAAAGAGGGAAAAAAACACTAATATCAATTAATTCTTAGCAAAATGACAATTGTGAAAGTGGAGCAAATATTTATTTTCTAACAAGCATGTTGTTATGGAAACAGCTGCAAGACACTGTTTGTTCTGATGCGCTGTGCCAAGGTTTAGGCACCGCAAGGCACCCCACGTTTTGGCAGCATGGCCCTGCAACGGTGGGCTCAAGCTGGGAAGCCCTCAGCACCCAGCGAGAGCAGCACCCAACAGGAGGTTTGCACACACTGAAACAGGCTCTTGGTAAAGAGAATGGGGAAAGCAGCGTTAATTCCCAGAAAGCTGCTGTAATTTACGCTAGAGCAATTCTGACCTACTTTGCTTGTAAGTAGCAAGTTATCTTGTTAATTTGCTGAAAATAGCAGATCATTCTGTACCAAGAGATGAAAAACAAAATCCATCATTTCCACTGAGGAGAGAAACACCCAAAACAAAACAATTCAGTGGTTGTCACTGCAGCTGTATGTTCTTCTCCTGGGTAATAAAGAGATGACCAGTAGCTATTTAGTTACATGTGTATGCGATGATAACACCTGAAGCCAGCATCCCTCCACAAGCTGTACGTGGGAGAGGCTGGTGCCTGCAAAGACCCCCATCCCACATTAGAGCTGTCAAAGCCGAGCTGAGCAGTCTTCATCCATGTATGGCCACAGGATCCTCCCTCAGTGAAGGGCTGAACAGCAACATTTGGTGACTTCTAAAAGGACCATTATCCAGGTTTTGGTAACTAGTTGGTCTACAAGCATTTTTCCCCTCAAAGTTGATTTGTCCTTATAAAAAAGACCTGGCAAAAAGCAAACAAGAAGACCCAATAAGCTCTAACCCGGTAACTTTCTCATTTTCCTCATAGCAAATCATTCCTTGATCTTTTCTGTATGATAAAAAATTGTTTTGCCTCTGTAATTACAATTAATATTGGTTTCAGGTTTATATTATTACTGTATCCATATATTAAACACACAGTGTGTACATACATGCATGTTCAGCCAGTATTCAGATGGAGGAGTAGACGCATTCCTTTAAAAAATAAAAAAAAAATAAAAATCAATATTTCATTCCAATTATAAAAGAAACCAAATCTTCAAACATTGGAGTACAATGTAGCTACCCTAGAGAATAGATATTTGGGTTTCTGACCAACAGTAACTGTTCGTAATTGAACAGCTGCAGAAAAGAGAGGAAACAAACATACCAACAAATTAGTTTTCAAGCCTATGTTCACAGAAAATTTTCTACTCTATTGTGCTTTTGATCACAATGTGATAAAGAGTTCCTCACTCCTGTGATCTTCTACAAAACAGATTAGAATGGTCCATGGAAGTTTAATCTATTATATTGTGTAATCTCTCATTCGTAGGGGCAAATTAAGCACATAGTCCAAGTATTTGAAGAACTGAAGTCTATTCACAACTGTTAGGAGTGTTAGAGCCCATGTATTAATTCATTTATTAAGCAGATACAATCCTTTCTGCTGTGTTCTGATTAAAGAATGGTACCTTTTCTCTTGTTTTTTTAAGTGCCTTGCTCGTTATTATTATTAACACGGTATCAGTCAAAAGGAAAAGGCAAAATCTTAATCATACCTATTTTAAAAGTAGAAACCCTGTTTGTATATTTTCAGAGAGAATAGAGGAATACATCATAAAATATGAATTTAATTTATACATGTGTACGTGCATCTATGTATATTGGTATAGTCTTATACTGCTGAAGTCATAAATGTTTTAATGCATCGCCTGTGTTTGTTCATTTCACATTTTCAGGGAAGAAAGAGAAAGAAGGTTCTTTACTGCAGTACAAAGAAAGATGTTCTAATACCAAAAGATCCAATTAAAATAATAGGGCCATTTATTTCAGTAGGATTTCACATGTACAAGAGAAATGCTAACCCTTGGGAGAATGTTCTCAGCTCATTTAACAATATATGTTTCCTCCGATATGAAAACTTTAGCTTTTGCATTATAACATCATTGCTAACAAGGCACACGTATATATCTCATAAGTAGACGGAAACGCGAATGTGGGAAGAATAATAATAGTTCTTTATCCATAATGCACTTATCTCAGGATATACATGCATCTGTTTTGTACTCACGCTGGGTAGCTTTTTCCTTTCCACACATTTAATATACACACTCAAGAAGGGCTCTGTACTGTGAAAGACAATAAAAAGATTAGTAAAGAACTAAAAGAGACCAGTCAGGAAAAAAGCTACAAAGGGAAACAAAAAGGAAGAATTTGTATTCCAGATCCATGACTGCCAAAACATTTTAAAGG
This sequence comes from Charadrius vociferus, assembly GCF_000708025.1. NCBI lineage: Eukaryota > Metazoa > Chordata > Aves > Charadriiformes > Charadriidae > Charadrius > Charadrius vociferus. Next base: position 16,091,328 of record NW_009648332.1, on the reverse strand, counting down.
GTAGCTGGCATACAGCTTTTTTCCACCAGCCAAAAAAACCTGATCTGTTCCCAAAGTGAAGTGTAGCCTGGGCCATCCTTGGGAGCCCAGGACAGTGAGCAGCAGCAGGGAGGTGGGTCAGGGCTGCGCAGGTGCCAGTAGGCTCCCTGGCCTCTGTCACCAGCCCAAGGCACGCTGCCACACCTGAAATCTGCAACTCAGGAGATGCTGTCTTCGTGGTGGGAGTCCGGGCAGAGGCGTCTGGATAGCTGTGAAAGAGAAAGGCTAAAATTATTGAGTCATTCGAGGTGTACTTTACACTTTTAAGTACCTGGGAAAAAAAAAAAAAAAAAATCTAATTGGAGATGAGGTTTTTCAGGGTACGACTGGTTTTATGGGTCAGTTAAAAGATACTCAACTCTGGGATCTGATGTCAGTGAACAATTTCTAACACCTGGGCATTTTAACAATACAATTAGCTCCTATTATAAATTTCCCTGTTTATACTAGCATTTAATTTTTCCTCTTTGTAACAGAAAGTTCAAAATCGACCAGTCAAGCCATTAACGAGGGAAGATTTATTTTTGTAGATCACTTTCTGCTGACTGTTAGCACACAAATATTTCTACCTAACCATGAGGACAAATGTAACACTAAGATTTGAAAGACCGAATCCCTAAATGAATTAAGGCAATAATCTCACATTACAGATACAGTCCTACAGTCAAAATGTCAAAATTATGTCCATCCAATTCAGGATGGAAACATGAATGATGTGATTAAGCATTTCATAAAGCATACATAAGGGACAGACCTCTAGGAAAAAGTTGGTCTCTGAATACTTTTTCTCTGCAATACAGTACTTGTAAGCCTAGAACTAAAACTTACACATGCCTTGTATATTTGATTGACTCCATAAGGTTTTCATCTAAATTCAAAATATAACTGTGTTTAGATTTATTTGAACATTTTATTGCATTTAGTTATGAGATATGAATTTTTCCTGAGAAGACCTGGGGCACACAACATTGCCAGATCATTCCAAACAAGTTAATTCTGAAATGGGCTTGAATCAATAACACAAAAGAAGCAGTAAAGCCAATTTTTACGGTAGTCACGGTTGCATAAAATAATATCAAGACAGTCAGATTGAAAGCTCCCTGCATCACAAATATAATTTGCAACCAACTCTAAGCACAAAGAGGAAATAGATAGATAGGTGGAAGATATAGATAAAAACAAATGATAGATACATAGGACAAAAGGAACTGGTGGTAAAGAAAGAATGCAAAGTAATTGCCATCCAATACAGTGTGAAAAAACCAAACAAGTACGCCATGTGAGTAATTCAAGGTAAATAGAATGCTTTTCTTTCATTTAGGCTTTAAAGCCGTTATGAAAAGGCTCTCTTTTCACTCTATCTGTAAAGCATAGACAGACAGGGGATGAATGTATAAATAAGTATGTCACTGCAATACTTGGCTTTTAATGAAAATGGATTTTTAATGATCCAAAAAGCTACATTT
>NW_009648332.1:16086184-16089777 GCF_000708025.1 Charadrius vociferus | reverse complement strand
AAATGCACTTGTTTTCCATGTCCTTCACTAAATCCCAGGACAACCGAGCGTCCAAGCACTGTAAAAACCAGTCACCATTATGCAGAGCAGATACAGAGAAGCTGCACGTCTTTCATTGTTTTTAATTGAACTTTCAGAGCGCCGTGACACTGCTGCACCTTCTCCCACGGCAGACCCCGGTGCGGGTTACCTTGGACTCCATATGCATAAATAAAGGAGAATGCACGACAATGTGCCTTCCTGTTGTTCTCTGCCTCAAGGACACTTGTTAAAAGTGTGCCATTCCTCCCACTCCCCAAAGCAGGCACATTGTGTTGAAGTGCTCCATGTGAAACTCTGAGCACACAAATATCGGAGGATTTAGTCCGCAAACGAAGAACAGTCACAAGGGGGAAAGAGGCTGATGCAATCCATATCCTTCTCGCTGTCTGGACACAAAGAGTTCTTTCCAATGTCAATGTTCCTATTTCAGTCAGTAATAAACAAAAATCACACTGAAAAACATGTAATAATGTACCAGCTAGTATAAATAACTTTTTCTGATTGTTCATGCAGGCAATAATATTTTTTAAATTTGAGCATCATCAGAGAATAAAGCAAGACTTTCCTCACTTTACCTACATCCATGAAATTTCATCTACAAATATTTCTTGTCAAGTAGGTCCATAGATTGGGAAACTGTAATATAGTTTTCATAAAACCAAGATAGCATTTAAAACAGGCTGGGACTCCTGTATTCACTTCACGTTCAATCCTTCTCAGGTAAGCTTTGTGCCAAGTATGTTACTTGGAGAAAAAGAAAGTCTCCATATTTATTTCCTGGGTTAGCATTTTTACTATTTCTTTCAGATGTTAGAAGACATAGAAGGAATTAAAAACAAGAACAACACTGATGAAAAAGATAACGACTGTGAGGTGCCACACAGTTAGTTAACAAATGCTCCCATCCACTCAATGCATCAAAGGGATACAGCCTCAGGAAGGGCTCCCCAGAAACAGAATCAAATGATATCTGCATCCCTTTTTCTTAAAAAAAAAAAAAAAAAAATATTATAATTAAGACAAAAATAAAGAAACCCCATTTGTGAGGCACTCCCAAACTTATGTTTTTTCCATTTTGTCTGCTGTCCTTACTCAGAGTGCCTGCCAATTAATATTTACCAAATGTCTCTCCCTTCTTCATTTAAATCAGTTCAAAAACTGCACCTGTTTCATGAGACCTATGTGTGCTTCTGACAGCTGGTATTTGAAAAAAAACAAGTCAAAGTACTTAAAAATCCTAACTAACTGCATTAAACTGGAATCAAGAAAGACATTGCTAAGATTAGCTCCGCTAGTACAAGACACCAGCAAAGCACATGGGGGTATCCCAGGGACACAGGAGACAGACGTGTGGTGCTCAGCCTGGGAAGAATACCACACACACGGACAGGAGCACAGAGGTGTGTCAGATAAATGAGAAGTTTCCAGATCCTGGGTGGCCCTAAGGCCAGGCCAGCGCATGCCCCAGAGCAGTGAGTGCCATCTTCGCAGCTGTGCCCAGGAAGGATGCACAGGATTGGCACTGACTGCTTCCCAAGACACCGGGCCACAGTGCAGATGCTGCACTAGGCTGCAGCAGCGGGGTGGGGGCAGATGAGGGGCACCAGCCTGACCTGCAGCCCAGCCAAGGGTGAGCACCAGCGGCATGGGGGCAGCCAGCAGCTCCTCAGCAACACCACCAACACCTGGGCTGACCATGACTCTGTGTCTCCTCTTTGAGTTTTTCTGGTGTCTAAAACATTCCCACATTGGGCATGCGTAACATCTCTCTAACGTTGAGTTAAAGGGAAGCAGTTATGCAGATTTACGTAGCTGCACTCCAAGAAAATTAGTATCTTTGAAACTTTCCCACTGTCATCAAAGGTAGTTGAAATGCAGAAACACATTCAACAGCTAGGGACTGCCCTGGGGACACACAAGTGGCCGTATCCACCTCATTCCTCTAGAAAACCAGGCAAGGAAAAAAAAAAAAATAAATAAAATCAAACCTGCAAGACTGCCACAAAAGATCAAGCTTCAGAAAGATACAGTATTCAAAGCCAGAGTTTGTTTTAAACAGCAAAACGTAACAGGCCCGTTCAGGAAAAAAAAAAAAAAAAAAAAAATAAAGCTTCAAAACGCAGCAACAGCCACTGTGGACAACAGCCAGAGGATGCAGCCAAAGCCAAGGCACAGACAGCTAGAGCCACTTGCCAAAGTACAGATTCACCCCAAGCTTCACATAAAATAAAGTTGTTATCAGTGCTTCTGTACACTAAAGGGGGAAAACCAGATTTTTCCTAAAAGGCTGGATCATTGTCTTTTATATTCGTTTGCTAATACACAACTTAAAAGTATTTTACACAGCACTTGTGTTGTTTCATTTTATATAGCAGTTCTTCCATGTTATCTAGATAAGAGACAATTGCACAAGGGCAGGTAAGTCTTGTTAGAAAACACCCCAAATAAGGGGGAAGATAATATCCAACTCGTCTAAAATACTTAGAAAGCATCATAAGTCTGTGTGTTGTGTACACTGAGGTACTCTGCCTGGGATTCTTTAAATAGATTTTGTGGAGGAAGAGACTGAAGCTTTTCCAGCTCTTTGAAGTAGGTTCCTTCAATACCACAATTCCCACATTTCCAAATACTTCCCCCCCCCCGCCCCCCGGCCTCACACAATCCGCAGAACTGGAATACAGAATCCTGCTCTCTGCAGGCATTATGAAACTGGTGTTACCGGAGGAGATGAACAGCCATAGGGTTGTCCTCTATGGCAGTCAGCAGAGTCCCATCGCACAGGTGCTTGGTGGACGTGGCCAGCTGCTGGTCCAAATCCAGGCACTGTGATGTGACCCTCAGTGTCAGAGGTTCATGGTCATTTCTGCATCACTTCAAAGATCCCTCCATGCCAGAGCACCCTTAAAGAGGGTCCAGGTCACCTCTGTACTATAGCTCATACAAACTAACTTCTAACATACTGCTATTGAGCTAATGGACACAATTCAAAGAATTTATAACATTAAAGACATTTTAATGTGTTATTTTCAAGTACCTTATTTAAATTATATCATTTCTCTAAAGCAATACCACCTACCCTTGAGTCACGTTTGTTAATTCTGCATTAAAATACACCCCTTTCTCACTAATACAGCATTTTAACAGTTATGCCCACACATTTTTAAATCTTTATTCAGTATTAATCAAAAACATAAGTTTGTGATAAACTAAAGTGCAGGGTTAATTGCAGATGCAGAGAGTTGACATGTTCTATATATTTTACACATATTTCAGAGAATGCAAGTTAAACAGTGTTTAATCAGTCTAAGTTTCAAGTTTATTTTCACTGACCTAAACTACTTTTGGACATGAAAGACAAGTCAACCAAACTAAGAGAAACAAGGACAACCATCTACCATGGACAACACTGTCTAACTATACCTAATAACTGCCAAAAGTCTAAAGATTTTCTTCATCCACCACTCATGACGAGGAATCACTTAAGGTAAGGAACATGATCGTTTCTGCCTCTATTGCACACACTCTCTTTTTCCTACCTTCTCTACACTCTT
>NW_009648332.1:16076000-16086114 GCF_000708025.1 Charadrius vociferus | reverse complement strand
TACACAGGGGCCAGCCCACCCCTTGCCCCAGCCACTCACCCATCTAGCTGCGTGTTCCTGCCTGCAAAACCAGGGCAAGCCCAGCATCACTCATGTGTCACCATAGGCAAAACTCATTCTCATTCTACCTTTGAAGTACACACAAATAATTTTCAGCCCAAAACTCAGCCTTTCTTTCCACCCTCAGAAATTAATTCTTTCTAAACTTTTTAATGAGTTTCTCAAATGAATTTGTCAGCTGAGAGTGATTTTCTTCTGCTTTATTTTTCAGTATACGCATTGTTGGAGAGAGAATTATCTTCAAATACCTGCAGTTTTTAGTCCCCAGCAATTAGCTCAGTGGTGACTATTTCAGTCATTTTGCAGTCTCTTCTCTGATTATATTAAGCACAGGCAGATATGCTACTGACACCCACATGATGCAAATGTAAAGGAATGCCAGCAATTTGAAATTAAATCAGTTTTCTTTTTTACTAGTTAGATGTTATTACCAGTGTTAATGCAGCCTCTAAGTGCCTGATCCCATTTTTAAAAATTTGAGTCTCCTTTTTATTTTCAAAATGCTTCTTATTCCCCTGTTGCTATGAAAACCTGTCTGTGTATATAAACTCTCTTATTGAATGCTTTGAAAGCTAAACAAGGTAGCAAAAAATAAAATGTTTCCTCCTACCTTTCATTTATACTTGTCTTCAAAAATACATTAATATATTTGGTGTAGGTTTGGGTATTTTTGAAAAAGAGTATTTAGACAGCAATATGACTTAAAATTTTTTGTAACCTTTAAAACACTGCTTTCATAAATACCTGTAAAACCAACCCTATTTAAGTCCTGAAAACACACCTTAGTACAACCTGCCTAAATAACACTTTCAGGAAAGTACAGCTGAAGTTCTAGATTTCCAGCTGCAGTACGGCAAAAGACCTCATAATCATAATCCAAAGAATCCTTACTAGGATTTTTTTAAATACTTCTTTCCGAGGTTGATACAGTAGTAGTCATATCCATAAATAAGATATTTTTATTACAATCTAACAAAATCAAGACTGTAATGGTGATTAATTTTTTTTAATAACTTCAGTGCTTCAAGACTTCCGATCCTAATGGAGCAATCATGCATCACTGTTGTGTTCCAACAGAACTATTAGTCTCTGTGCTGCGTTAGTGTAATTGCAGTCTAATGGTTTACACTACCATAATAGCACTAAATATTTTACTAAACGGAGTACAGTATCTAAAAAGTGATTTAAATTGTTCCAAGCTTTAAGATCAGACATTCAAAGATGAAAAAAAATCTGTTCCTTGTTCTCTGAATTGAGGGTAACAAAGCTGTCAAAATTAGTTTCTTGTTTGTCTTCTTAATAAATTTGGTAAAATGTAATATTAGAAGCAGAGACTAAAAACTAAAGCATAAAAGGACCTAGTAAAATATGAAAAACATTTTGTGATGTTTTGATGCTCTGATTTAGCAGGCTGGCATGATTCAAATTGTCAGATTATCAAAGGATATGGAATGACTCTAACGAGAATCTAATTTATTTTTTAATCATTTCAGAATTTCTAATTATTTACTGTAATAAAACTTTAAATAAAAAAAAAAACAGGATGCAAGCGTAGCATATCATAAAAAATTATCTAAGCAGCTCTACATTTGTGATAAACAACATTAGCAAAGCTGCTAAGATACCAGCAAGCCACAGCAGTGCGTCCTTCCCGAGAAGGCACTGCCCAGCTTGGCTGGGCTTTGTGATGACCACGAATAGTGAGGTCACATGCCAGTAACCGGTTGAGGGCCTATATACGTACATTCTTTGCATGTTCAGAACATTCTTACTCACAAAAATAACTCCATGAACTAAGTCAGACTGCTTACATAAGGAAGCACTGTTAATCCAAGTAAGGATTTGCTAAATCTTGCCATTAACATACAAGAGTAGCCCTAAATGCACCCCTTAACGCATACTGCCTTACTTCCTTGGACTAAGCCAAAAACTTCTGTAACCCCAGAAGGGGCCCTGAAGTTAACATTAGAGGTGCTCAAAGCTCCAAAGTCTGCCTACAGAAATCCTGAAATTTATTTTAAAAAATCCACTTAGTCTAATGCTAACTTATACTTCATTCTATTCACTGTATTGATACAGCTATCCTATTTTTCTAATTTCTAGCTGAAGCATTAATTTACAGTGGTTTCATACACAGTTTTATTTTGGAAAATAAACTTTTAATTTGTTTTCCCTAAAAATCAGCACATTTTGTTCAGAAAGGGTCTTTTGAATTTGGACTAGAACATCAGGTGAAAAGATTATGTCTGTACCATTTAGAGAACTTTTTGCACATCTCATAGCTCCTTGATTTAGAGACTGCCAAGATCTAGGGTCACTTCTTACCTGGAGAATAAATTTGTTCTTTTAAAACAGAATAAAACAAATCTTGTCTTTTAACTGTCACAAGAACAATTTAAAAGATTAAAATGTAAAATATATTAATTAATTAATTGGGTACTAAATAGTCTTTGAGCATGCACAAAGGTGCCAATAGCAAGAACTGTTTATCGCTCACACAGCAAGTGAGAAGCTGTGAAGATTCCACTTTCTCTTTCTGACACTGAACAGGTCCATAATCAAGCCCTGCTCAGGCATACAAGCATCTCCCCGGCAGCAAACACTCCCACAGAGTTCAATATCTCTGCTACATTAAAAAAAAAAAAAGAAAATAAATAAAGGAGTTTGCTAAGGGAAAATGTTACCTAAACCAAACTTTTACAATAAAATATCAATTTTGCCAAAGAACATTCAAAACTTACTTTTCACTTTTGTTCCCATTTGCATTAGGAAATATTTTTTTAAAAACACAGACACAAAACCACAGGGTAGAAAATCTGTTTTAAAGAGATTTCGGAAAGGATTTATTGATGCAGTATACAGACCTAACCTATTACTCTTAGATAATTACCTTACATAATATTCTAATTTCATGGGGAAGTTTAATTTTAATTTACAGTTTAATTGTCCTACTTAAGGTAAGCCTGTCACCTGTGTCACTGAGGTTCATAATTGTAATGCTCATTTAATTATTTATTTCAAGGGAGCATTTTAATTATGGATATTATTATGTGTCTAAAGTAACTTATACTTGAGGGTAGTGAAAATTTATACAGTAGATTGCTTGCCTAAATTTCCACTAGCCATAACTCTCTGTGCGTGCATCTCAGCTGCAGATGCTACTTTAAGACTGCAGAGTAATGTTATTTACCCTGTCTGGAGGTGGACCACATCTGGGGTGCCTGACAACGAGCAGGACCATCGCGCACACCTGGCTTGGATTAACATTAGCAATAACTGCAAGGCTCCCAGCTGAAATATAAATGCGAAGATAACAACTTCTCACCTCTACATTTGACCCTGCAAATAGCCTTTGGACACAGGAGCAGACATACAACATTGGCTCTGTGGTGAGGCCAACACTGTGCCCTGTCTCAGTGGTGGTCAGTAACAGAGGTCCAGGGACCAGGAGAGAGGCATAGAGCATGAGCCTTTCTCTGGTTTATGTCTCCAAATTAAAGCAACCAGTGATTTATGAGTTTTCCAAGACAGAGTCTGCATGTCAACTGTCATTTTTAATAGCCATCAGTTGACCAATCTTCCATGAATTTATCTAATGTCTTTGCAATCTGTTTATATTTTTAGCTTCACAAGTATCACATGGCAGCGAGCTCCACCATTTAATCTATTGCATGAAAAACGTCATAAAAATATATTGCTTTGTGTTTGCTCTAAATCTGCCAAATTTGTGGGTTTGTCTGCTATCGCTGGGTCATCTTTCCAGTAATTTTAACTTCCAAAGCAGACATTTCATCATATTGCCTAGTGGCACTACACAACTTTCCCAAACCACACCAAACAATATTTTACATCGCCTGAAGTCCTGATCAGCAACTTTAAAAAGCTGAAACATTTTAATTTTTAACATACAGGGCACAATAGCAACCATTTCTAGACAGACATGCCCAACGAGAAGTAAGGGTAGCTGGCGGGTGAGTAGGGCTCTCTTCCTGGGGCAGATGTGGCCAAGGGACTGCCCGGCCTTCCATTCGAAACACAGAAAAATATGTGCCAGAAAGAACGAAAACCAGGAACACAGATGCTGCAGAGATCTTTTTTTACACCACTAAAGCACTTCCAATATTTTCTGTCCCCTTGATTTACGGTTCAATACTCCTCACCTGCATGTCTTCTTTAATGCCCAGAGAGCCAAACAGCCTCAAGGGCAGTTAGGGGTGTTTCAAATTGGGATCCTTCCCCAAGCACTCTTGGAGAAGCTGCTTCTGCAAGCTCCCTCCTACACAGGAGGAGACACCCAAGAGCTTGCCTCCGCACCAGCAGACACGATGAGTTCTGGTGGAATTTCCAAGGGACACAGCTTTCCAGCGCATTTGGCAGTGCAGGAAGGGGGATGTCAGGGATGCAGGAACCACAGGCCACCTGCTTCCGAGGTAAGAGCCTCTCACACTCATCACTTCATTATTAACGGCTTCCAGATCTTCATAAGATGCTTATCTTTTTTAATAAACAGAAACAGTTACTGAAGTTGGCTTTTTGTCTTTTTTTTTTTTTTTAATATTGGGGTAAAATCCAAAGAACCGTAGATGTATTTAGTAGCTGTCTTTCTGCAGTGATTGATAGTTGTTCAGGAGCTGTGTCATCACATACAATTTTTATCATCTAGATTGTTCTATTTTATTAAACAACCCAGCAAAAGCTTCTTTTTTCTCTTCCCACTTCCTAAAGAAGCAGCCACGGCAGCCTTTAACCTACAATTTGTCTGCTGCCTCTCACAGTATCCTGAGCATGGCCACAGCCCATAACAACCGAGGGCATTCAACACCTTCCAGCACTGAGGATATCACATTTCCCATCTGAAATTGCTTACCTCATCAGCCACTAAGGGCCCAATTTGGAAGTCATTAAAAATAATGAGAACACTGGCACTTCTCCCAGCAATAATGGTGTTGGAGTCTGTGTTACTTTTCTACTTTAAGACTTTTGTGTTTGTCCACAAATCATTTAACTCTTATCTTCATAGTAGCTTTAATGAAACTAATGGCTGCTGAAACTGTGGGCTTTTTATTCTACTTTTTATTTAAATAAGCTTCTGCCCACTCCATCATAAAATGACACAAACTCTTACACAGCATATTGCATCATGAAGGCCCCAAAGTGTTTACCGGGATCACCATATCCATCACTAAAATGCAAGCACTTCTCAGTCAATAAATACTTCAGCTGACAATAAAGTCACAAGAGAGTTTTCAGAAGGAAAACTGAAGAGCAACAAATCAAATTTGTCCAAAACAAATTTAGAACCAGTACGGTGGGCAGAGTCTCACAGGGTCTCACATTTTCTTCTCCGTCTGTATCTACTGTAGCATTTTTCCTCCTAGCACCATTCAAAAAGACTAACTCCATATTAACTCACTGAGTAACAACATCACTCCTGCAGGGTCTGTATTTTACAAGCTTTGACAAGATAATGAGCCCTCAGTAATATGCTGCAGGCCATCACCAAATATAGCTTTAGAGAGTTTCATTAATCGGTTCAAAAGAGAAAATACTGATTGTTGGGAAATGCATATTTAAACTTAAAACCCCTTACCCTTAATTTTCAAGGTCTGGCTTAGGACTAATGTAAAATTTCTCACAGCTACACTTTTCCTGATAAGAACATGCATGACTTACATACTTTGAAATAAGTAACAGTAATGTAAATCTGGAAAAAAAAAAAAATTAGATATATGTGTTTAATTACTGTAGGCATACATTTGAACTGTACATTAAAAACAGATCTATTCATGCGGACAGACTCAAAAGTCATAGATACAACACTTCTGAAAAGCAAGTGTGATATTTCAGGATCCTAGAACTTAGTTACAGTATTTAAAGTGACACATACATTTTGACATCATCTGCTCCCAGATGAGATATCTCTAAGATGCAAAGGACTTCCATCCCAGGAATCCTGGAAGTCCACCCACATTGTGAAAAGTCCAGAAAACCCTGGACTACTGCTGAAAGCTGTATCCTCTTGGCAAAAACGGTAGGGCTTAGTATGACTAAACTGACTGATATATCTAGACGGGAGCATAAAACTAAAAGGCTGATACAAGTCAAATAGTAATTCAACCTATAATAAAACTACAAGTACCAGATTAAATAAAAAGTTCCCCAAATGTTTCATAAGGTGAATTTTAAAGGTGTTTTGGTGTTATTTATCAGCATATATGAAAATCTGAAGAGGAATTTTTATGCAATTACCATTGTATAAAAAGTAACATCTTCCAAAAATTAATCCAAAAGCCTATTTTGTTATGGGAATGAACCACTCAGTTATTAAAAATATATGTTTAAGGCTGTTAAACATTTAATACCTTTGCAAAGTATTTTCTTTGCATTTATTTTTAAGTGGTGGATAAAGCCTGTTTTAGGAACACCCATTGCTTGATGTTGCCATTAGTTGGTGTCACAACTTTTATCTCAAAATATTTTAGGCCATGTTACAAATAGTTTACAAAGCCACAAAAAAGAAACCACCCAGCCATCCCTAGCAGTAAACAGAGTATCTCTAACAGACTTCTCTTGTCTATTAGATCAAGGAATAAAATAACAGCAAACTAGCTTCATGATTAACCTTTAAAATATCTACCAAATAAACACCCACATAACTACTGGTGCAAGCTAGACATTTTAAGCAATAGGTGCAAATCTTCAGGCATCATGAGTGGTCTCACCATTTTAAGATATGAGAGTGTCCTTACACGGTTCAAATAAGTAGTGAAGAACAATATAAAAATTAATTTGAGGATAATATAGAATAGTGAGGACAAATAAAGTTGTGGTAATTTCAGTTTATTAAAATTGACATGTTTCTAGAATGTTTGGGGAAATTTCATATTCTATTTTCTCTTGCAGTAAATGATGAAGTGAGGATAATAGTTTTAAGATACCTAAAGCTTGCCTGTGGCTCATTATCCAATTAATTGATATGAGTAAATTGGCTAAATCAAGCTAAATGACAGCTAGCTGCTCCACAAAAGGTAGAAGTATATCAGAATAAGAGGCTTTCAGATAATTAAATCAGTGCAGAGGTCTTTCCTTTTGAACTTTAGAAACACATTAAAAGACTTTTATGTTTTAACCTTCAGAAAAAAGGATGACAAAAAAAGGATGACAAGTAATTCATAGTCAGAAACTCATTGAGAAGATTACAGGTGTTGTAGTAGCAGTGGAGAGTTCCATTGCAAGGGCAAGCCAGCATTTTTTTCATGTAGGCTCTCTTCCATGAAGGGGATGAAATAAGATCTCTCATACCTATTATCTCACATGCCCCTCTCCTATCATCCCCAAAGAAAAAGACGACAGCTCAGTGCCTCTGTTCTCCATCCCCTCTTACCACTGCACCTGCTCCACCAATTTAAAGGTGGGGTGTAGAAAAAAAGAAGCTCACAGCTTTTCTTACCCTTGAGATACTTCTCACCCTTTTTCATTTTAGTGGTGGTTTGGTTTCTGTTCTTCTCCTTCCTGCCACCTCAGACAGCGGCAGCCCAGGCGGATAACACAAACAGGTGGGATGCTGCTATTCATCTCACTCCTCTCTCTTTTTTTTTTTGTTTGTTTGGGGTTTTTGTTGCTTTACAGGCATCAAAATAAGAATTCTGCTCAAGACGTTGCCTGTGTCAAACAGCCTGTGTCACTCAGTGAACCTGAGCACTGGGCATTCACTGACAGTTTTCATCAAACCGATCCTGAACTGTGGCAGCCAAGAAGGTACAGCTAACGCTCAGTGTTGACACAAGGACAAGGTGCATGGAGAAGGCTGATGTGTCCCCAAAATGCATAGGTGCAAAGGATATCCTGGGAACAGAGAAAGAGAAGAAAATTACCTCAAAAACATATGAGGTATTATTATGATCAAAATCATATTCATGCCTACATTAACAAAAAGACAAAAATTAGTATTTAAACTCAAAACAGAACCTTCCTCTCTCCTATTAAATGCTTTCAAACACTTCATTTATACAAATTAAATTTCTAACAGTCAAACACTTCTAAAAATATAGATACTCAAGCACAGCAATGATGTTATTCTTTCCATTTCCCAAAGCCACTCATTCACTCAGGTCAAGCTACCTTCCCAAAGTATCGCACGCCAGTAGAAAAGCCAAGTCTTTGATTTTCACATCCAAATGTTAGCTAAGAAAGTGCTCAACCCTGAAGACATTTTCAGACAATTAGTTCAGAGGCTTTGCACAATTTAATCAGAAGTTTTAAACTCCGATTGTGCAATTAAACACAGTATACTCTTGCAGTTGTCACTTATTGCACTGCTACCGTGTCAAGTAATCTGGCCGACAAAACTGCCTGGTACCTAGGAGTGGCGAAATGAGAAGGATAATGTTCTGCAGGAAAGCAGGTCTATCTAACATTTTACAATGCTAAATATACCCTTGGGACTTGTTCTGATATCCTGTAATTATGCACACATATCCTGATTTATGGTGCATGTCTCCCAGCTCAAAGAAGTATGCACTCTGCTTCATATCTTGCCCTATTTATGTGTAAAATACTTGAGTCCGTAATGTCATAAAAGAGAGGACAGGCTCATTGCACATGTTACTATCGATTTCATATGAGCATGGGGCATAATCTAATGATCCTTTTCAGCTAAGGATAAATATGCACAATTTAGCCTTAAACAGAGTCAGAGTCAGATCATTTCAACTGCTGCCTTTGAGAAATGTGCCTGTGATGCTAAAGATCTCTGTTGTCCGGCCTCCTTCTTAAAGCTGTGGAGAGTGTGGCAGAGGAGACAAGGACAAGCAAGATAGAAAAGGGGCAAATAAAAACAGCACCTGTGTATCAACGAACATAACTTCTTCAGGCTAAACTTGCGAATTCATGTCCCACATCCCCTCTGCCCCACCGCCATCTCCGCATTACCCTGTTCTCTCTTTGGGCAGCTGCTGTAGCTAATAAAGAAGAGAGAATCCACCTTGTCCAAACGAGCACTAGCAGAGGGCAAGGGGGTTGATAGCAAAATAGTTGTAAATTTTAATCACGAAGATTACTGAAAGTATCTTAACTAATAGGTATATACAGCTCCTTTTCAGTTACATATCATTTCAAAAGAAGAAAGGACAACCTGGCTTAGACCAAGAGACTTGATCTCAATTACATGAGTCTGCTCTGCAACCCTCACACAACCATGGGCATGTAACCGATAATCCTCTCTTTGCCTGGAGACCGAAAGCAAGTGACCAAACATTCATTTGCTAGTGAGTTGTTTGTATTTTGGTTTTGGTTTGTTTTTTTGTTTTTTTTTTAAACTTTTCCACGAGTTTCCAAATAAAACAGCACATGTAGATTTAAAGTTGGAACATGGTTCTCTCTACCTATTACATGCCAATCATTACAAGCGGAAACGTGGTAAGTGCAGCGGGGTGGCCTTAGCTGCTGCCTGCACAACGAAGAGCTGGAATTTGCTCGTGTTAACAAGAGATGCAAAGACTATACTAGGGAGAAGGGTCTTCAATTAATTTCAGCTGCAACGATGCCAGATACTATCACCAATAAACATTTGACTATTTATTTTTTTTTACATACATCTTAAATTTGTTTTACAGTTGTATACATATTTACTCACACACTTAGCACAAAAGAAAAAGTTACTGCAGTGTTTTTAAAATTCCTTTGAACAAGAACAAATCAACATAAGGTCACATTTATCCAGTAAATAAGTCCATGTTTTGACTGACTACCATACTACTTTTTCTAAAGCAATTTAACTTGTAAGCTGAATCCAGGACATATTTAATTCTACAACACAGCTTCAAGCTTCTGTTCTTCAGCTCTTACATCTCTGTACTCCTTTCCTTATTGTTTGGGTACAATTAAAAAGGTACTAATAAAAAAGTTGCAATGTTACCAATAACTGCAACATAATCACCAATTCACAGAAAAGGCCACAACCAAAACATGAAACGTACATAATAACATTCTTTTCGTTTATGTATTTTCATATTTTCCTACAGCCACTACACATCATTTTTACATTTACACTCTT
>NW_009648332.1:16046745-16075986 GCF_000708025.1 Charadrius vociferus | reverse complement strand
CACTCTTTCTAGTGGTGGTCCCACTGAATTTTCCTGTATTATGATAGAGCTATTTTTTTCTATTCAGATACAAGCCAGGTTTTCTTCTTCATTCTGAAATTGGTATATGAAGTGAGATGTGGCTCAAACGAATATTTTCCTCTACATATGCAGAAGCCACAAAATTTATGGAAAAGCAGCAGCCTAGGGAAGAGTTTACTGAGTCCTCACGCTTTTTCAGCAGAGTCCACATAGATAGATACTTAACCAATTTTATGAGTAACCTAAACAAATAAAAACAAGTGACACTCGTATTTAAGAAACCCCTTTGGGAACAAATTCATTTACATACTTCTCACTTTTTAAACAATTTTGAAAAAAATGAAATCAGTAGGTTTGCTTGTCCTGACCTCTTTTCATGAATGGTTCCAGCATCCATGTTTCTTAGCTTTTTGGTTTGGCATTCATGCCAAAATAAGATCATTTTTCTTGGCGCCCCGCTGACTTTTTTTAACGTTCCCTATTTCAGAGGGCTTATCTACTTAAACAGGTAAGGACTCTGTTACACTGTCATGCACCACATGTAGCCTAGAAATAACTTTATTCATCCAAAGTCAACTAAGTGCTGTGATGGGGAGGAGCAAAACTAGACTTCTTAAGACACAATCCAACATTTTAATGAGAATCAATACCTTTCTTCCTCTCTAAGTGAGCTCTCTGGTTAGTCTTGATGAGTGGGAAGCTGAACACTGGGCAGGGTGAAGCTCTAGACTGTACCTCTGATGACAGTGTGATGCCAAACTGGATGCAGAGAGGGTTTAATTCTTTGATTTTGGTGCAATTGTCTTACAAGATTCTCATCAGAAGAGGAGAAATGAACAAAAAGAAATAAATCTAACTACATGCTTACATGGAAGCAAGGAGATATCACAGAAATGATTGTTGATGTAGATGACTTAGGAATTGCCTTTTGTGCATTTGAAACCCACCTACAGAAAAAGAAAGACAGAAGTAATCTTAAGCAACCTGAGGTTATAGCACACATATTAACAACTTAAAAATAAGTGATGAAAGCTCCTATCACAAATTGAAGACACAATATAAGCTATCACTGTGTTAAGAACTATTACTTCTACAGTGATATTTATAGGCAAAGTCAAAATAACAGGAGCCCTGATTCAGAAAATAGAGAATATAATGGCATTACTGCTTTCTAGCCATCTGGATCCACGGGGATATTTAACTCCACAAAGAACTAAGGCCTAACACAGAAAACATATGGACAAAAGAGAGAAGGATGGACATAAGAGAGTCATTTAGCCTCAACAGCCCAAAACTGTCAGGAGTCTACCATTTTTAGCTGGCAAGATATAGTGCATATTTAGCATCTGAAAAGTCTGGATTTTGTAATAAGCACCAGACTCAAACTTAATGTGCAGAGGATAAAGTCTCTTTGTAACGCATTCAATAACATGGTACTTGATCGAATAAGAAGAGCCATTTAGACTTTACATACTGAGCAATGGCTCATCTACAAAATATCAGCGTATAGAAAAAGCAAAAGAATGTGTCACAAAAGGATATCCAGTCCTTCAGATAAGACTTAAAAGCAATACATAATATATCCTGGTTTAATAACATATTAATAGCTGTGGCAAACTCATACCATTCCCATTTCAATAGCCTGAGCCAAATAGGGAATGCATCTGACTTTATCTTTTCAGTAATTCTACTTTTTAACAATTACATTGAATCAGGTCAAGCAGAACCCAAGATACTTTATTTCAAGCCCATTCCAATGGTTAGAGAAGCAATTTGAATAGAAAGCGAGAGTGGTACTGCTCTCTGTATTTTAAACTATTTTAATAGTTTAAATAAATGAAAGTTATTGAAACTGGTTTCCAGAAACGAACTTGGATCATGCACAAATGTGCTGTTTCAATAAAGAATAAGATCAGCAGTGCAGAAATGAATTACATTAAAAAGCAAAAATAAGATTTAAAAATCCAATACATCACAGGTGATTCTCCAAGTAGCATGTTTCCACCCAGAGTACACCCATTGCTCACAGAAAGTAGAAAATGAAAAGAAATGCTAATCCATGCAACAATGCAGCTTCACGGAAGCAGTGAAGGGACACAAGGGCTTCAGTCAGGTCCTTAAAAGCAGGCATCGGGCCAAAATGAGATGTGGCGGGATGCAAAAGGGCTAGCTGAGTGACTCGGACAGGGAAGGGCTCCCACCTCCCTCTCTACCCTGCTGTCAGTGCTCCATGAAGCAGCTGCCTGCAGCACCACTGGAGTACATGTAGGAAAAATAACTTTGAGAAATTCAGGCACTAAAGGTTACATGGTGGTGCTTCAAAGCATGATGTTTCTAAGATGACTCTCTCATTATGTTTCTTTTTATAGGCACAGACCCATGAAGGAAAGACCTTGCTGACTGAAGCAATTTCTCTGCTGAGATGTGCTATTGGCATAGAGCTGGCAAAATTATACTAAATTAAAATAGAAAGCTTAGCAGTTATCTTCACTTAAATACAAAAGCACACACATACTCCCCTCTCAGTGAAAGAGCAAATAAACAGAAAATAAAACCGTACATAACAGCAACTTCTTCTTTAGCGGCAATAACAGTAATGTTCATGCAGTTATTGTCTAGTGCTCCCAGGCCAACAAACTAGTTCATCATTACACGGGAGTAATGGAAAGAGCTGAATAAACCAAGTACCCTTCTGCCATGCTCAAGCACCGCTTGCTTAAAGCCAGCCTGAAGACCTGCAGCATCCCTGCGCAGTGCCCACCACCCAATACCATGCAGCAGAGCCACGCTGGCAGGACCTGGAGAGCACATGCCCACAGATCCATGACATATTTAGGTATTAGGTACCCATATTTTATATTTCAAATCAGAACTGTAATCCTTAAAACCCACATGCCCTAACCCTGGAGATGCTAAGATTTTCATCACAAAAGCTAGGTAGGCCCCAAAATTTCCATATCCGGCGGGAATGCCCAGAAACACCTCAACCCCAGCAGGTCTGAGAAATTCACATCTTTGAGGTCTGAGCTTCATTAGTAACTGCAAATAGAGTTTCCGCCCCCAACATCTTGCCTGAGGACGTCAGTCCCCCAGGCAGGCAGTATTTTTACATAGACAGGTCCCACACAAAAAAAGCAGCAGTAAAGGCTTGGATCAAAATCAGTTATTATCATCACTGTGACAGAGGTGGTGTATCTTGCACTCTTCCAAACAACTCTTCTCAGGTACTATGCACAGAAATCAGTTGCCTATCTCAGCAAAGTGGAATAAACCTACAAGGTGGGGTGAGAACCCAACGACCAGACATTGAAATTGCTCACGTTCCGGCTGTAAAGTTCCCTTATGAACCTATGCCTTACTTGACTGGCAGCTCATTCTGTGTCTGGAGTGAAGGAAAGGGGAACAATTATACTATCTCAAATCATCGTTATTGTTTCAATGATTGCATTAGCATTCTCCAAGCATAAACGGTCCACAAAACATTCGAGGCAGACATCTAATGATGGATTTTCCCAACAGAGAAAGCAATTCCTCTAAGCAATAAAACAGTCTGTGAGAAATCCTGCAGTCATAAATCTAGTATTTCTCATTACAAAATTTACATCAGCCACGAAGTGATTACTTCTAAAATTACAAACCCTTGTGGGCAGCAATATTAGTGGGTTACCAATTGCCATTCTCATGAGCCATGAGAAAAGCAGTCCAAGTCATAATAGTCTTGTAAAAAAACAAAATATCAGAAGAATTAATTGCCTTATTATAGGCAGAAAGTTTAGGGCATCCACGTAACAGGCATCTAAGCATCAAAGTACGAAAACCAGCAGGAAGTCCCCGTGGAAACTCTCAAAGGTTACACAGGAAAGTCCAAACAACGCAGCTTAGTCACAACTTTTCAACACATCCTACACAAAAGCAGTGCCCAGACCCCTCGGCCCTCCTCAGTGTTTCCCACACTGGGCCAAGGAGCATGCAGGAAGGGAACAGAAGAGAGGAAAGAGAGGATGCATCCACAGCCTCACACGCCTGCAGAAAGTGCACAGTAACTTCAGTCGCCAAAAGGAAGGGCAGCAGCTAACCCGACTGACCCCCACGCTGTGTCAGGCACTGGAGGCCTACAGGATGTTTGGCACCTGTGGAGGCAGGTCCCATCCTAAGGCAGTGAAAGGGGTGAGGGGGTACATGGGGCCATGCATGCAGAAGTTTTGCTCAGCTTGCTTGGTGCTGAAACAGACTTATCCCAGGACTTGTCAGGGAGCAGGCATGTCCTTCAGTTTGAGGATCACTGTCCCACAACGCCAGTTTCTTCTTGCAGCCTTCTTTTCCCCAGACACTGCAAACTAGCCGCAACCTGAAATACAGGTCCAGGGGGCTCGAAGGACCACTGGGATTAAGCCAAACACATTTTAGTAAGAAAAGCATATCCTCCAACACCTCGCTTGGGCAGAGATAAGTGTTACAGATGCCTTGAGGAAAGCTAAGATATTGCAACAAGCACCTTAAACACAGGATTGATCACACAGTGAATATAATCAGAAATACAATAAAATCTGTTTAACTCATCTAGATTTGTGCTTCACATACATTAAGAAACTTTTCTAGCGTAACTGCAGAGAAAGCAGCGGAGAGCCCTTTGCAAGCAGATATACTCAACTGTAAAATTCATTTCTGCATGACTAGTTAAACATAGTGTGTTATTTTGGTTTTGACTACTCACAGAAATGGAGGTCCACTCAGGAGGAAAAAAAAAAAAAAAAAGAAAAACAAACAAAACACCAAAACCAACCTAAAGCACAGTAAGACTTTGTAGGACTTTTTTATGACCACAAGGTATATCTTCATACATGAATTAACCTCACTGTGGCTTGCTCCTTTTAACTTGTGCTGTCATCAACTCTCAAGTGCAACCCGCAAGATCCCACAGCTGAGTTGTGCATCAGATTTGTTTATCTTAAACATGCATCTAAGCTCTGATCAGTTTTCCATCACACCAATGTACAAATTCAACTCGCCCTGAAGCTGCTCATTTGCAAGATCACAACTAGTACTGGTAAGATAGGCAACAGGAGACCTAGGAAACGGGGCTGTCCCACTCACCTGCAGCCCACAGGGAGGCTGAATTCAGGGCAACGCATGTACACATACACGTGCTGCATGTAGCTGCTCCATATACACAGAAGGCAGGTGCTTGCATCTTCTGTCACTGTCTCTGCTTCCTAACAGGAAAACGATCCACCAAACCCGTGAACACACCACCACCGGTACAGATAACAGTTCAACACCAGCTCTGGCTCCTTGACTAACTTAAAATTTAAGTATTATAGAAGGCATCTCCCAAAAAGACGACGACTGCTCTAAGAGCTTTAACAGGAAGGAAAAGAGGGTAGTTTCATTTTTTTCTGCTGCAAGCAGATGGGAATATTCATGCAGAAAGAAACAGGAACCAACTAAATCCAAGCACTTCACTAAACCGAGAGACACTGTGACAGCATTTTCCCTCCCCTCACCAAGGTGACTGCTCCGGTGACAGGTACGTAGGCAGAAGACTAACCTTGACTCTGTACCATAGCAGATGAAACTTTGCTGTGGAGCACTGGCACCATCAATCACTGTTAAGCTGGGCTTTTTAGTTGATAAGAGGCAACCCAGGAAGGAGGAAAGAGGCCGTGTCGCTTCCTGACGGCAGAGCGGTGACACTGATTCACGGGCACAGGAGAGGAACAGGGGAGGCAGGATGGCATTGAAGGCAACAGTTGAAGGCAAGTTAGGTCCCAGACACAGCACAAGCCACTTTCAAACAACCTGAGCAATTAGGAGGTTGTTCCTCAGCATGCTGAATAATCAGGTTTTGGAACTGGCTGCTCTGCCTGGAACCTCTCGGAGCTTGATTGAGACAAGTCTGAACTCAGACAGGGGTAGCCCTGGCTCGTCGCAGTTATACGCAGAGTTATTAGTATTTTATTTTTACTGCAAGTCTGATCATTGGCTGTTGTCTTACTTGCTTTGCACAGCATGGTGCAAAATTTATTACAAGCAAGTAACAGTAGCAAAAAAATCCTGTAAATACTTGTTTGCAAAAGAAACTTAAGTTTTATTACACACAAAAATATACTAAAAGAATACATTCCCACAATTTATTACCTCATCTTTGCCATACCCTGTGCATTTCATTTTAAGTATTCAGGGAGTAGCCTGGTCACATACTCCATGTTTACAAGAAAACTATTTCTCAACTATTTCTATTCCTTACCACCGAATGAAAAAATATTCAACATGCTTATGCTTTCTGCCCTAATAATATATTTGAAATTTATAGGGTTGTAAAATGATATCCCGGCATGGTGTTAGCTATTTCGATCTTTGATCTATATGTGCCATTTAAGTAGATGATAATGGTTTACCAGCTCAAAATACTGGCCTAGTAAAAAACACTTCACTGCTCCCATAATACATTTTACAGCTAGAGGGTAAATATTTATTTCCTGTGGGTAAATTTTCTATTTTAATAAACGTTCACATGCTGTATTGCACTTGTGTATATGGTTCTCCATCCACCACAACCTATGATGTCAGTTGTCCACAATTTATTACAAAAGAAAGCTTTTTGAGAAAGAGAGCTCAAAACATCTTTACTTAGAGATGGATAAAAATTAATATGCACATTATGCATATATCATCTTCAGGTCTCATATTTGAAAACCATCAGCAGATTCACTCTGATCTGGGGCTGCCCGGGATCTGCTGACGAGCACAGAATAAGTGGCAAGTCCTCCCACCCCTCCTGCTGAGAGGGAAGTTCCACTTATATGGTCAGCAACTTGCAGGACAGTTAATTTGGATACTGTTGAACACTGCATAAAGTTTTTCCTGTCATCTCCTTGCTGCTATGAGGTGGTTATGAAAAATATTTCATCAGACCCAAAACCAGAAGCTTTCTACTTTTGTGTAGAGCAAATACATCTTCAGCACTAGCTGAGCTACTTCCCCCACACTGATAATCCAACAGGACATCACCCATGATCAAGACCAGTCATCTCCACAAGAGATTGCTTTTTGCCTCTTTTAAAAAGATGCTTCAAGTTGAAAAATTAGTTTTGATATGAAAGTTAAAACACTTCATCTTGAAACTGTCAAAATGAAAACTTCCAATTTCCTGGATTGTTTATTAAAATCTCAAAATAATTTCAGTATTTTTCAAAACCTGCCCCAGCAGGGAAAGAACAGAGGAGAAGCAAAACAGTTCACTACATCAGACTATAGTTCTTGTGCATTCCCTCGCCTTCCCCATTTGATCAAAAAAAAAAAAAAAAGGAAAACCACACCACCTTTTTCTTTGTCCTTTGCATATGTAGTAATCAACAACGAATACCTTCGCCCTTTATTGGGAACATACTTGCAAACATGCAGACAAAATATCACTCGACTCCAAATCTTCCACATTCCTTTTGAAATATTTTCACGACAGTTTTTAATAAAGAATTGGGATTGATATTAAACTATTATAATTAATTAGGGCAATTCATTATGTTAGGGAAATTCAAATTAGCATATTTTTCTAGAGAACAAAGATCTAGTTTTACACAATGACTTCCTAAAGTAATAGAGGCTGAACTAATGCCAACAGCACCTGGCCCAGTGCACAACTGGTCACTCTTCAGACTGTAGTCATGAGATCAAGTTGTGAAATTAATCTTTTACACCTGATTAAACCATGTCCTTCGGCTGAGAGACTTCTTGCCATGTTGCCAAAGCATGAATCCTGTCCCCACAGCATCTTTCAGTGTGGGAACTTATCCTCCAACTGCCTTCCTGTAGGGTCTTGTCCTCCCACTGCCAGGGCGTATTTTAAACCCGACATCCCAGTGCAATTTAAATACACGCTTTCTCCAAATTCTGCTAATGTTGCAAACAACTTGCTTCACAAGCCAACTTTTTAGGAGGCGTGTGACAGAGGCGAACAAACAGATGATGCTGCTTTTGCTTCAAGGATGAAACACAACTAACAGGTTGATCTCCAGTGGGGTTTTACTGGGATGTGTGCTCAAGCTTGTGAAACACAAAATTTTCATAAACGGTTTGGAAAGATGGTGAATAGGGATGTGAATGTGTTTGCTGGAGATGTTCCTTTCCTTACAACCCCAAATAACTTAGAAACAATGAAACACTGCAAAAGAAACTTATGATGCAAAGTGACTAGGTGCTAAATGCGAAGCCAGACTCAATTCAAAATAAGAAAAATGTGAAGCGATACTCATGGGGCAGGAGGGTTGGGAGGAGGAAACAAACTTCCCATATACAATAATGGGGTCTGAGCTGACCATCACTGATCAGGATAGAGACTTTGGGGTTATACTGATTAACACTGTCAAAATTTCAGAACTATTCCAAAATTTCTGTAGCAGTCAAAAAGCCACATTAGAGATTATCAGGAAAGGAACGGAGAACAGAAAAGAGAATATCATAGTGGATCTGTACAAAAATATAATACTGACACTACTTGAATACTTTTATGCAGTTTCAGTTAGCCATGTACTTCAGCTAGAAGTGGTAAGAGGAAAGACAAAACATATGAAACAAATTCTGCCTGCGAGATCAGATAGATCACAATGCCTCAGCATGGGTGAAGACAACAGAGGTTGTGATAGACATGTATACAACACCAGGTGACAGAGACAGTGAGTGCGAAATCACTGCTCACCATCTCTTCTAACACAAGAATGAGGGTCAAAACTGGAAACTGGTAATATCAAAAGATGTCACATTCCTCCATTGAATAATTAAACTGTGGGAACCAAATGCTACAGGAATTAGGTGATAAAGATCTATCTAGGCTGGGAAGTGTCTGAGGAAAAGTTAACAAAAGCTGTTACATGTAAAGATGTCCTTCTGGCTGAGAAAGTCCTGAGCTACAAAACTTTGGTGAGGGTGTTGTAACATGTGCCAGGGAAGTACTCCTATACTCTTGAACAGTTCTTTGCTGTTTCTTAGGTATCATCCATTCCCAGACAGAGGAATGGCCAGATAGATTTTTTTTTTTTTAATTACAACAGTGTTTTGGGTTTTTTGATACATACACTTTTATGTCATTAGAAAAATAAATTTCAAAAACATTCAGTCTACATTACTTTTCCTCTGCATACAAGAATAAAGAACAACTTTCACTAGAAAACCCACTGCTGCCACACTAATGCTATGACTTTGGGAAGTTCAACCTCCTTTGGAAAGGGAAGGCAAAAGACATGAACAAACAGAAAAGATTGAATCAGGAATAGAGCTGACAGCTTACCAGAGCCCTAATATTGCTCAGCATTCACAAGCTGCAGACAAGGAGGCCTCAGATCATCACAGCATGGTGTCTCACCACAGCTGTTGGAGTGGCTGTATAGAGGTAGGTTTTTAGAAGTTGTTCTTCAGAGGTATCCTTTGAGCAAAGTTTTGCAGGGCTAATTTTGATGGTAACATCCACCAACAGAAAGCTAGAAGTAGCCTAGCTTTTTTTTTTTTTTTCCCCTGAAAGGAAGAGATGGGATATGAAATGGGCTGTTTGAGAACCAACTGTATATGAAATATCAATGGCATCATTTAGAAGGGGGGGTTTGTTGTTTTGTTTTTACCTCAGATAATATTTTTCCTACTTTTTTTGAGTGCCTTACACACTAAAAATGAGGTATAGATATAAATTTTATTTATCTGACAGTGAAAGCTTGAAATGTAACTTCTCATTTTGGAACACGAGGGCATTTATACCTACTTTGATTTCTTTAAAGAATTTTAGACTATATTGGCTAGAGAGTATGACAAAATAGACCCATTAGTTGAAAACAATTTTTAGTCTTCCCAGCTAAGATTAGTCTTACCAAATGTTCCTAGTAAGAAGTTTCAAAAACTGACATGGGCTTGGTTGTGTTTCATTGCTAGTGAAATATATGTTGTTGTATCATGTCATAAACAGAAAACTGAAGCACCCTTTTTAAATTCTCAGTACTGCTGACACTTCCAACAAGTACTTTGGTATTGGTTTTGGTCTTATCTGTTTCTAACAGACAGCCTCATGCCTTGGAAATCTGACCTGAAAGAAAAATTCAGCCCCAAGTATCTGCTGTCAATTGTGCAGAAAATAGAAGATGACAGCAAAGTCACTTCTGCATGCCGAATTAGATCTCTTCCCAACATCTTCTAATGTCATTATTAGCACTCAAATACACTGTGTCAAAATGTGTCTGTATAGGAAGATGGACCAGGCAACATCAAATTTATCTCTTAGTCAATATGACAAGCTGGTTTTGATTCAGATGCTTGAATAGGGAGATACTCTTAAGAAAAACCGTCTGCTCCATCATGAAGGTTTGTTTATGAATGTGGATATAATAATGGATGGAAGCAGTCAGGAAAAAAAAAAAAAATGTATTATGCAGTTTCATTGAATTTCCAGAATCAATAGTGCAATATGAGTTGCTAAAATCATCAGTATGAGCCTTAGTGCCTATACTTCAGGTAGTTAATGGTGCAATGTGAAGAGTTTCAACAAGAAGGTCATCTGCAGGAAGCTATCTGCTATCTACCATCTGCTTCAGAGCCAGCCTTAGCAGCAAATACTAATTCTAAAACAACCATATAAGTGTGGATTTAAGTGTATCAGATGATTTTAGAACAATATTCAAAGGATGGGAGAAGGAAACCACATCTACAAAGATTAAATTCAAGTAAGTTGTTCACAGTTTTCTTTCTTTCTGACAAAATGTGTCCAAATAAAAGTGAATAACCAGACACAAAAAGCACTTAGCTACTGACAGAAAGCTATTCCTGGAAAGTCAGCAAAGTCTATTGCTGTAGCACTGAGAAGAAAAAAAGTATATCGTTTAAATACAGTGTCAGTGCCTAATAAATAGCAAGAACGTAGTTATTACAGCTCTACACCCTGCTTCTGTATAGCCAAGTTCAGAAGGTTAATAGAAGAAATGAAATAAACTACAATGAAAAAGGTTTGGATTCTCATACACGTGAGACTATTAACTAACTCGAAGAGAAGAAAAGGCTATTTAATTCCATTAATAAATGGATATCAATAAACTTCTATTCCAAGTAGCAAGATTCTTTCTGTTATTTCATCTTTTTATGGCCTCTTAATATCCATTTCATTCAACTAAAGGCCAGGCAATTATTATTTGGTAGTGGCAAAAGAGTTTTGTCCCATCTCATTAAAATTGGATGACGACCAAAAAACCATTTATGAATGTTCTGAGTTTGGTTCTTACTTAGCGTATGAAGTGGCTATGGAGATGGTCATGCACTGCCTTCTGTTCTGGACTTACAGATTTGTAACTAGCACATGCTTCGTCCTGAAAATGCTTAGGAAAAAAAATAATAATGATCAAAATAGTACAAACCCTTCCACTCCTTAATATGTGATAATCCTGTGCAACAACAGCAAGTTTGTGCAAATCTTAACATTCTAATTTCTTAACTGCTAATAACAGAGGAGGTTAACCATGATGAATGTATATTTTAGTGCAAAAACTGAGTATCTCACTATCTTACCAAAAGTGAATTTTACTTTTTCCTATGTTAATTGTAAATATTTTTAAAGTATACAACTTTAATTTTAATAATCTCATTAGCATAAAATACAGACACAGTTTCTCATACCATATAATGGTACTCCTTAACAGAGAAGTATAATATCATTTCAGCTCTGTATATATAAGATACACCAACTTGTGCCAGCTATAGCCGAGTGAACTCTTATCTCCTCAGCTCATTGCCAAAGTAAGACTCAGCAAAAGACTGAAGGGCCAACAAGCAAGAGACCAGCAGGAGAAAAGCCATACACAGATGTTATCTCATAACCTTTCCCCTCTCTCTTCCTTTTCTCAGTGGCCTGCGTATAAACAACAGTTTACTTGAATGTTGTTTCCAATGTTTAAAGTTTTGTCTGTTTGTCCATTTCTATGAAAAGAGCAAACCCCCTGCAGGATTATATGAAGGTACAGGGAGAGAGAGGCATACTCCGTCTCCCCTGCTCCCCCACCTCCCCTCTAAAGTCAAGCTGGGAAAGTTGGAACTATTTTTAATTTCATCACAGAAGAATAAATCCAACCAAGGCTGTCTCAATCCCAGCAGCCTAGAAAAGATAAGTCTTAATATCTCAAACATAATTTGCGGGAGGGAGCAGGAGCAGAAGGCATAAGGACAAACACTGGCTACAGTTACTGCTACTCAGCTAAGCCTTTCCAGGCTGTAAACTCTTAAGGATAATCAATTAACCCTGAGTTAAAAGAACAAGCTAGCAATAGTCTTGCTCCATATCTTCATCTGTCAATTGATACATCTTAGACGATGTGAGTCTGCAGACTGACATTCCTCCAAACACAAAGATGATCAAAGGTTTTGAAAATAAACTGTAAGACGATGGGTGTATAAGCAAGGCCACCACTGCTGTGGTGAAAGATGAACACAACAAACAGGTATATTTTTTAACATAGCTCTTTTCAAAGACTGAGCAGGGGACAGGTACTGTTCACAAATACAATGGCACGGGCTCATTGTTCAAAAGGAAGCGATAAATGGCTTCTTGAAGGGCAGCCTTGCATTTGGGAAGGAGAAATAGCAGAAATTACTGAGGGGATGTATAAGTTACAGTGTTTCTTGTAAGCTCCTGGGCCTCTCTCGTGGGAGGGAATACATGAGCACCCTTCTTGCCTAGGTCAGCAGCTGCATCCCCGCAATCACAGCGGAGCAGAGCTGGGGTTTGATTGCTCTGCTTTGATCTCCTGTGAGGGAGCGGAAGAGATTGTTATACCAGATAGGCAAGTACAGGGAAACTGATGGAGGGGAAATACCCAGGAATTCAGTTCTAACCAAGATGGTGTAATAGGAGCACATATCCAGAGTAAGAAATCATTTGGTAGAGGCCTGACCTGAAAGAACCCAATCTGCAAATTGGAGAAGCCTTTGTCAAATACTTCTCAAATGCACTAATGAAGAGGCAACCAAATTAACCTATATTCCCCAAAGACAGAGAGGAAGTAGAAAAACCTAGAAGTCTAAACCACATGATTTTAAGCATATTAATCATTCATTGAAAGGGACATATCACTGCCAGGGCCATACAGTTAACTCAAGAAACCAACTGCATATTGTTTCTGCAAATGAGTTTTTAAGTGATGAAGTAGATGAAACAGTCACCTTCCCTCCCCATCCCTGCCAAGTAAATGGCAGTAACAGTAGGAACCAGGGAAAAAATGTGAAAGCAAAGAATCAGGTAACTAAAATTGATGAAAGGATGTATTAATTCAGATTTACAGAGGGTTATGTGAGAAATCCCAACCAATGGCAACAGTGCTCAGAAAAATGTAGTATTTAAGATCAGAATGCAACCTCCAGCATCTTCCAGCACAGGAAGGAACCAAAATCTCAAGATGGTGACATGGCATAAAGTAAAAGGTGACAGAAAGGCACACGATGAATCACCAAGCTACCACATGTGAAGTAATGGGTCCACCATTTACTAAACATGTCTCCATACAAACATATTGTTGCTTAGGTCTGGCCTACAAATACCTCCTGTAGCTTTTGTCACAGTTATCCTACAAGCAACTTTACAATCCTGTGCACAAGACAACAAATAACCTTGGCAGCAGTCTGTGGACCAGAAGTCATGAACTGGATACATTTCAGTCACCAAGGCTGGTGCTTTTGCCTGTCTCCAAACTCAGCAACACAGCTAACCAAGCACAAGAAGCAGCCACCCCACATCCTCCCCTTACCTCTACCCAAACCCACTTTGTGATTGGATCACCTAAAGAAATGAGAAAAAGGAAAGAGAATGAGAAATGGGGCAAAAGGATGGAAATTACCCAATATCTCTAAAGGAAAGGTAAAGTCTGGCAAGTAAATAATGAAGTTGAAATAACCCATATGGGTACTAAGTACGTATAATACAGTATTTTATCGTCAGCTCACACAGATCACTAATTTAATAAACTCAGCAATTAAAAACTGATTGTAATGGTACACAAGATGTGTGCATGCTTCCCTCAGCTGAGCAGTATCAGAAAGTTTCTAGCTCAAGGAATAATTAAATTTCCCTTAAAATAGTCCCATAAGGCTTTCCTCCACAGAGGAACTAGGCCCACTCATGCTATACTACATGAGCGAACAGGTTCATGGGGAAGATAAAACTTTTTCTTTTCTTTAACACTCTTCACACTATAGATGGGTGTCCTGGTTTGAAGTAAAACAGAACCAATTTTCTTTTCAGTAATTTTACTTCTCAGTTAAGCCTCTTCTAACTCTGAAATTAACAGCATATCATTCAGGCAGTGTCTGCCTCTAGCAGATAAGGTACACTGTTTATATTTAATAACAAGGAATGGTATGCAGAGAGGCTCTTGCTTATTGTTGTAATAACCAAGGTCAGCTAACTTTGTTATGTTCCACCTTGGAGGACTGGAAGTGGAAAAGTGTAAAGGGATGGCATCTATGGGGAGGAGCAGACAGGGCAGGTGACGCAAAACTGACCAGCGGGATATTCCATCCCATCCGCGTCATGCTCAGTATAAAAGCTGAAGGATCAAAGGGATCAGTCTCTTTCTTCAATAGCCAGTGTCCAAGGAGGACCCTTTGTCGGTTTGCCTGCCTTTGATCCTGATCTATGTGTTGCTGAATCCAGATCCCAGCCACCACCGAGTCCAGTCTGGGACTTTCCCAGTGTCTGCTGGTGACATGATTGTCATCCTAGAAGCTCAATACTGGTTTTGTACATATTTCATTATTTTCTTTTTTGATATTATATTTTCTTTTTATTATTAATATTTCATTAAAGTAGTTTTAGTTTTCTTTTAAATACATAAATTTTTCTATCTCATTCTTCTGTCCCTTGGGAGAGAAGTTAAAGAGAGCATCTGTTGTTTGTATTAGTGGCCAGCCCAGCCCAAACCATGGCAACAGACATTAAAATAGTCAAAGAAAATTAGACAACTCACTTTTCTTTCTTTTTTTTTTTTGTGTGTTTAGACAAAACATCAAAACAATCAATAACAGTTTTCAGACCAATAAGTTTAATTAATAAAGACAACCATTAATAGAGTAATTTCTGAACCTGTAGATATTCATTATTTTCTTTCAAAACGTATTACTTATTTTGATGATGGTAAGCCTATTGGAAACCCAGGAAAAAGGCTGTACTAACTCTCAATACTCTCTGTTTTTTGAAGTGTCTTGCAAAGAGTCTCAAAGGTACCAGACAGATCTAATGGCAGTGCAACCATCACACACATCACCCTGGCACTGCCTGCTCTCAGCGGTCCTGCATTACATATGCTTTTGGCCTCTTACCAACCACGACCAAAGCACAGTTTTAGTTGTTTCACCTAAGTTACCTGGAACACCGGCGATAATACAAAGGTCCTATAAGCATTCAAAACTCTATCTAGCCTAATTTTCCATATGTTGTGCCTTTTTACACAAACTCTTGAGACAGTGGGCATATTTAGGGAAAGATAACTTCAGTTGAAACATTCCAGAGGTTGCTGTGTTGGGTTTTGGGTTGTTTTTGTTTTTTAGAAAAAAATTGAGTTTCACTTTAGTAGAGCCAAGATTTTGACTCATACCTTATAGCAGGAAGACCTCGTGCAAGACAAAAAGAGGTATACAGCCACAGTCATAAAGAAACCCGGTCCACAGGTATCCTCACATTTCAAAAACAGGTGAATCAGTCAAACCCAGGCTCTGGAAAAAAAAAACCAAACAAAACCAAAAAAAACAAACAAACCACACACAACACAAACTATTTATACTTACTTTGCCATAGAAAAGGCCTGTTCTAACAGCCAGGGAAAGTTATAGACTTACTGTTGGTGATTTGCTTAGGAACTGAACAGATACCCATGTTAATAAAAGAAACAACATTCTCTGTATTGAATTTATAACTAGTAAATGTAAATTTTGCTTTAACTATTTTCTTGATCATGTGGGTTTGAGACCCACATATAATGTTATAAATAAACCGCAAAGCTGCCTGAGGGAGAAAAGGGCAGAAAATTACTTCAACAAAAGTGAATGAAAAGCGCTCTTTCCAGCTATAAACCTATATATTGTGGTCAATATTTAATGGTATTTGTGTAGCAATATTTCTGCAATTAAGTTTATGCACCCTGTGCACCGTGGCCCCAATGAAGCAACACAAATAGCTACTTTCATTTGCAACAGTTTGATTTCTGAAAAGAACATAAAATTAACTGCAATGAAGCTTATTTTTTTTAAGACACCCTGCTGCTCAAGAAATCATTCTAGGAAGAAACCAGCAGGAAGTGTACTTCTTTAAGTTTGCAGGTACAGCACTACAAATTTGTATTTTGTTTCTCCATTTGTTAGTTGATTAACATATGCACAGAGAACAAAAAGACAAACTAGAGGCCTACTTTGATATTCCCGTTCCCACTTTATGTTTCAACTGAGGGACCAGATACTCCTTCCCCATCCCAAGCTTCAAAAGCCTCAAAAATAAATGGTGGTAATGGCATTGTGGTGTTTGCAATTAAAATCCTCTGTGGACCTCTTTGGTACAGACAAGTTCTGCCACTCAAGAGCAAGGGCTGCAACATCAAGGGAACACTTCACATGTGGTGCAGAGGAAAAGAAGCTCAGAGAAAAAAACTTTCTTATGTTCCCACAAGAAAGCAAGTTAACAGGAAACGGAGGAATTTGAGCAGAAGAATAGTCCTCATCTGTGCTAAGTGAAAGTAAACTAAAAGTTAGCCAGGGCTGAAGGAACTGTACTTCACAAACAGAAAGGTCATAGATAAAGGACAAATATTTGCAAGTCATAAGATCAATTCTGTTCTGGATTCAGGTGATGCTCAGAAGGCACCAGAGGCCAAGTAAGAGGAAGCTACAACAAATCTCTTCCTTGCATAAATATTTCAATAGTATTGTGTTCGAGAAACAAACTTCTGGGTAACATTGCTACAAACACTAGGAAAAAGCTATTCCTTACCTCGCTCTCAGCACTACTGACAACCTGGTCAAACAGCTCAATAAGCATGAAAACATGTTGCGCTGCAACAGAAAGCCCTTCCCCAGCAACTGCTGACAAAACTGGATTTCAAACCTGTGATCAAAGTCACCAAGTGACTGTGTATCAGCTGATCCCTCACAGCAGGGCACTATGGTTAGACTTCCCTTCTCCACAGTGGCACTGGCTTTTCCCCAACAGATAATAGAATCATAAAATATTTTGGGTTGAAGGGACCTTTAAAGGTCATCTAGTCCAACCCCCCTGCAATAAGCAAGGGCACCTTCAAACAGATCAGGTTGCTCAGAGCACCATCCAACCTGACCTTGAGTGTTTCTAGGGATGAGGCATCTACCACCTCTCTGGGAAACCCATGCCAGTGTTTCACCATGCTCACTGTAAAAAAAAAAAAAAAAAAAATAAAAATCCTTATGTCTAGTCTAAATCTACACTCTCTTAGTTTAAAAACATTACCCCTTGTCCTATCGCTCCAGGTCTTACTAAAAAGTCTGTCCCCTTTCTTATCAGCCCTTTTAAGTACTGGAAGGCTGCATTAAGGCCTCCCGAGAGCCTACTCTTCTCCAGGCTGAACAACCCCAACTCTCTCAGCCTGTCCTCGTAGGAGAGGTGTATGATCATTTTTGTGGCCCTCCTCTGGACGTACTCCAACAGATCCATGCCTTTCAGTTGCCAAGGGCTCCAGAACTGGATACAGTACTCCAGGTGGGGTCTTCACCAGAGCATAGAGGGGCAGAATCACCTCTGTTGACCTGCTGGCCATGCTTCTTTTGATGCAGCCCAGGGTATGGTTGGTTTTCTGGGCCACAAGCACACATTGTTGGTTCATGTCCAGTTTTTCATCCACCAGTACACCCAAGTCCTTCTCCACAGGGTTGCTCTCAATCCCTTCATCCCCCAATCTGTACTGATACTGGGAATTCCTCTGACCCAGGTGCAGGACCTTGCACTTATGTTTAGCCATGAGTTGAATATTGTTATTCTTTAAAAGGGAAGCTACCATACCACCAAGGATGGAGGCCAGACACTGGTCTGTAGCTCCCAGGTTCCCCTCTAGAGCCTTTTTTATGGACAGGAATCACACTAACAACCCACCAGTTCCCTGACTTGCAGACCCTGACAATGCACCAGTAGGGCAGCAGCAGCACAGCTCCTGGATAGTCACTTCAAACTGATTTAGCTCCTCTGACCCACCTGCTACAAAAAAAAAAAAAAAAAAAAAAAAAATCCAAACCACACCACCATCACACACAACAAACTGATGTGAACTATCTCCCCAACATCTTCAGTGGTAAAAAACGACACAGAATTCACTGAGCATCTCTGCCCCAGCCTTTTCTCTGAGTGCCCCCAGTTATACTGCTGTTGTCATGTGGTCCCACTGATTTCCTGGGTTTGATATACTTAGGAACTTTTTGCCAACAGCTTGAACAACCTTTGTAAGGCACTTTTCTAATTCTTTATGAGATTTTTTAATTTCCTGTTTGTGTTTGACCTGCCATGTTTTAAGAACTTTCCTCTTCTGATCATTTGAGCAGGCTTTCCCTTTTCCAGCAGCTGGCCACCTTGCTACAGTACCCTCCCCTGATGTTTCTGTCAAGTGAGGTAGGCTTGTGGGGATGATTTTGGTTTTTTGTTGTGGGACATATTTGGGGGCTTCTAATATCTTTATTAGAATAACTGTACTTTTAATAGCCTGCAGGCTGCTTATAGGCTTTTTGGACTAAGTCTTTAAGGGTTTTTTGTCCATGTGCCTTATTGTTCTGCAGACCCTCTACTTGAAATTGGATGACCACATGCTACATGTATTTATTCTGCTCTCTTCAGCTACAGAGTTCAACCTAATCTTATGATGGTCATTAATTACCAAGCAGCTCCAGTGCACCACTGCAGAGCACATCCAGCATCTTTCTGGATGCACCAGGTGTTCTGGAAAGCTGCCACTTCACACGTCTGGATGCATCCTCTCTGTCTCCCATACTGATGGGGCATCAACACAGTCTCTACAGGGTCCCTGTTGAAACCTCCCACTGTTGTTGCCTGTCCTGAATTTGCAGCTTCTCTACTCTCATTTCACATTTCCTGAGCACTATTATGGGTCTGAGCAGGGGGCTGGTAACACAATCTTAGCACTACATTTTTATTAAAGCACAGGATTTCTGCCCACAGGGGTTCCACAGGCCTGCTCTTCTCCCATAATATTTTTATGCTGTTGCACTTTATAAAATGCTTCATGTACAGCGCCACTCCTCTGACTGTATGTTCGTCCCATCTTTCCTATAAAGTTGATACAGCCTGGCAGCATCGATTACCCGCCTTCCACCAAGTCCATTTTTTCAGGTTATCGTTTCACACCAAACAGTACAATTCTCTCATTTTATATTTTAGACCTTAAAGCCAGTGAGGCAACACTTTTCTCCATCTCTTCATACTACTTATTAACTGGCGCTGCAGATGGTCTGAGAGGACTCCCTTTCTTCTTACACTGTGCTTTTCTCTGCCCCTTACAGCCTTGTTTGGTGTACCTCTAAAAATCAGCCGTGCTCCCACTGCAGCCCCTGATTTTAACTACCACTGAAGATGCCTCTGCTACAGGAGCACCTCATTGCAACAAGACACTGTGGCGTCAGCAGACATCAGTCACATCCAAGAGGATCGGGTCACTCTTTTCTAACAGCTGCTTACTTCCCCAAAACTCATATCCTCAGCAGCAGCACAGGGACTACTACCACAGCGGAGCCTTCATCTGCAGCCCTGCTAGAGTCCCACTGCCTTGTTCACAGCTAATCAGAAGACACGCACACAGAGCAGCTCTATGAGGCTATATTGCTTACTGGTGAAAACAGGGGATTAAAATGAAGCAGCCCAGAAAAACAAAGAAGACAAAGCACTGAATGGACAAGGTCAGGCTATATGAAACTAGTCCTGATCACACTATTTCAATTTAACTAATATTCATCACCTCATCAACACAACCCTGCCTGCATCCTGCACTCCCTCCTCAGCAACATCCATCTGTCAAATTACGCACTCCTTGCCGAGACCAGAATATTATGGCTGCAAGAAAGCATTTAGCCCATCATGATTGCTACCACAAAGTAATAAATAATACTTAGGCAAAAAAAAAAGGGAGATTTTTTTTTAATTGCATTTGACTGGGTTGATGGCCTTCACCTCTTAATGCTATGTTATTATTGCTACAGTAGGAAGACATTTAGCTTCTAATTGTGTTTGAGACGTCTGCGAATGACTCATTATTGTTTTCTCTTCTTACAAAAGATTGGCTTCTGGCTCAACTCAAGAATAAAAACCCACCAAAACACCTGGGCATCAGAACCATGCTGTTCGGACTGCTGATCCATCTGCAGAACAAGCTGGCTACCTGCTTGATCCAAGATAGTTCAACAGGGAGAAACTCTTCAATCCTTCTCTATAGCTATACATCCCTCACCCAGAGACAGGGTGTAATTTGTTTGTTAGCTGCTCTCTGGGTCTGTTTGTTTCTATCAAAGCATTTTAGATATCAACTAACCTGTAATAGTTGACTCGGGTGCAAGCCAGGTGTTGCAATGTATCAGAAGAGGAACGAGAAACAGAGGGTTTAGCAAATGAACAAGTACTTTGACAGTAGCAATTTTGTTTCAGTGGGAGAAATTTGCTTATCAGTTTTGTTTATTGGTTCATTGCACTACTTATTGAAGACTGAAAGAAAGGCACCT
Organism: Charadrius vociferus; assembly: GCF_000708025.1. Classification (NCBI taxonomy): domain Eukaryota; kingdom Metazoa; phylum Chordata; class Aves; order Charadriiformes; family Charadriidae; genus Charadrius; species Charadrius vociferus. The sequence continues at coordinate 16,055,217 of NW_009648332.1, read as the reverse complement.
GAACAAATTTTAAATATGTTTTTAAATTGTTCTATATGACATAATTGATAACCATCATTTTTCTAGAAAGACAAATTGCCTTTTGATTGGCTGTCTGCTATAATAATTACAACCTGAATAATCAAATTCTTTCAAAACAGCTTTCTCTTGTCAAAAAAATAAAAATATAGAATGAAAACAGACATTACATGCAGCTTCTAATGTTTTTCTCTTTTTTCCCTATAATTAAAGGGCTTGATATTCCAATAGCTGTTTTGCTATTGCTGCTAGTAAAATGATCGAAAATTGTTCTAAGTTCTCTCCATATGTATGCAAGTACCTCCATACTATATCACTACCGTTTTTTAAAAGATTACTCTCACTACAGTCAGCAATTCATTTTTCCTTCCCACAATGGAACAAAAATATTCCACGCCGGTATCATCTCATTCCCCCCAGCTGAGACCAACTAATGCCACAAGTATTCTTCCGTAAAAAGAAGAATTTAATGGAAACATTTCCTTTGGATTGAGAAGTATTCTCCTGCTCTGCTTGTATTAATAGTCTTAAGTTAAACATTTTAAACAACTTCATTATTTCTAACTTCTACAGCAAAATAGGTCTTGACTTGAGAACCTCCTCTGCAGTATTGGGCTCAAGGACCAGATTCAAAAATTCAGCTTACTGAGTTAATAGGGAAATCCCAATTCTCAGTCCTACAAGTCATCAGAAGTACAGAAAAAAAAATAGAGAAAAAAAACCCATTAATTGTGCATACCCATAACTATTAGATGATCAGCACAAGCCAGTTGTACACTTGACTCAAGTTAAATTCTGCACTTCGCAATGATGTGTTTGAAGTGATAATGGGAAGAGGGAAAGGATTGTTATTATGAGCACAAAGTGCTAATCTGCTGTCTAGGTCTTACTGAACCTCTCCCCTAACATTTAATCTAAAATGCTTTCAGCTCTTAAATTCACCTTCCAAAACCAGTAGGAGGTTAAAGCAGGACCCAATGGGAGGTTACATTTATTTAATATTCAGTCCTTTCTCAGATGAAATATTGCAGTCTATCCTCATAGGTATTTGTCAAACCATTAGAGTAATGGTTTATAGCTATTACGTGAAATTGTAGTTCTATTTGTAACTACCATTGACAAAGGATAAGCAAAGTGCATTCATTTTCTTTGAAAAATACCCAAAACCTCTGCCGCAGAGCACTAAGGGAATGTGCCCTGTTAACTAGTTCAGAGCTGTAAGCCAAGGCAATGCTAGTAAACATTGTTTAGCAAACAGGAACCTGCTTCTCTGTAACAACTGCTCCAGCACTACTGTTCGCACCTCACAGCTCTGGAGTTCACTGCAGATGCATCCTAAGAGCCCTCTGGCACAACTCCATTTCCTGTACATTCACATATTAACAGCACCTGTGAAATAATATTCATAACTAGATCTAGAAATCAGTTATTTTTATAAAAGCCAGCACATTTGGCACATATTATGGTACTTATATTTTTCTAGTATCTGTTAGAAAAATAAGATCATCAGAAAGAGCAGACCTGAGGAGAAAAACTTGGGTGTGTGGGTTGATGAGAAGCTCAACATGAGCAGGCAATGCGTGTTCACAGTGCAGAGAGCCAGCCACATCCTGAGCTGCATCAAATGAAGCATGGCCAGCAGGTTGATGGAGGTGATTCTTCCCCTCTACTCCACTCTCATGAGACCCCACCTGGAGTACTGCGTGCAGCCCCAACATAAGAAGGACACGGAGCTGTTGGAGTGGGTCCAGAAGAGGGCCACAAAAACGATCAGAGGGCTGGAACACCTCTCCTATGAGGACAGGCTGAGAGAGTTGAGATTCTTCAGCCTGGAGAAGAGAAGGCTCCAAGGAGTCCTTTTAGCAGCCTTCCAGTACTTAAAGGGGGCCTACAGAAAAGATGGGGAGGGACTCTATCAGGGAGTGTAGTGATAGGACAAGGGGTAATGGTTTTAAAATGAAAAAGGGTAAGTTTAAACTATATCAGGAAGAAATTCTTCACTGTGAGGGTGGCGAGACACTGGAACAGGCTGCCCAGAGAGGTTGTGGATGCCCCATCCCTGGAAGCGTTCAAAGCCAGGCTGGATGGGGCTTTGAGCAACCAGGTCTAGTGGAAGGTGTCCCTGCCCAAGACACAGGGGTTGAAACCATGTGATCTTTAAGGTCCCTTCCAAGTCTAACTGTTCCATGATTCTATGCAAGAAGCAGTAATAACATAATGAAACATATAGAACCATCAAACTTAACCTGTCACAGAAATCTCATGTGCAACTTGAACTGCAATGTGCACAGCTTCCGTTTACTCTGTGGATCTCAATTTCAAATTTGCTCTTATGTGCTGAGATTTATTTCTAAGAGTTTAATTTTTACTTTTGTCCCTGTGTTTTTCAAAAACCTATGAAGAATTTTGAGAAGGAAATATAAAACAGTGTATTTTTTCTCCTAGAAAAACAGGCTAAAATCAAATTAAACACTCCTTGCAGAGATAAAACTCCACTAACTCAACAGCCCAGAATAAGATAAACTTGAGTTTAGACTACTCTGTAAAGTGAATGTACAAAGTGTGATTCTCATATTTGCCAGCTCTAACTGAACACTGATCATCACTGCAGAAATAAAAATATTTTTTCAAACTTTTTCTTTATCTTCAAAGAGGAACCTGAAGTGTGATTGAGGTGACCAGTTTCAAGAGTTAATACCTTAGTGTGGTTGGGCGGTTTTGACTTGCGTTAAAAATTTTTCATTTACACATCATTCTTACTGACAGTGGATAAAAAAGCAACAAGTAGTACTTGTTGCTACAACTTTGAATGCTATCCATCAAGTAAAAGGGAATCTGATGTGAAACACTACCTTTATTGAGAACACCCAGTTCATGAGAGGTAGGTTGGTTTTTTTTTCCTCAATCCTGTTAAAAAAAAGTCCACAAATCTAGTGTGCTTTCAATTTTTGTAATTTTGCAGTCAAGAAATAACTACTGATAAAAATAATATAAACTTTGGGAAGCATTGTTGCAGAATCAAAATGAAGTGACAAAGAAAACCATGTTGTTTTTTTTTTTTAATTTTGGCTTTTGTTTAAAATTTGAAGCCAGCAACGTCCCTTCACTGTCACAACGGTCACAACCAGGGCACAGTTTCTGCCCCTGCCAGCTGCCAGGCTTCACCTACCCTCGTAGCCTTCAAAACACCCACAGCTGCAGTCCACATACAAAGGACAGATAGAAAATTCTCTGGTTTCTGAGGAAGACATACCTTCCTTTGCTCCCGACCACTGCTGGGGTGAAGCTACACTGCTGATAATTATGTTATTTTCTTTCTCAAATTAGTCCCTCTTAAAAAGTCTTTCTTGAGTATTGCAGCCACTGCAATACTCACTATGAACATCTGCATATCCAGCTGCTACTTTTATTATTTCCTCAATTCCAGGATTCTTGACATCAAGCATTTTTTCTATTTTATTTTTTTTTAATAAAAATTTACACCTAAGGTATGAAACACCTATAATTACATTTTATGTATAGTCAGTTAATAATGATAGTCAATGACAGCCTTCTCAGAAGGAAGATGCTACTGAAGACCATGACTGAGTTACACCATTGTGAACACAGAGACACACAGCCAGGCAAACAAACTGACTCTCAACCACTGCTTCCCATGTAACCTTTTAATTCTTTTTTTCCACATCTCCCAAAACTATGAAATCAACAGCACTAAAATGCTACAGGCGTAAATACAACATCTGTGCCAAATCCAGACACGTTCATTTTCACTAGCTACCAGTGACTTTCCACACAGGTTTATGACGCTGTATAAATAACAGCAATAACTGGCAACTCCTCTGATCCCGTCCCAGAACTGGACAGCTGTAGGAGACACTGGCAGAGGAGAGCCACCACAGATCTCTCGAGAGACCGACTTCCAAACAAGGAGATCATCACTGGGTACCTGGCACTAGCCTGAACCATGCTGCTCAGCCTCCAGAGGCACAGCGACTCCTAGATATCCCCTCTGTTTCTCTTAGGGTTTTTTGGGTTTGTTTTTTTTTTTTTTTTCCAGCAAAAAACAAGTGGGAAACACTAATAATGAGGAACATGTCCCAAAACACTTCCAAGGATGCCAAGAGTCACCCCAACACCATAGCAGCTTGCTCAGCTAGGGAATGGCCACCCAGTCGAGCGCAGGGCCCTGGAAGCAGAGCCAAAACCAGATCTCCTCGGAGGTGCAGGGCAGACTGGCAACATAAGGGTTATAAATATTGCACATTCAATTGCTAGTTTGCTTCTTGCCCTTAGATAACCAGAAACCAAATTGCTTTTCTGTTGCATAAAGTATCTTTCAAATTCAATTGCTTATCTCCTCATTCATTCAAGAAAGAGAGACCTCAGATTTACAGGAATGAGAGCCCACAACACAAATATACTATATCAAACACACAACAGACATCTGAAAAATAACTAAAACACACTCTATTGATTTTAACCTTCAATATCAAGGTTTCCTCCAGCAGTCTCAACTGGATCCAGGCTATAAGAATTTCCAGTTATTTGAATTCCTATATATGGATAAGTATTTAGTTATCAACATCCACCATAAAACATATTTTCAGTTGTTATTAGGGTACTATTGCTCTGTGGAATGTGTGCCACTGCCGCTGAAGCGGGAGGCCGCTTCCCCGTAGGCAGTCCCCCGGCACCACAGTGGGCAGCCATAGCAGGGCAGGTTTGCCACCAGCAGGCCCAGGGCGGAACAGGGCAGAGACCGGGCCAGTCCTGGCTCCTGCTGGGCTGAATGAGACACCTGCACACATGCAGGTGCTGCGCTTATAATGAGCTGCTTGAATAGGGTTTATCACATTAATTACACTATGTGAGGATTTAGTTACAGTCCTGTGTCTACTCGGTGAAAGGTTAACTTGAAGTGAGACGTGTAAGCGTGCGTTATGTTCCTCAGGAACCTACAGTACACCAGCAAGAGGTCTTCTGTTCCTTACTTCCACGCTCTGCGATGTTTAAAAATCACTATGAGTGAAGAGGGAAACAAGGGGGTGGAGGTGGTCCCAGACTGAACACAGGGGCTCCGCAGGCTGTCACGGGCCCCCAGCCCGGCCACCTCCCGGGGTGGGCCCCTAGGGAGCCACAGCAGGAGTGGGGCCCCAGAGCACAGGTGCTCTCTGCTCCCACCGCAAATTCCCTCTTACCAGAAAAGGGAGTGGAACTTCCCTCCACAAGTGCTACAGGTATTAGAAATACTTCTGCCCAGAAATCCCCAGCACTGTCACAAATGATCCGGAGCGAACGTCAGGGTGCGTGTAAATCTGGCAAGAACCCCCCGGCCCCCTGAGGCAGGCGCAGGCCTGGAGCCGGCCGCAGCCCCACCGCACAGGGCTGTCCCGCATTTCGGAAGCAGGACCCGACCTTGTCAGGCTCTCCATCCTCCTGCGGGCACACAGGAGTCCCCAGAGACCAGCGAGCAAGTGATGGCTTCTTTATGGCGTTTGAGCACTTTGTGGGAGACCAGCCACCTTGGGGCAGGGAGCTGGTCAGTGTGCCTCAGGCAGGAGGCCTGGGTTACTGACCTGTGCAGCCCTCTGAAGAGGGGCACCCACAGTGGTTATGTGCAATTTTACTAAGCTGTCCTGCACTCTTTTACAGCAAGATCCTGAGGAACGCAAGGTACTGCAGTCTCCCAGCCCGGCTGCTGCTCGACAGCTCTCTCCTTTGCCCTGCCCTGAATCACCTAGGCAGCGACCCTGTGGTTATCAACATCAACACGTTGCTTCAGTGCCACTGGATCTATCCCAGGACAGCACACAGCAGGCAAATACTTCATTCACAAAAGAGGGCTCTACAGCACTAAGGAAATGAAAAAAGAGAGCAAAATAATTTTTCTCCTTCTGAGGAGCTAGGTAGGAGCATTCTTGTTATGCATCCGTCTTCAACATTACCAGCAGTGAGGACTATTAGTATGATTACTCTCCTTTGATTAGTTGGGACAGTCAGCCTAGATTTCGCAAAACCAAAAATAAAATTTAACATGTCATTATGGTTAAGGGCATTATCACGGTCTTCCATGGCTCACCTGCACACCATACTGCTGCAAAGTCATACTGCAAAGAGTACAACTACAGACGTATTCAGTGTTTTTTAAAAAAAGAAAATCTTGCCTTAATCCTCCTTCTTCCCCAACATTTTCATGAACACCAACCCAGAGTTTTATGGACATACTGTAAAAGGGAGTAAATTGTTCTTTAAAAATCGCACTTTTCATTGTATTTCAAAAAAAAAAAAAAACCAAACAAAAAAACATTTTAAAAGTAAAGCACAATTTCACAATTCTCACTACGAGCTGTTCATGAAACTTGTGCCAAGGGACTCTGTTCCTGATGAAACGACAGTCATCACATCTGAAAGCAAAATAAAAGCCTCTAGTTTGTATATAAGCTCTCAGGCTACTGACTAATAAACTAAACTTTAAAGGTAGCATGCAGGTCCTCAAAATAAGCTCCTGACACCTTTCATGACCTTACTTCAACTTTCCCAGCCTCACCATCAGAGGTACTATTAGCTGCATTCCTTCACTCATGGTGAATCCTTAAGACTGTCTCCAAGCTTTTTGATGTATTTTTTTCCCCTTATCAACTCAAATATTACTTCCCTAATTGTAACTTCAGTGACCAAATGAGGGAAACAAGCACCAGGGCAGGTGTCTGAAAAGGATTATGCTACCTTTGCAAGCTCAGGTCACAGACAACATTCCTTTTGCATAGAGCACTTGCTCTGACTTTTTTGCAAGGATTTTATCAGGGTTATCTTTGAAATTAACAACTTCTGATATGAGGCAGAAATCTTCTTTGTATATAGGTATACTTTTAGGTTTATTCCACTTTTGATGCATCTTCTAATCAAGGTTTGGAATGGAATTGATGAAAAACAGGCACTAAACAGATTCAAAAATATAGCTGCAGAGCCTGGTCAGACTGCAGTCCCAGACTACTACAGTACCTGGAGCAGCTCTCCAAAACTCAGAGAAGTTTTGATACATTGCTGTATGTGTCACATTAACACATACTTCCAAGATGCATTAGCCTATCTAGAGAAAGACTGATATCACACTTCATATAAAAGACCTTTACAGCTCATAATAACAGCAGGAGTCTAAAAGGGTGATTATAATGAACCTTCTCAAGGTAAAGGTAATGATACAACTTTTAGTAGTTTTACAGCTGCAACTTTATGATCAAAAAATGAAGGTTCAGTGTCTTGCTTTTGTAAATTTGGCTAATTTTAAACCTTCAAAGTAGTTTCTAATAGGAGTAATTATGGAGAAGAAGCCACAGATTTCTCTGGGTTCACTTTTTCATTTTAGAATGGAAGATAAGCTTTTGAATTTCCTAACTTCTCTTATTTCCCATGCTGAACCTAAGAGTAGAAAACCTTTATCATGTATTTATTTTTAAAGTTATAAAAGGAGTTTGATAACTTTGTATGCCAACTTACAACCAAAGAGAGTTTAGAAAAGAATGATCTTAAAGTACTGGTAAATACAGTGGTTTGAAGAATATCCTAACAATGGTAGAAAGAACCATGTTTTATTGGATTCCCATGACGCTGCCAAGCAGTGGCAACAATAATCCTTCATCACATTGTATAATGAAAAAGCACTGCAACTTAAAAAAAAAAAGAGTGACATTTTACTGTAGTTTTCCTTTGGAGTGCTATAAAATGCAACCACATTCACATGACAGCATGTGTGTGTATATGTGTCTCAATAAAGCTTCTCTGAAGAGCAATACAGCACGTACCATGGAAACAGGGGTTGCCATGGAAAGAATGCTTTTTACTGGATAGCAAAAGAAATGAGGGGTTGATTCCCCCTCACTCACTTTTCCTAAAAAAAAATAATAAAAAAAAATTAAAAAAATCAGTGTAACTATTGACAACAGCAGAGTTATTCCTGAAAAAAACGTCAGTATGAATGAACAATCAGACCTGATACGTGCATAGCAGAGAATTTTTGGCGTCAGGGCTGTGGTGATCTGTATAGCCCTGTGTTTTCAGAGCAGCTCTCCATCTATCCCTCACACCACACGGCTCCGCAGCCAACCCCCCTTAGGCACGCTCATGACGTGTCCTTCAAAACAAGGCAGGGGCCAGAGCCACAATGAGCCACAGGAGAGCAGATTCACAAAGTCATTCCTCACTTGCTCAATCCTCATGCAGAAAGTGCCAGAATCTTCTACCTGCCGGATCATTTCTTTTCTTAAGTATGAAACGTTTTCTGTTAAAATGCATGTGGTGTTACAAACGAATGAAAAGCATGAATCAAATTAACTTAAAGCATATTGGTTTCCAGACATGCTTAAAATGAAGTCCAAATTGATGTGTTTCATCTACCTTATTCATTAAAATGGCATTCTTGATGTCCTCATGTTACCATAATCTCCAAAGCACTGG
>NW_009648332.1:16025379-16046735 GCF_000708025.1 Charadrius vociferus | reverse complement strand
TAAAGAACAGGGTTTTATTAAAGAGATCAATCACTTGTGTACAGTTTAATAGCCTGAGCTGTGCATATAAGACAGAACTTGCTTCAATAGCCCACAACTCCCAAAGTATAGAGGGGCACGTAAAACCATTTGTTGCTTTAATAAAACTAAATTTTTCTCAGAGCTAGCAAGTACCCTATTAGAATTAGTAATTTGAGACAGAAAAGCAGTGCTTAAAAGAAACCAATTCTAATAAAAGGAGCAGAATCAATCCTGTTTGCTTACCTCCATAAGAGCCCTATGCTTCTAACCAGAGACACAAAAACACTTTACATGCTTAATGCACTGCCTTTCTCTTATTGAATCACACTTACTGTGAAAGCAGTCTTTTGAGGCTTCTAGCTGTGTTGAAGTAATTGGAGGATTGCTGCTTCTAATGAATGGTCTCCTTATAATGGAGGCAAAAGTGTTAAAAAACTTAATGTCAGAGGCGAAATGTAGAAAGGAAAGCTTTTTGGAAACATTGATGAACAATCTGAAATACACTGTTTTACTAAAAGATTATATTTCTTACTAGGTTACTGCTATAGTGTAATGAAGTTGTATCAGCAGAGGAAATAACATTACATACCAACACTGCTGGATGTTACGCAAACTGCAAGAGCCATGCCTTTGATGATAAAAAGATGGGAAAAAAAAAAATCTAACAATTAAGATCACACCTTTGAAGACCTTTCACTTTTTCACAATCAAAAGAGTTGGTAAACAGCTCTGCCCCAAAGTTGTCCTTCTACCTGTGTTACAGTGAAGAACAGAAACTTTCTCATTAGATGAAAACTTGTAGTTCATTAACTGTTAAGCTTTTGAGAGTTCTTATTAATTTTTGAACTACTTATCTTTATAAAAAAAAAAATCTGTTTAATTTGGGGGAAAAAACTCCCTTTAACTGCATGCTTTGATTAAGTAGTAGTTTTAGCAAATGGACGTGGTAGGCAAAGCAACTGCTAGCAGCCGTAACATGAAAAGATAAAAGTTATTGAAATAACATTTTAGAAGAAAATAAGCCCACTATAAGTAGCAACAACTAAAAAACCACTAAGGTGATCGGGAAGTGCTTCGCAGATTTTGAAAGTAAAGCCGAAGAAAGAAGAGAACCAATCCTTCATCTCCTATCAGCTGTTCCTGTTGCCAGTGATTATGGCAATATTTCACAGAGAACATATGGCAATGTTTATAGCCATCAGGCAGTATTTCACAGAAGCTGCGACACCATGTGTCCACCAACTAGCCTTTCTGATTGCAATTAATTAGAGAAGAAGCAGGAGGCACTTTTTAAATAACATTAAGTCTCAGAGATTCCTGAAGTTCCATGGCCCATGTACAAAACTAAGTGACAGGAAAGTCTATTAAAATTGTAACAAGCCTAGTACAGTGAGTCTGTCCTTGAGGAACGAGACCTAATAAAAAAAAAATACACTCTTTAAGGAGTGTAAGAAAGAGCAGAAGTATAATAAGCCATTCAGGGTGGTATCTTGGAAGCCTGCAACAATAGGGAAATATTTGAAGACCTTTAACGGGCCATTTTATGAAACAGATTCTGCAGAAAAGCTGCCACGGTGAAAGCTATAGCAGTTGTTTTATAGTTGCCAGACCCGAGAGGATGTGTATCAAAATTACATTGGGATCTATTAAGGAGCCGAGACTTATGAAATACACTGTAGTAGTCATTTCATGATTCCTATTTTAATAAAAGCAAGCAAGAGAGGAAAATTAAGGATAATAAACTACCTGATAGGTTTTCATACAGAAGTAGAAACCTGCACTTTCCCAGACAGCCCCTGCTGTTGAAGCTGGCACTTTCAGGTAGCACCACTGAGGGATGAAACAGCAGCAGGGGTGGGCAACACAGCCCCACTCCGTAGCGCCTTCAGCAGCACCGTAGAAAGCACCGCAGACTGTAGCACAACGATTCCTGTAAAAAAGGGTTTCCATCACAGAGGCATTTTCCCAACTCAGTCCAACCTGACCCACTGGGAATGAGCCAGGAGAATCACATAATCGTACCAGAACTGATGCAATAGGTGAGGCATCAGTCAAAACAGGTGCTAAAAAGTTCAGCAACACGTTCCTGAATTTGGAATTGGCTCATAGCATCCTCTCCCCTTTACTAGACATCTTTGCCCCACGCAACCTGCTTCCCTGCTGCTCCTTGTCTCGGGTTGGGATATTCCCTGGAGACATCAAATAAGAGAGCAAGATCAGGGGAAAACTCGTCCAGCTGTAGTCTTAGCAGGGCTCCTTTCTGCCAATTCTCTGAGCTCTAATCATATAACTGAGAGCTCACCCTGCAGCTCTCCCCAAGGCTGGGGTACAAGCGCATCTCTCTGTTTTCTCTCCACCCTCTTATTCTTACAAAACTTCTAGAAGCTCAATACCTTTGAGATCTCTCTCCAGCTGTCAAATTTTGCCAAGTGGGCCAGCAACCTCAAAAGTTACTAAGACATGCTAACAGTGCAGTCATACAAGCCTCATTTCCTTAAGAAAGAAGGCTTTTAAACTCCTTTACCATTATATTGTTGTTATTTTAGCATTCCCTTCATTTCCCCAAACCTCCAACCTCTAATTTTTATTACAGAATTCTCATCTTGAGACTTTTTGAGACAGAGAAAATGCAAATGGTGTTGGCAATAATGGAAGCATTGATTTTTATTAGTCTTAAGAGCAAAATTCCACATTACACCCATGGTAGATCTCAAAAAGGTAATCTAATGGCCACAATACACCTGCCTAATTGTGATACAATAACCTAGGATCCGTTCTCACAGATGTGACATGACAAAAAATACAAGCCATGCTTAAAAGTATGTCAGATTGTTGTGATGGGTAAAAAACTTTCCGTCAGCACTGGGCAGACTATTTTAAAACTCCAGATGCAATCTTGACACCAATCAGTGGCAAAAAATGAGCCACCATTCCACCCACCGCTACACTTGCATGATGACAATAGGGTAACTTTTAAAAGAAATAAATAAATACCAAAATAAAATGACAGCTGGCAACTTCACCATCCTTGTCTACACTTTCCTAGGAGCAGAGTTAATATTTTGAGCTGTGCATGCAGAATGCTTTCAAGGTTTGTACTCCATCAAAAAAGTTCCAAACTGTGAGGCTGACAGCTGCCACCAACTTAACAGCTATACTAAAGTTCTTGACACAACTTACAGTGGCTTCTCTAGAATTTAAGAGAATCTTCAATGTTGAAAGAAAATTGTAATATATTCCTTAATAAATCACATTTCAATGTAAAGGTGGACAATAGATTTCAGAGAGAAACTCCTGTCCAATATGCTATCCACCAGCTGTGGTGCCATCACTACAACACCATCCTATTACTCATTATTTTTAGGACAATAGCACAATGGTCACTGATAATCAAGAGCTGTAGCAGGGATCCCCAATTAAATCCCTACTTTCTCCTTGTTCAAAAGGCTCCTGCAGGTGCTGCTTCCCATGTGGGCTAGGAGCTGGACAGAGAGGCACCCAACTCATGCCCAGGGGATGGTCAGAGGTGCCCACCCCTGCAAGCTCTCCTTTCCGAAATTCAAGGGCACTACAAGTGGTATCTTACACCCAGGGGCTAATCCAACCCAGTCCCTGGATGGAGGCCTGGGCAGGGGCAGCCCACTGCCTCAGTCTGAGCTTTTACCCAACATTGGCTCAGCCTTGGATATGACCCACTGCATAGAACTAGTCTTTTTTTTTTCAGCAGGAAGGAGATACCATACACAGAGATACTCTACCTCTCACACTGGCTGCTCTGGAAAGATAAGCAGATGAAAAGTAGAAGAGTAATTTGTACCCCCACTAGCTAAAGTACTAAAACTATAATTTGTCCCCAAAACACTAGTATAGCTTTCTTTTGGTAAAAAAATAAAAATAAAAAATAAAAAAAATAAAAAATTAAAAATTAAAAAAATTAAAAAATTAAAAAATAAAAAAAATCCTTGACTCAGCTATATGCATAGTTATCCTTGGAACAGTTGTTTCAGCAGAAACAGTCACAGCAATAAAATAATAATAAAAAAAAAAGGTTATGTGTGAAAAAAACACAATTTGAGCAGAGCTCATTTGAATCCCAGCACACTGTACTAGCCAGGCTCCTCATGCCAGAGACTCATCCTCAACACCATACACACATGACTCTCTCAGTCAGGATTTTTTTTCTGTTTAAATCTACACTTCACTCTGAAAAATAGAAAATCCAAACGCTGACATCTACAACATGACATGCAAAACATTAACTGGTGGGAGGTTATTGATTCCAGTCCATCACCTGATATGCTGTCAGTCCACTGAGTGATCAGGTAACCAGATGAGAACAAAATGGAAAAAAAATAATGTGGTTCTGGTAATCATGCCTCATGCGGGTCTACAACACTGAAACCACCCCAAGGAGCTAAAAGAGCAGCTGATGATCAGTGCCAGCACATGTGGCCTGTCCACACTGTGTCAGGACCTGGGCTCTGTTACTAGTTCACATTGCATAAATGAAAAATAATTAAGAGCTGTAAAAGGTCATCTTAAAAAATAATTGACTTTTACCATAAATATTAGAGCTCTATAAAACACGAAACACAGACGCTCCACAAAGCGTTCACTGATCAATCCAGAATTTATTTGTACCAGCTACAAGTGCCACAGCACCAAAACTAAATTTAATTTTCTTTTAGGCTAACACAGGAACTAGAGTTAAAGCTGGGTTGAAACAAAAACTTTCCCGATTTTACAGCAAAGCCATGAAAATGAACTTGATATGCCCTTCCTACACACACCTTGAAAAAGTCAAGTTGACAAGGAACAAGTCTGAATTTGCAGTTCTTGTTTAACCAGGCAAGTTATACTTAAATAGTTCAAGTAATTCTTGTACAGCTCTTCTACTAGTTGCAACTGGAAGAACACATAAGTCACCCTGAATCCAGAGGACTGCATCTTCAATTAATTCTCTTAAAGATATACCTAGGTATAACATGCTATTATCTGGATTACCTTTAACAAGAATAAATGGATAATATGAAATACATCTTGACAAATATGCTCTATTTATGCTTATGGAATTCAACAATATTCTAATTTCCTTGCACAGGCTGTTTGGAAGGGAGTGCTCTTATCAGATGTCACAGGCTTCTCTGTCATCTATGCATATATCACACAGAGGAACGACTGAGGGCATTAGAAATCTTAGCTGGAGCCATCTTAAACATGACACTCCAGGTTCTTTTGGCCAGAATACTGATATTATACACACACCAAAAAAAAAAAAAAAAATCTAAAATAGGTTGAAAGCAGTATTTCCTGCAAAAACAATTACAGAAATTACACTGGAAACACTACTTTGGAAAAATTTTGAAATATTCTATCTCAATTCTTACTTCATTTTTCTGATGTTTTTTTGTGTATTGGTCCTAGCAGCCATGTAGTATGCTATTACTAAAGGCAATAGTATCTTCCAGGTCAAACTGTCTCCTGGTTGAGTTACACCAGGAGACATTATGGTTTATACGACATCGTTATGTTAAATAAAAACAAAAAAAAAATCTAGAAAAGAAATGTAAAGTATAGCAGTCAAGCACTTGAATATGAGGGAAATAGTAACACAATATTGCTAGTGCAAGAAGTTTCTAATTGAATAACATGCAAATAAAAGGCAAAACAAGAATCAAAATGAAGTTTGCTTCTCTTTACTCAAAGAATTTTCATTTGGTACTTTTTCCTAAGGGAATGGTCACTTAGATAGCATTTCTAAAGAAATTTTTTTCTCCCTTTTTAATAGCTGCTTCAATTAAAACTGTCTTAATGGATTCTTCTTGTTGTAACCCTAAAGACACTTTGGTCAAAACTGACACAGAATCAAGATCACTAATGACTGCAGAAATCCAACATTAAGAAAAGAGGAAGGAAAAACCCACTTTCTAATAGACAACGAATCATTAAAAGGAAGACATTTACATTCTATATTATTCACCTTAACCAAGTTTAAAAGCTAATCTAATACAAAAAACAGTATGAAGCTGCTCAACTTTTTGTTCAGGGTGAACTACATCTTCATTATTTATTTCAAAGTGGTTTTTTCCTCCCTCAATCGACAGCCAAAAAATTGCATTAGATTACAGTTCATGACTTTAAAGAAAAAGAAAGACCTCAAGATAATGTTCTCTCAACAGAAACCTTTCTTCAAAGGAAGATTTAAGACCATTATACACCTTTTACAAAACAGTGTTTACTTAAATGTTGGAAAGTGATAAATGGGACACTTACAACTTTTGCTAATCTGTCCTACAAATGATAGTTTGTCAAGCATTTTGAGGGCAGATCTTTCACAATTATAGCCAGGCTATGGTGGGCAGACCGAAAGGTTGAAACTTCTGATTTCAGCAGTTTGGAGACCTACAGGGTCATAGTTGTACTGTACCCAAGCAAAGGGCACAAGTAATTCTTTAAGCCACTTCTGAAAGAGCAGTGGGGTTGTGCCAAGCTCCTGAGCTGTAAAACAAACATGAAAGGGTTGGAGGAGAAGGGAAAGGTCTGGTTTGATTTGGTTTTTTTCCACCGTATGGTATTTGAGGAAAAAAGAGAATCCCCACATTTGTGTGCACACTGTGTGCCCAGGGTCTTCCATAGGCTTCAACCACAAAATCCCACAACCCCAAAGCTATACACCAAGGACCAGAAGCTGCATCCTGATAGCGGGTGCTCATCCAGTTTGGGAGAGGTTTAGCACATACAGCTTATTGGATGAGATCTCCGGCTCACTTTTAGAAAGAGATGAGTTGAGCATCTTTAAAAGAAACATTAGAAGCATCCAACCTTGAACAAAGACTTTTTGTTTGACACCGGCGTTCAGATCACATCTTTTTTTTGCTACTATCAAATAAAACACAAGCTTGTATCATGGCCAAGATACTAACAGAAAGGAAGACTAAGTTCTTCATTGGGATGTTTTGGCTTTACCAAAGGGCACACTGCATGGCAAATGAGCCTAAGCTGATCTGCTATTAGAACAGCACAGAACAACTTTCACATGCTTGTGCTTCCTGTGGTTTAGTTTTTTTAATCTATTTCCCATAAGATCAAAATTAACAAGGCATCATTTGTGTTCGGAAGAATGCTAACAATTACCTTATTTATACTTTGTTCACATTTCCTGCAACTGAAAATTACTGATGTTAGAATGATATTTGCAAACTAATTTGTATTTACATTTTACACTTTGAAAGCAATGATAATTCTCCACGAATGCAGAATTCTCCCTCTCATTTTGTTCTGAGCAAATGCGACAATAAACTACTAACTCTTAGCTTTTGATTACACTTCAACATAGCTGTAAGTCTCAATAAAAAAAAAAAAAGGGGGGGGGGGGGGGGGGGGAAACACGACATGGAAAAAACAACCCAACTACACTCCCGCGAGGGATCCATGCTTGTAGTCTACATCAGTGCTAAAAACTGAGCCACCAAACCTTTAGGCATGTCAAAGACCTTGAAAGCTCACCTACATTACATTTCTTCTTTACCACAGGATTTATCTGTTCTGGACATGAGACCAGCTTCATCACCTTGGACTTTCCTGGCAATCACTGCTGTGTGTCTGACCGCAATCACTGTCCTGGGCTGGGTCCATGCACTGTGTGAGGCCACTGCAGGACAGGTACCATTCCGGGAATCCCTGCCATGCTCATCCTCAACTCCTGGCTTGCCAGCCCTTATGGATCAGCCAAGCCCATGCTGCCCCCAACATGCCCTTCCCAGCTTTTTGGCTTCTAGTGCAACAGTTCATTAGCGTTCTCAAGGACTAAGGGTTTAGTGTTCAACTCATGCATGCTGTCAGTGCCCAGTCCTGATGCATTTTTTTTGATATCAGAAGAGTTTTACACCAATCCCAAATGATCACTGCATACAGATTGCTTAAGTTCACCCATATTTCTTTTAATCTTGAGACAGCCCTCAGTCAACAGCTGACATCCCAGGTTAGGGCAGCATTAGATGGCTGAAAGGAGCCTTCATCAGCTCCCACAATCCTGGTCCTCAACACTAAAGACACAACCACCCACCCGCCTTGATTTGGCCAACAGTGACTGACAGGCAATATTATGCCAAGCAGGTTGTGCAGATGCATGGCGAGTGCTGCAGCATGGGCAATGACATACATCCTTCAGAAATGCTCCCTACTGAGGATCAGCAACAATAAATAATGAAAAACAGAGCAGCTGCTGCATGGCCTGGCAAAGCACGTTCTCTGGACAGACAAGCAGCGTAACCAACCATGCTGTGTACAGTACCAACATCTTAAGTTTTTAGGTCTGTTTGAGCCCTGACTCTTTTTGGTTTTAAGTCATTGTCATGGTTCTCAAAATGAAAGTTTGAGTTTATAAATTGATACCTTAGTCATTTCTTGCAAACCTAGACCAGTGTAGATCACTAAGGGCTTAGTAAGCGGACATCTTCCTTGAAGTTGCAAAAATGTCAAACTGAAAGCAGCGCAACACACAGAGGCAAAGGGCAGAAAGGCATGTAAGTTTTACCCTTTCCACTGCATCACAGATTTATTTTGTCTCCATAATCTCTCCAAAGATTGCAATAACATTGCTGCTTCCTTCAGCACAACATGTTTTCAAACTCCACTGATCTGAGCCCACACTGATTTTCAGAGTATACTTTGAGATGGTCCTTCCTACCTTCTCATCTCTCCTTCTCATTGATTTATTGCATTAAACAGCCTGTAACTATTATCTCTTTTAGTAAAAATTGAAGCACAGTAACGATTAAGCATTTCATCATTTTCCTTGTCAAGCATTATTTGTTCTCTTTCCCATTAGCTAGCAGAATTGAATTTTTTTTTTAACCATTTTCTCATTTCCTATGTACTCATAAACCTTTATCTTGTTCCCTTTTACACCTGTTACTAGCAGCACCTTTCTTTGTCATTCTTTAGCTCATGCCAGATATCCTTGCTCTTACCCGTTCTGGTAATTTTCACTCTTTCTGATATCATATTTCCAATATCCTAAAAATTTCTGCTCCTTCACACCTTTTCTTACTGGAGCAAACTGTGGGAAAGATGAAGAAATGACAGCCAGCTGTGTTGCTAGTAATCCAGCCTTTGGAAACAAAGAATCCGCCTCAGTTTTGATAAACAAGCTTTCGCACTCACCTTAAGATAGAGTCAGAACAAAGCCACCTCTAAAATTTGAAATTTTAAAAGCAACATCATACAGGAGCAAAGCACAATGGGAGTATGCATCATCGTGAGCCTGAAAGAGGGACTGTCCTTGTGTCTTTAACGCAAGTAGAAATCCAGCTCCCACTGCTCTTCTGGGCAATAAACTACAACCACACAGCTCTGTAGCAAGACAAAAATGCAGATTTTTGAGCAAGGTTGATCAGAAGTCTACAAACCTCCCCCCCTCCAGCCTGCCCACTCTGTCCCTGCCTCCTGGCTTGGTCTTAGGCACAGAAGCTTCCAATCACTTCCCAGTTTGCAGCCAGTTCTGCCCAGTCGCCACTGAATCCCTGGGAAACAGTGTCTTTCATGTTATCCACCAAGACCTCAGCTGACATCCTGGTCTCTCTTTAGGATTGCCTCTGCTGCTCTCCTGCCCTATGCTTGTTCCCATCCCACCCCATCACCACAGGAGCTACTTCCAGCCCAATCCTCCAGCTGGCCATAGGGAAGGGTATCTCCTCCAGCAATAGCAAAGAATTTCCCCATTTTCAGGGCTCCATTCAAGACCAAATCATAGAATAAGAGAATTGTTGAGGTTGGAAGGGACCTTTAAGATCATCAAGTCCAACCACTAACCTAACCTGACAGAACCACTTCTAAACCATGTCCCCAAGTACCACGTCTACCCTTTTATTAAAGGCCTCCAGGGATGGCAAGTCCACCACCTCCCTAGGCAGCCTATTCCAGTGTTTGATAACCCTTTCAGTAAAAAATTTTTTCCTAACGTCCAATCCAAACCTCATCTGGCATAACTTGAACCCATTTCCTCTCATCCTACCACTTGGCACTAGGGAGAAGAGGTCAGCCCCCACCTCTGTACAACCTCCTTTCAGGTAGTTGTAAGAGAGTGATATGGTGTCCCCTCAGCCTCCTCTTCTCCAGGCTAAACAACCCCAGTTCCCTCAGTCGTTCCTCATAAGACTTGTCCTCCAGACTCCTCACCAGCTTCGTTGTCCTTCTCTGGACACGTTCCAATGGTCTCCGTTTGGGTGTGGATCAGAGCCTCAAAAAAGTCACTAACCCCAAAGTCACGTGGGATGACTGAGTTGGGTAGAAACAGCACAGAAATCCCCAAACACCAGCCAGCAAGAGCTCACCTCCGGTCAGACCCTAATTTGAATCTTCTCTAACCTTTTCAACCATTTTCTGCCTTGGCAGTTGGTTGGTACGTGGAACTGAGCAGGTCAATGCTGCTCTTCTGAGAACAAATCCAACAGGTTCTCAAAGCAAATAAATATGAGCAAATTTTTAAAGGGTAGCCACTTCTACAGTGAATAGTAAATATAATGGTGATGTAGCAAATCAATCCAAACACAGCTGAATTTAAGGACAGAACACAATGTGAACACATGTATCCTAACAGCTGTTTATTTCTTGGTCCTCTAGTTGAAAGCAGGCTCTTCTCCTTTTCGGTTTCCACGATGTAATGTCAGATCGGGCTTTCTTTTCGCCCATTTTTCTCTTTGCATGTATTTGATAGTTTTGTTTTTAATAAAAGTGGAGGTGTTCTTGGCATTTCTGCTGCAACAGCAGGGCTTGAACTTAAGGTCAAATGAAAGGAACAGTGTGTTCAGTTACCATGGCAACCATACCAGGCTAATATCAGGTACTAAGATACCAAGAATGAAGTGATAAAATCACTACATTAGTTTAATAAACAAGTTCCATTGTCATCATTTTTCTACATATATGGTTCTTTGAAAAAAATAACAAATTTCAGAATTTGCTCTGCTTGGCCTCTTATTCATTATCTAACAAAAATGAAAAATTATTCCCTTTCTCAAGAGCTTCAGAAATACAGGTATATTGAGAACTCATTAAAGCTGCTATACATTTTAAAGCTGTATTCTAGGCACACCAAATTTTGCAGACCCTAAAGCAAACCCAAATTTGACATTTAATTTCAATTCTCATTTTACATTTTCATAGTCTGCCTCAACATTTTAATAAATGTATAATTTAATTTTAAATCTAAACCTTACTCTGTCAAACTACAAAATCAAGAGCACACCTTAAAAATAATTTATACCAAGAAAATGAATGTGAATGAAAGCCCTTCTCAGCACACATCCATAAGCCAGTGCAGAGAGCTACTACTTGGGCACGTCTCCACCATCCCTTACCTGACACCCTGGTCCAAAGCTGGTTCCCGAGCCAGCAAGATTAAATACCCACAGAGCTTGTTGGAGCTGGCTCCAGCTACCCTTGCAGCTGGTAAAGGGGACAGAATCTGCCAGGCCTGGATGTGAAATAATTAATGCCATATGGTTTGAGGCAAGCACCTTGAGAAGCCCCTGGAAGCCCAGGCAGATGCCAGCCAGCGAGAGCATGTTCCTGCATCTAACACCAGAGTGAGAATATCCCACCCAGCTCTGCCTTCCCAGTGACCTTCTGGGCAGCCTGGAGTAAGACGGGCAGTGGAGGTGCCAGAGACATGGATCACAGCGCAGTGCTGAGCAAGTGACTCTCTATCAGAATTGCTAATAAGACACAGATTTAAAATGTCAGTTTTGGCTAGTGATGACAATAGTGGCTAGAGAAATAATTAACACTGATTTCCATACTACAGATAACTCTGCAAATGAAAATGAATGGGCCCAAATGGTTCTGGGAATTCAAGATAACTCCAGAAAGTCGGGAAATTCAACAGTCTGAGCAATTTATTTGTGACATAATTTGAAATTACTTTGCATAGTAATAGGATTCTGGAGTTGTGTTGTTAACCATGCAGAACAGCCACATTGATTGAGAGCTGCAATAGAGGAAAATAAAACTTTCTTCCACAACAGAGAACTGTGACACATCTTTGTGCCCTCTTTAACCAGATAAAAAAAAAGAAAAGTCACCCCCAACTCACCTACCACAAGTCACCAGCACAACGTCATTCAAAAGACAGAAATAGCTCACCAGGCGCCACCCAAAAGAGCCACTGCTTGTTTCCATTAGCCAAACCAAAGCAGTAAAACCAGTCAAAATTTCTGTAGTGCGTGCTTGATTTCCTTGTGCGCCCCTCAGACATGTTTATATCAAGTCACATCATCACGGCAAAAAATTAATCTTTTCAGTATGAGATATTTAGAAAACATTCTCATAATTTGGTCTTATTTACCTTTTAACAAATACACACAGCTAATATTTACCTTCCAAATAATTTCATACCAAAACCGAATTGCTGAGTTACAGAAACATGCTCCTAAGCTGCTTTCAAAGTGCTGCTGAAACACTTCCAACTCATGCATTCATCTGCTTCTCAGAACATGCTGTTTTCTATCGATTTTATGCAATTGTGTCAGCCTGACATCGGTGAAGTAAACACTACACAGGAGTAGCCTATGGTCTTCCAATCACATATCTATACACAGCCTCGAGTACTGTAAGGATTATAGCTGTAACTGCCAGTTTCTACTAAAAAAATCTCAGGGCAGAAGGACAAGCTGACCTAATCGGTAGGTTGTTTGAATAGGTTTTGCAGTTGGGGCACAGCTAATCCTTGGCTGACAGTCCAGCCTGGAGATTTTTGTTTTTTTATCCGTGATTAATGGACTTGACATCCATGTTCCCACAGCTTCTGCTAAACATGCAGTTCAGACCTTATTGTTAAATACCACTGAGATCACAGAAAACTAAACTCTTATGACAGTGGAACGACTGTGCCAGAGGGCAGACTTTTCTGAGACGAGTATAGGATTACACCAGAAATACAACACAGAATAATAGGGCACTACAGAAAGGTTCACAATCTTGGGCCCCTGAATACCTTGCATCCTTAAAACTAAACTGACCTTTCTGAATGGAAAATAGATTGTGTGAGTTGAGAGACCTAACAAGATAACACATTATCCAAAATTATACTGGCAGATCTCACGCACATACAATGTGTTTATCCTATTTAAGTCAGAGGCACGTGCAATCAACTTGACCTTTCATTTTGTATTTACTCACTAATCAAAATCTTAAAGCAATTTGACTGAAGCACTGAAGCGCTGATGGAGATCTCTCTCCTCCAGAACTTGCAGGTTTGGATGTGAGCTGAGATGCAAGATTTGGAAATAAATTTTAAATCCTTAAAGTCTGAAGATGTTTGGATCCAATTAACATCGATAGAACCACATGTTGACAGGCAGAAAAGAACCAAACCTCCAGACAGATAACCTTTTTTCCTAACTACTCTGAGGTACAAAATTTAATTTTCTACTTTCTGTACTACCTCCACACAGAATGTTCTGGCTACTCCATATAATTGTTTTCTAGTCTCTCAGCTTCTATAAAAAGTGTTGATGAGTATTTCCTGATTTCTATTTTTCTGTACATTTTGCACAGAAGCCAATAGCAAAAAAAAAAAAAAAAAAAACAAAAAAAAACACACAATGGAAAACATGTCAGTCTGAAATAGAAGAGCAGTGTCAGTTCATAAGGGACATTGTTTAAACAGTTAGCTCTGTCTGAACTATCCTTGTTTTAGACTGGGAAGTATTTTAAACCTTAATTACTGCAGTCTGCAAGACTGTGACAGATCTATCTTTTTCTTATGGGCATCTTGCCAAGATGAAGCATGAATTCTTCTTTTAAGACGACCATACTTAATTAGTGCTTTAGCTAACTTTATGGTGCTTGTATGATTCAATAGACTACTTCTGTCTCTGGCAAGTACATCTGTCTGCTGCAGTTTGGGGGCTTCTAGGGTCAAAGCTATTTTGCATGTATTTTCACAGTTTGTCATTATGCCTATGTATCCCTATAGGTTTTGATTTTTAAGTGTAACATACAGAGAATAAGAAACTGACATTTCCAAATGACAAAAAAAAAAAGACTTACTCTGAATGTTCCTTACTATATCAATATTCACTGCCTGATTGCTGCTTCAGTACGTTATTATAGAATTCAGATATGTATTTACAGCAACAGCTTCATATGGAAAGAGAAATAATGGAGATGGAAGAGCTGAACTCAATAAGGATAAAAACATAAACACATTACCCATTTTGACACCAATGCTAAGCCAGTATTTCACCCAGTGCTGCTATCCAGTACTGGCCTGTTGCATGCTGCTTCTGATGAGAGAAAACCTAAGGCCCATATTTCATTGCTGCAGCTGTTTTTCGCTGAGCACAGCTGTTGTCCTGCTTTCGGAGCACAGAAGGCAACAGACAGAGCCCATTTCTTTACTTTGCTTGTCGTTTTAAGCATCTCCCAAGCCAACTTTCTACCGCCAACCATTCTTTTGCTAGACACTCGGTGAGAGCTGCTCTGCCTATTTCTAGTGTTGTGGCCTCTCTCTCAATTATCAAACGTGGACATGGGTATCTAAAGTAACTTTCTGGTTTCTCACATTTGCGTTCAGCCCAGCGAAGCCTGACACTACACAGCTCAACAGCTGGGCAGCCTTTCAGGTGGCTGGTGTTTCACCTGGGGATCCCCCCAAGCAGAAGAATTATCTTTTACACTTAAGTATTATGCAGGGTAGTTATTATCTTCACTGTCACACCCACCACCTTCAATGAGGTTTAACTCCAATACTAACTGTATAAAACACGTGCTAGCTCTACATTCATCTCGCTGTCTAAAATGATGTCATCCCTATGAGAAATTGCAAACAGAATTTTCAGATGTCAAACACCCCAGGTGTAAATATATGTATATATCTGCACAGCCTTTTCTTTGCCAGGACATTTTCACTTCTATCTAAACTGAATTTCTTCCCACTGAAACATCAATTCCCACCATCCTTTGCTCAAGTCCTCTCTGGCAATTCTGTATCATTGGTAGCTCTCAAGGAATGCCCATTGTTGCAGTGAAGTCTGCTATATGTCACCTTCTACTTCATTCTGTTATAATGATCAACTCACTGTAGTGACCCTGTCGCCCCGGTTATCGGGCACAGTCAACCCACCGTCCTGCCCTATTCATCCCCACGGTGCATTCCTTACCGCAAACCTTGAGCCGACACCTACAGCCAGCCACACTTTTCACACATCCTATAGCCAGCAAACACATTGCCCTGAGCTACTGCTGCACCGTGTTTCTTCAGAAGCACAAATCCTACCTCTTACCCAGACACTGTCCCGGGTTTCTGCTCTTCCAATCATCATTTACACCCGCTTAGATAGCTTGCTGCAAACCAAATCTGACTGCCACTTGTTCAAGTCACTGAAGACTCCCTTCAGCTGAATTTATAGTATGGCTTTCATTGCCACTGATATCTGAACCTACAAGCTCATCCTTTACTGTCACTCTCAAGGATCCTTAAAATGTTGTGATGGGTGCGTGCTACTTGCCAGCATTGTTCAGGCGATGGGAGAAACCAGCAGTAGTGTTTTGTACCCAGCAAAGCCTCTGCGTGGGTACAAGGAATTGTAGCAATTCGAAGTGAAAATGACAGCATATGGGTCATACTGGCCATACCTTGGCCTCAGGATGCATTACCCAACAAGACGGGAAGCACAGCCTAGGACACTGGAGCTGAATGGTATTTTGTACCAGAACAGTACGAGTTGGTCAAGCATCACAGGGAAGAGATGATTACCAAAGTTTATCACAACCCTGAGATAAACAGGACCTTTGTGCCTTATGCAAAAGAAGAGGCAGAGAAGGTGCTGGCAGAGAGGGCGGGGGTGTCAGAGTATTTCCTCCTTGCAGTTCTTGTCTACATCTGAATTTCCCAAGAGCTTCCCCTGTCCCAGGCTGCACAGCCCGTTAGCTGTAGCTGTGCTAACATCGGTGGAGAACAAGACACAACACAGAGTTGCCAACAAAGTTTTTACAGCCTCATCCGGTTGCCAGGAGAGGGCACAAACAGAAGCCCTTCAAGGGGGAGCAGCCATAGATGCTGCTAAGAAGTGGTGCAAACAATTTACTTCTGCCCTTCCTCCTCCTCCTCCACTCCCTGATCTAACTGCTCCTTTGCCTGCTGGATCCCAGGAGTCAGTTTTCAGGAAGGAGGGGCAGCTGCCCATCAGCATACCCTCAAGGCTCCCAGAAAGCAAGCTTTGCAGTACTTACCAGCACCTCTCCTATGAGGAGAGGCTGAGAGAGTTGGGGCTGTTCACCCTGGAGAAGGGAAGGCTCCGGGGAGATCTTATTGTGGCCTTCCAGTACCTAAAGGGGGCCTACAGGAGAGCTGGGGAAGGACTTTTTACTAGGGCATGTAGTGACAGGACAGGGAGGGAATGGCTATAAACTGGAAGAGGGCGGGTTTAGATTAAACATTAGGAAGAAGTTTTTCACTCTGAGGGTGGTGAGGCACTGGAACAGGTTGCCCAGAGAGGTTGTTGAGGCCCCATCCCTGGAGGTGTTCAAGGCCAGGCTGGACGTGGCCTTGGGCAACCTGGTCTAGTGGGAGGTGTCACTGTCTATGGCAGGGGGGTTGGAATTCGCTGATCTTCAAGTTCCTTTCCAACCTAAACCATTCTATGATTCTATCATTCTATGAGATCCTGGAGACAAGATGTCCCTGTGCTCTGTGAAGTTCATCTAAGAAGCCAAGCAGCGTGACAGTGCTGTGTCCGTGACCAAGCACCAGCTATATTTTGTGGCATTTGGTCAACGTCCTTTTTATTTTTTTCTATTTCTGCTACTGCCTTGGCCTTTGATATCTTGGTGAAATGAGTATGGCATCTTACACATTTCTGTAAAAATAAAATTAAGTTTATTCAAAATGAAATAAAGCAATACTGATCTCATCTGCCTTCCTCTAAGCAGAGAGGATACGTTGTTCATGACACCAAGCCAGGCAGCAGCACCCTGCTATCAGGGGTCAAGTTCTAGCTAATGACACACAACGTTCAACATGCAATGTCTCCACTGTAAGTTTGCTATCTTGAGAATTTTTTAGACTTATTTTTGGTGAAGAAAAAGAATCCAATAAGATACCTGACTACATCTTTTACAGCAGGACGGGTCCGTAACCTCTGTAGCCCATGTCATCTTGTCCAGGAGACTGTTCCAGCTCCTGAAAAAGCACAGTCAGGATGCAAGAATGATGTTGGATTAAAAACACAGGAGAAGGCATGGATCATCTGGAAAAAAAAGAGTCTTGCTTTAGCACTACCTATCACCTCTTGGACCACATCTGGGCTGTGAAGCACCCTCAGTGCAGTGCCATGACACTGCCTCCGCACACTGGAGCCCTGTGGGCAGCGGGGAGGTCACCCTGCACTGGCCCAGCCACCACCCCGTGCCATCCCTCAGCTGCATCTCCTGCACCACTCCAGCCTCCACTGTGTCTGACAGGGAAGATGACTGATTAAAGTGACAGACAGGGTTTCAATCGAGAGAGGAGCTTGTTTTAGCGCAGGCCTGTCTACTTCAGTAAATCTCTGGTTTTATCAGCTCTGTGCAACCGGCTCATTTAGACCCGATCGGTGGCAGTCCATCTCCTCGCAGCCCCTTGTCGGTGACAGCCCTCAGGTGCCCAAGCACGCCAGGTTTGATACGAGTCAAACCCTGCTGAGAACAGAGATTAACCCACAAAATCACGTGGGGCTCTTTTTAAGTGTATTCTAGCCAGGCACAAGGAAACTACAGACTGCATCAGACTTGGTAAACTTTCTTTCGCTTCTCCATGTCCCACATCTCATTTGCATTCACTTTAGAGGCTGAATAAAAATAACCAACAACCCGGGCAGCCCGGCTACTGCGCGGGAACCACGTGAGCAAAAAGATTTCTAAATAGTCTTTGTATAACTGAATACTTTGTCAGAAAACACTGGAATGGCTTTCAAAAAAATCTGCATAGCCATGTATAAGATGAAATATTCATAGATTTCATATTAAAATATTTGATTAAATTAATATTAATTCACCATTAAATTTTAAAGAGTTTCATATTTCATGAGAAAATCACAGTGATACTACCAATAGGGATTTAACATGTGAAACCAATTATACAAGATCATTAAGCAATGCTTTGAAAAGCAATCCAAAAAGTTTTCAGTGATAAAGATGAATCAAGTGAATTCCGTTTACAAACAGCACTGGTTGTGCACTGGAAAGGAGAGCTGCCCTCACTCAATATTTCATGTATGTTATCAGAACATTAATACATTAGCTGTCTTCGGTTCTTTAATATACACTTATAGTCCCACCTTTTTTTTTTTTTTTCCCTTCTTCTTTCTTTCCCTTTATATATACTTTGTAGTATCAAAACTGTTAAGTTTGGGTTAGTTTTCTTTTGCCAAAAAAAAAAAAAAAAAAATACACCAACAAAGGAGAGTAAAGTCTCTGAATTCTTTCTCTGATTATTGGATAAAGCTCTCTTAGAGAAGCTGACTTACTGACAGCTGAAGACAAAAGCTTTGATTACACTCAATTATCTTCTGACAAAGCAATGGGGAGAGTGGCAGAGGTTTTTTTCACGTGGGTCTACTCAATTTTTACTACTGCTTCCAAACCAGAAAGTTAACTTCTTGAGGATCCAATTTTCCTTTCCATAATTACACCTGTATTTCTTCTATCGGTGTTATTTTTAAGAGCTTGTTTTGATAACATCAGGTTAATTTAAAGCATAAGCAGCAGATTTTGTTCAGCTTTTCCATCTCCTTTATATGTTCTTATAAAACAGTTCTCTCTTTTTGTCCTTTCTTAGGTATTCACAGTGCCCAACAAACCAGTCAGAACATTATTGTCAGTTCACTTCAGATATGAGCTACCAGCCTACAAAGTTACAATGCAGAATATCTTTCACTATAGTACAGTGTGCCCAGACTTAAATTAATTTTCCAATAACATTAAAATCTTGTTTGTATAACCAATAACACTAGACTAAAATGATGCATGGGGTTTCATAATTAGATAAAGCCATTGTTTAGAGTCAGGCAGTGCCCGTTTACAGTTCAATAAACAACTTGTCACAGTTGCTTGGTCAGAGCAGACCTGGATGTCAATGGAAACAGTTAGCACTGAGGTAGCGAAATAAATTGGTCTCCTGAGTAAATAAATTGAGCAGCAATGTGAATATGCCTCATCAGTAAAGCCTGTAATTTATAAAGGCTTTGTAAATAGTACTTTATAAACACTGACATTTAAGGAAATGCTTTACCTTCTCTTATGTTTAAAAAAAAAAAAAGTTTAACGATGGTCTTTGGTCTGCAAGTTTTATAAATATTAGTGTAGACAATAGAAATAATGCCAGCACTTAGAGCAAAATGGTATTTTGAATATTTTTCTCAATAAATAAGTACAAATAATTATAAGCTATTATGATGCGTTTAACATTTCTCATGTTGGCTTTGCCGTTTGGAAGTACCCAAGAGAATCAGGAGGAATCATACTGAACACTAACATCCTTCTAGCCAAGATGTAGTATATTTTCTCGGCTCTACCAGCACTACCAGTATGCATCCACCAGTGAAAGCTAGTCTGTGTGCACACACCACTACAGAAATAGAACACAAATTTTAACTACTGAGTGTGATACTACTTTATCCTTAACTTTTCAAATGTTTAAATTTATTTAGAATTTTGCTTGTGAATAATCTGAAGAAAGCCATTCATCTCATGCGAGACCATATACATTTCTATAGTCAGTGCTTCTTACTTTTTACTGGAGCGGAACTAGCTCAATGGCAAAGACTACAAATGATGCTGAACAGTTTGAAGACTTAAAGCTCTTCAAAGGAAGTTTCAGGCTTGATAAACATTTACTGTGTTTTAATTAAAACCGCAGTGGTAAAAAAACCCCTGAATTAAGAAATCGGTATCCATGTGTGTGCATATATAGCCATACAGATACACCCCACCCCATAAACTGCAGCTGCTCAAAATCATGAAAATCCAAGTACAAAGGTTGCTATTAATACTGCACTCATTTGCAAAAATAGTCATTATTTCTGTCCTGCGTCTAGACTGATGAAAAATTAAGGGACTGCATTTTCTAGAACACTTCCCAAACCCAAACCAAAGGACATCAACAGTGTTATTATTTCCATGGAAATAGTTTGCTTAGCCCTAAATTAAGTTTCCATTTTAGCACATTAATCCATGTACATCTATAAAAAGAGGGGGTGGGCGGGTGGAGAACAATAACATTAGTAAAATTATACATAATTCTGGAAAGAATTAGAGAAAAAGTCTGTCTCACTATTTCCTTTATTGTTCATAATATGTCTCCCTTTGACATTTCAAAAAAGGAAGGAAAAAATATCTATTGGGTTTCAAGTCCAAATCAATTAATCATGTGAAAACTATTGAACTATTTTAAAAGTTACCTCTTCAAAATGCATAACATGTTTGTTCCCAAAATGTCATTATTTTATTTCAATGCTATTTATAAATGACTTATTGAACCAAAATGCCTTTTACTTTCAACTCTCAGGGTGTATTCTAATGCTTCTGAAAGCAGTATGCATTACCTTATTTTTCTGTTCATTTCAATAGAAGTTTAAGCCACTCCCTTTTGTATGAACTGCAATACTTCTATTCACGAGCCCAGAGAGACATCAAGTTAGTTTGCTCCCATTTCTTCAGAGTTGAGTCTTACATTATGTTTTTCCCAAAAATCTCAAATCAGTGGACTTTTATTCTAATTCAGCCCCTTCTGCAGTCAAATATCAAGTTCGTTTTGCTCGAGAACAGCTAGTTTTATCTTTCTTTCTAAAATGAATCTCAGAAACCAACTCAGGTCCAACTAATTACAAGCAGGTTTATTAGAACAGAATAGATATGGATAATTTCAATAGAAATCTCTGCAGGAAGAGAAGAACTGCACATTACCGTGGAATACAAGCGACAAGATCATTACAAGCTCCCTGTGCCTCCCTTAGCACCTCAGTACTGTTCTCCCTCAATTTCTGTGTCCTTTTTAAATTCAAAGACAAGTGTCATAGTTTCGGTTCCTCTCTTTCCGTCCATACTATGTTAGAAAATTAATTCTTTACTGTATCTGAAGGTTGGCTTTAATGACCCTGATACATACTTCCCAGGACAACTTTGATCAGCTCATCTGTATTTCTTCACAGCCCTTCATCCGACACGATCATTTCAGGGCAACTTGATTTTACCTGCACAGAGGTGTATTTGCATTAAATTCGTGCTCCTTTTTTCCATGTAAATACCTAATAAATTTTCTTTACAAAAATTTCTTCCATCATTTCTCTAGCTGC
>NW_009648332.1:16001895-16025352 GCF_000708025.1 Charadrius vociferus | reverse complement strand
TGTAAAGCTTGAAAATTCAGGGCAAAATTGCAGGTCATTTTGCAGACATAGCCATTTCACCCTGTTTTTTGGTTGTTTTATTTTCCTCTTTGAGTATACACAGAGATATGCACAATTCAGCAGCACTATGCTGTCTATACCCAATACAAAGGAAACCCACTGCAGGAGGGAGTCAGGCTACACTTCAGGTAACAGAGGAAGAGGAAACAGAACAAAGTCAACAGTCAGGGGGAATTTGTGAGCATGCAGCCTCTGCTGAAAATGTGGTCTTCTATTTACGTGCATGATCAAGACTTTGACACCCAGTCATAGGTATAGTTGTAGTATGATTGTTTCAGTGAGTTAATAAAAAAGAACAATAATATTGTTGCCACAACAATAAAATTGTAATCTATAAAACTCAGAGACGTCCTCAGCCTAAAATCATTGAATACCATAGCAAAAGATATGAAGAGTGATTTAATCTAAAAGAGCTCAAGTAAAGGTCAATCACTTTGTTGCTCTTTTTCCAAGTTGGACAATAATGCCATGCAGCTGTTTAATTTATTTTCCAATTTTTAATCACTTCACAGTGGAGGATGTGCCATGAAGTGACCTCACTCCAAGTTTTAAGTTTTTAGCTCTGGGATGTAAGTAATGTCATACCACCAAAAAACACACCACCTTCTTCCAAATGAATACCACGCCTGTTGTTTTCCTTCAATCATTCCACCCTCTCTGGCCTAGGAAATAGAAAAATCAGATTTCTGTCTTTAGTATCCCGTGAAAGACCTACCTTTCTCACAGTTTAAAACTATTTTAGACTGAAATAACATTGCTAGAATTACTGTACAACTGAAATAACACATAAATTGTAACAAAAGGCAGTAACGTAATGCACGAGTATGAGAATCTCCTAAACCATGTGGGACCGACAATGTTAATTGTCCCCAACTTGCATGCCTTTGCATGTCCTCTCCCAACTGCCACGCCTTTGCAAACTTCATGTTCCCTTAACATAGTTTTATTTTAACATAGCAAATAAAGGAAAACTCTCTTTTCCTTCTTGATTTGGGCTGGTTTTCCTTCAGGTAGATGAAGATGGAAACGGAGAGAAATTGTCCATGTCACTGCCTGAATGAAGCCACTATGCCTCTTATCACAGAGCAGAACCAAGAAATACACCAATACAGAAAGATATATTACTCTAGACTGTCATTTTGGTTATTAGGCTAATGTATTCCAGAAGCAAGTGAGGAAGAATAGAGTGCTCTTCCAGTAAGTATGTGGTTCTGCAGGTATTAACAGAAATTCTATAGCAGAGCTCTAATTTGCAGGAGCCTGCAGCAAGGTTGCATTCACAATAAGGTCAGCACAAAATGGCAAACACATTAGGAAGTAAGCTACTCCCATAAGTGTATAACACTTTCTCCATCAATATTTTGTGGGAATATAAACCACAATGATTTTATTATTTTATAAATCTAGGTTAGCATGTGTATAATGACATGTCAGTTCATGCACAGTGTCAATATAAAATGCCAGTTTTGAATTCAACCAGGCATGTTATTAAAACGAAAAGTTCTGACTGACATTTCCAAGGAACATTAGTTCTTCCATAAGTAACTCAGACCTCAGAGTAGCCCATAAATAGAGTGAAGTATGTGCGTTTTGGTGTCCAGCAGTCTTCCTACACAGGGTATGAAGCAGTAAGTCACTTCCCTCTAGACCAAGAATTCGGTCTAATACCATTCTGTCCTTTTCAACACAGGGGTACGCAACAGCCCTGAGGTATTGACCATCACCAGTGGAAAGGTCCAGCGATGTTTAGGCTGTGAGGAACATAGCAGCCAATCATAGCTGTAGAGTAACAGCTTTGCCAAGCTGGCCTGAGTAGCATAAAGCTTTAGCAACATGTCAGAGAGCAACCTGTGAATGATCTGATCATTTTACTGCCTTTTTTTTTTTTTTAATCTGATTTGTAGAAAGAGAGGTCAAAGGGAGTGGAAGTAGTTAGAGGGCTGTCGAGGCATGGCTGGGCTCCACCAAGTTCCAAAGTGGAGCCAGCTCAAGGCTTTTGACCAGGGAAGGGAAAATCTGGTTTTGCTAGGGCTGTAGAATAAGTTGTGAGCAGCAGTTAGGAATGAGTGACAGAGGCTTATAAGAGGTCAGTGGGTGGTCAGGTGTGAGCACAGCTGAAAAGTGTAAGAAATCTTGCAGGCTATGAGTGGGAAAGGGGTGACAGGTAATAGGTTTTCAGGGGGAGGGGTTGGATGGGAGCTAAAGAGGCCAGTGTGGTTCCAAAGACCGTAATTCAAGGCTCTTGTTCTGAGTCCCCTGTTAAGCAATAAAATTAAATTAAAATATTTTTAAATTTATTTTGATTAAATATTTTTGGCTAGCTCTTGTCTAAAGCCATCACCAGCTGTCTCTGGTTCATTCTTTGGGGATTTATAAACATGAAGGCAAGGTCTTTTTGCATGATCCAGAAGATACTTGTCTTCCTTACACATGCGTTTCCCAAAGGTAAACAGGCCTGAAACCCAGCCATCACCTGCATACTCCTTGCAGAGCTGAAAAGACATTTACATAACAAAGTATTGACATAAGTACTTGAACCAATCCATCAAGAACTGTCAAAACAAGGCAGCGGTTAGCAAGGCTACTGTCTAAGCAACTAATATTATGAGCAGCAGAGCGCTCCATTAATTTCAGCTTTCAGGTAGAGTTTAGGGCAGTGCTAAGTAGAAGAAGGTGCAAAACATGTCTGAAGTTTACAGGAAACGTGACTCCTTATGACTAGCTTTGACAAGGAGAAAAATTAATACCATCATTTAACAGAGTTGGAAAGTAGCGGTTTTGGTGGTGCATCTCTGGTTCTGTATGCAGAACAAGTGGCAACAGAACTGGAAGGTGGTGTGTGCTGAAGAACAGATGTCGTTAATCAAAAAGGAAGGTGACCAGCTGCCCACCCCTCAAAGTGCTTTCCACCACTGACCAACAGTATTTCCACTTTTCACAGAGTGAGCCAGGTGTTTTTCAGCCCGCTCCCGTTTCATGCAACCACATCAGTCCTGCCTGTATTTATTGAACCTGAAAGCACAGCTGCCCATTGGGGGGACAGGGCTTTTCTTCCTTATAACTGGGCTCTTACCATTATGCATATGACTTCAGAAATCAGATTTCTATTTAGAGGTTCCTACAGAGGCTGCCTCCCCACCTCACCTTCAATTTATCCTGCCCTCAGACCTGCATCCCACCTGCCACCTGTGCTGCAGTGCAGGTGCCCATCCAAGTCTGCAGCAGCAAGGATGGGGCTTCCCTGGAGCTACACTATTGATCACCTTTAGCAATGACACTCTAGTCAAAAAAAAAAAAAAGTTACAGCAGTACAATAAAGAGTTCTGGTTTACATTAGGAAGCTATTTTTCAGTGCTCTTGTCACACCCAGGTCTCAGGTTTCATTGTTTGATCTTGTCTCGATTCATTACACTTCATGAATTTCTAAAGCTTTATGTGAAGCGTGGCTCTGTCCTGACACAGGACAGAGTACCACAAACTCCTTTAGCTCTTTTACAGTCCAACTCGAGACACTGCAAGGGTAGAGGGATTTATTTTCTTTATAAGCTTATAACTAGATACTGAAAACAAATTTGCTAATAAGTGATTTAAAAGATGTTTTGTTCTGAAACGTGTAGATTTTTGGTTTTGTTTCTGATGAAGAGGACTATCTTCACCGGCAAACAAATAATTATCCATTTAAAATCTAAGATGTAGGTGTAAAAACTATAAGTCACACTTACTGCAGTTGGAAATTACTGATCAGTAGTGTTGATTACCACTGCAGTTTTTCAAAAAGCTTTAAGATTAAGAGACATTCACTGCTCTTCTGTCAGGTGCCTCAAAAGGAAACCATGAGAAGAGACACACAATGAAAAACAGCAGGTAATACCATATGAGACTCCTTATTAAAAACATAAAATGCCTTTCACTCTTGCTTTTATTAAGTCTACTTTTCAAGCCAAATGAAAGTTAGGTGAGCCGATTATAATACAAGTCACGTCTAACTATTTCATTATCCGCGTCCTGCAGCACGATAGCCCACAGAATACCTTTTGAAAGCTCCAGAGTGACGGCAGCGGGTTGAATATAATGAACAGTGTTACAAATGGGGACACGAGACGACAGGTCTGGTGAAGAAGGAGTCTCCTGGAAACTGTACGGCTGTAATTACTGAGTGCTGGTGCTGTCTCAGTTGGCTTCGAACAAAGGTAACCGCCTTCAGCAAGTTATATTTCCTCAGCCAGCTAAAATGAAACCAGTCAGAGACACAAATATTTATGATACACAATACATAACCAAAGTCATTGTCTGCTTTTATTACCTTATTTTTGTTGTAGCTTTGAAGTCTCCCAGATCAACAGCACAAGAGAATTAAACAGTAAGGCACGGAATTATTTTTTAAATTAGCCTTCCAAAACTAGAAATGTTGAAGTCATATTTATAGGAAGATAAAACGCTCTTATTTTGGGCACTTTACTTGCGTGTCCCAATTGTTTCCTCAATAATTCATTCGGCTTGATGATCAAGAATACGTCAAGCAGAAGTCAGTGAGAGATGAGACCTCTGCTGCCTTGTGTGGGAGCTCTCCTCAACAAACACTGAGCAGGAATAGTTTTGGCGATAAAGAGAGTGTCGGGTGCAGACCACATGGTGCCATGAGAGACAGCAAGACCAAGAAGGAAGCCCAGGCTAATCCACGTCTTCTCACCTGTGACCTCCTAAATCTTAGAAATGGACTCACTTGGGCTTGTATTAGCCATGCAGCAAAAAATCATAAAGGAACAGCAGACAGACATGTCATAATTAGATAAAAAGACAGCAAGGTGAGAAAGAGTATTATCTCTGTTGAAGTTATTGTTGAAGTTACTCTGTTAGTATCTGCATGCCCCAACTCCTGCTTCCTTTTCTCCTACCTCTTTTTCCTAGAGAAATCACAAATTCTGAAGATGCATTTCCTAAAGTTAGTCATAACCATTAGGTTGTATAAGAGAAAAGAAGGCTGGAGCTATTATATCATTAGTCCTCATCTTGATATCGTACTCTTTCATGGTCAATTATTTAAGGAAAAAACCACAAAGCAAAAATAGAATAGGTTCACAGAGGTGCAACAAAAAGTACCACAAGTTTGGGAAAACCTCTTTATAATGAGCAATTAAAAAGGAGGGAAAAGTTAACTAGTGAAGAGATGAATAAAAGATGACACAATATGACATAAAATATAATGAATGGAATGAGAGAGGTCAGCCAGGTGCACCTGTGCAGCTGTCTTTTCAGTCTTTTCGAAGATTTTCTATCACACAGTGCTCCAAATGATATAAGAAGGCAACATATTGTAAAGTGGACAAAGTGACATATAAAATGAGCCTGCAGAAGTTACTGCAATAGCATTTGGGTTGTATCTGGTAAATCCAGAATTTCATCTTATTTGGTGGTTACCAGTTGGGATTTACCTTTTACTGTAGAGGAGCAGAGACTCATCCACAGCACCGCTCTTGATCAGTTGTCAGACAGTTATGGCTCCGTCACCATCACGGTACAAACACATCAGGAGATGATACATGAAAATTGCCCTGCAGAAGTGAAGCGGCAACAAATGAAACAGGAGTTGTTTTACATGCACACTTTGTGAAAGAGAAGCCATGTTACCACTATCATCACAATAGGAAAGCTGGAAGAAATACACCAAACTAAGGACTCACAAGAAAGTAAAAACAGAGCAGAGCTCGCACCCTCCATCACATTTCCACAAACCCGTAAGTCCCCCATTCTCATTTAAGCTTTGTGAATGAGCAATTCATTTGATAAAGGGGTTTTCTACCCTTTACGGCTCTGTTCTCCCTGAGGAGGTGTAACCAAAACTATAAGGCAAGCATCACTTTGTCAGATCAAGCCACAAACCTGCAGAAAGTCTAGGGCTATTTTGAGAGTCAAAGTGATAGAATTGCTGAGTGCCATCCTAATGGAGTGGCTTCTATGGAGTCCTCAGGAGACCCCAAATGAGAAAAAGTGGCTACTGGATCCCAAGTAGATGTGAGATAAGGAAACAGGAGCCAATCTGAACAGCTAAGTATTTCAAAAGGAGAGCAGGATCAGAACTGGCCAGGCGTGGATGAGGTCTCATGTCAGAAGCCAAACATGTAAGCGAGGATCAAGTTCATAGGTACAAGAGTGTCACCTAACCACGGAATAAACCATTACTCTAAACATAGACTACAAAAGACAAAAGTTGGTGGACCATATTGTGTGTGCAGCTGCTGGATTGTAAGCAGCCATTGTGCACAGCCCTGCATGGAAAAAAAGTCTCCTATGCAACCAATATATATCCTTTTCCAAGAAGTACCCACACTTTTACACTGCCTACCACCCAACCAAAGCACTGCAGGACAAAAAAAAAAAAAACGCACACCTCAAAACAAGGCAAAGAAAACAGTGACTGTTAGTAAAACTTAACACAAATACATAAAAGCAGAGAAGAGCAAGTCTAACTGTCAGTACATATTCTCTACTTCTTCCCCAGAGGCTCACATCTTACCATTACTGTAACTACTGTGCCCTAAAGGCCTGTGCACCGCAACCACAATTCTGCCTTTTTTAACAGCTGCCTGCCCTCCATCACACCTAGTACCGCATTACATCCTCCCACTGCTACTTCAAACGCTTTCTATTCATAGTGTTGAGAACGGGCCATTTCACAAGGAGGGCGCAAGTAAGGCAGTCATGCTCAGTCTGGAACACACAAATTAACTGTACTGTAAACTATGTTTGTACGATTAGCACTATTAGTGCTACATTTTCCACTGAAGCGTTCGGTACTGCCAGCGACCTGAGATGCTGAAAACCAAGCCTGATCGAGACCCGGAATTCCAGTTTCCTTTCCCTCGTCTACAAGCTGTCAGCATCCTGCAGGTCACAAAAGGTAGATACACCTGAAATATCAACCCATGAATTTTTAATTTTTTTTTTTTTTTAACCTCCCAAATGCTCCATCTTAGCTAGTTGGCATAGCACATTAGGAACCAATGAGACATGCTTCAGTATTTGACACAGAAAGAAGCGCGTGCCCCAGGTCACACAGCGCACTGGAATGGAGACCTGTGGAGCTGCTGCCCAGCCCAGACACCCTTTCAGCAAAGGCCACCTTGCCGCAAGCTGCGTTGCTTGGTCAGACGTGGTTTACCCCAAACCTCAGTGTACTGGGAAGGTAGGATGGGCAGGGACTGCCTGTGTCATCAAGTCTACTCTCTCGTCATCAGGCAGCCGTACCATATATGCCTTTTACTAAAACCTATCAATCAACCTCTCAAACTACATCTTAAAACTAGTTGAGGAGGTAGATGAAGGCAAGGTAAGATACTTCTATTAGACTGAAATCATTGCCTCTACAATTGAGAAATGTTTTTAACCTGTGCTCCTGTGCTGCTAACAGGACATCTGAATTTGCTTTGGGGAAAGAAAAAAAAAAAAAAAAAATCTGTCTTTCTGCAGAGGCTGTTCAGCTCAACTACAGATAAGCTGTAAGGTGTAGTACAGTTTTTTTCTGAACAGAGAAACACCAGCTGATTTCAATCACTGACTCCAAGATAAAATATTCAAATAAGTGAAGTGACAAAGAAGATTGAAAATGTTTTGCATCCTGATAACAGTGTGTGTCACGCATGGTTACTGAGGGCATTACTAACACACCCCCCAATGATGAAGATTTCAGGGTTTGCTATATACGATAGGCGATTTTGTAAATTTTTTCATAAAAGAAAGTCAAAGGCATTTTCTATGGATTTTTGCTGACTATAATGTTTTATGTGACTGCCTTATGTGGAGGCTGAAGGGTTTTACCAAATTGGTTCCTAATTGTACCTCATCAAATACAATAAAACCATCTATCAGTGAAACAATGTCTGCTATCATGTGATTTTCATTGCACAAACCATCTTATGTCAGACTTACAGATATTTTGACTGAAAGCAAGAATTCAGGTTCCTGGTTTGGGGCTTCTGGATTTGTCCTACATGTAAGAAGGCACTGAAAGAACTAGACAAATAAGCGAACCAGCCTGCAACATTTTTTTTCAGTAAAGTTGAAAACCTTCACAATTGTGTTTATCACAAAAAAGAACAGAGTTCAGAGGCACCGCATAAACATGTTAAGCAATTTCTGCACTGTACTACTAGTGTTAAATACCCATCTGGCTGACATTTAAGAGCCCTGGATGACCAAGAAAGATTGTTTTTAAAATAACGTCTCCAAATTCACTCCGATAAAAGTTTATATCTCTATATTTCTGATCAGAAACTTAGGATGCAATTGGGAATACATGGCACAGTAGATTTGTTCTACAAAAACTTACACCAGGAAAGCAATTGCAATCATATTTTGAGCAGAGATTTTGAAAGGGGAAAAAAACAAAGAGCAAAATATAGACAATAATCGCTAAAGTCAGTCCATTCAGATAGTGTTATCTTTTATCTGCAGACTGCCTGTAATGCTCACAGTAATGACTTGGTAGGCAAGGCAACGAGCAATATCCTTTCCAACTTGGTTCTTAGTTAAAGAGTATCCCTTCCTATATGCTACATCACTTTGTTCATACTTCGGTTGATATCAAGTGTGGTACGCTACCAAGTGTGCTAAAGAATTCAGCATCTGTTACGTATCTTTTTCCCTATTTAGGGTAAACAGTATGTATTTATCAAGAACCCCGTCTCTGTTGATTAACCACCCTGTTTCTCCCTCCCTTCCCCATTTGCAAGCCTCTTCCATAAAATTTCTGCCTGGACTAAATCTCTGCCTGCATGCACACCATATGGCACAAGGATATAAATGAGATGAGACTAAGTTAATTGGTCCTATTAGACCCCATGAAACAGATTTTTAAGTTCAATTAGGAGCATTTTTTGCACCTATGCAGAACACAGAGGTGTTGCCTGAGCCATGGAGCAACAGGCTCTTGCATATATAAGTCAATTGTGCACAGAAATGATGAATTCTTCCTTCATGAGTTCCCCATCCAACCTGCCAGTTCCCTTCGTAAACTGGAGGTGAAAGAATGGCAGACTTTACTTATCTGTTTACTTAATGAAAATATTTGTATCACTGGAGTGTGCGTACCTAAGAACAGACAGAGCCATATCGAGAGCTCAAAACATACCCGAAGGCCTTTGCGAAGCAAAGCAATGTAAATCTTGAGAGTCCAGAAATTACACTGCAGTAACTTTACTTGCAGAGGTAGAACTAGGCTGAGAGAGACTGCAAACAAGTGCCTTTCTCTGCTTTTCCTGCTGTTTTTTTGAACCACTTGAGTATGTTGGGATGGAGGGGTATACACAAGCCCCACAAGCATCACTCACGTGGTTTTACTGTCTGTTAAGTCTACCCGACTGCCCAGATTCGGTTGGATATTACCTGTAATGAAATCCGAGGAAAAAAAAAGAAGTCTTCACTTTGATACAGCTTCCAAATCACAGCAGTGCTAACAAGGTATTTTAGAAGAGAAGATTTCATATCTATTCAAAGCAAATAGCAAATATGAAGTAATTTTCTAGACAAAGAAACCAAAAAATCATAACAAAACCCCCAATGATACAGTAATAAATAAGAGAAATTCAATGCTACTCTTGAGCATGGACATAAATCAGATGCTGGTGTGCTCCCTGCTGCTTGTGTGTGGTGTTGCTCATCACTACCATAATTTAGACTTGAAAAAAAAAAAGTCCCCTTTAAAACAAAAATTGGGGTATAACCAATTTCAGTGCAAACACTAGAGAAGGAACCACAAGGAGACACGGGTTGCAGGAGTTGTCTCCATGCCAGTGCGTCACCTGCCCTAGGTGAGTACAAGCTGTTCGTGGCTCCACCAGCTGGCTCCAGCCCCTGCAAGGGCCAAGAGATCCTGGGACCCAGTCTGAGAGCCACAGGTCTCCCTGGGGACAGTCCTCCCCAGACAGATCGGGGCATTTGCCCCCTTTAAAAGGCAGACAAGCTATTCACTATGGATTTTCCTCCATGAAGTGCGTCATTGCGAAGCAGAGAGCATCCATGCACGCTCCAGAGAAACATGGTCTGCCGTCAGCTCAGTTTTTTTCTTGGCAAGAAGGATTAAGACTCTCCCAGCCAGGAAACCAGAACAAGTAAGATAAGACTGCTGACAATCCTGCTGTAGGTGGAGGGGGGGGAGTGGGATAAATCAGAACAAAAGAAATAGATGCAGTTTGCCATGTCAAGTCGTTACCAAGAGGAAGATTTTTGGAGTAAAGTGCTGCCTGAACAGGCAAGCTTGGGACTGCAAGGCAAGACAGTGTCTCCTTACTGGGTGCGGGGAGAGAGGCTCTACACGCGCTCTGGGTAAACACAGAGCATCAC
This sequence comes from Charadrius vociferus, assembly GCF_000708025.1. NCBI lineage: Eukaryota > Metazoa > Chordata > Aves > Charadriiformes > Charadriidae > Charadrius > Charadrius vociferus. The sequence continues at coordinate 16,014,954 of NW_009648332.1, read as the reverse complement.
ATCAAAGACACACCTGACTCCACCGGCCATTTTACCGCCTAATGGGAATAACCCGGAGGACCCCAAATACTGCCTAACAGCTTGGATCAAAGAGGACAGAGAAATATTTGCTGTACTCCAGCTGAATTGGAGTTTGCACTACAACAAAGATAAAAGAATATTTGTTTTTCCTCATTATATGAAGCTTTTTCAACAAAATAATTAACTGTAGCATAACAGAAAGCTTCGCTGGATAAGAATTTTTAAAGCATGTGTTGAAATCTAACTATTCCACTGAAAATGAATTTTAAAGGCCATGTAGGAATACAAAAAAAAAAATATGTGAAGCTTTTTTTAGAACTTTTTTTAATATTTTCTACCCTCTTAAAAGCATAACCATCAAAGCAAATAAAAGTTTAATAAGAAAAAAAAAAACATTTTAAATGAAAAACCATGATTAACTTATTAAGACCCATTAAGTGTATAATTACAAGGATTCTATTACATTAAGATACCAATTTCTTTAAAGCCAGAAATAATACCTGCTGAAACTTTAATTATTTAAATGAGAAGAGAAAGAGGCATGTTATCTTCTCTGACAAAGATTAAAATCAATTTAATTGCTTCTCTGCTGCATTGACATGATTCTTGCTGTGAGTCAAGCAACCAAAAAGGGAAATTAATACTGCAGCTGTTAATCAAGTGATATTTGTGTGCTCCATCTTATTATAGCAGGAGAAAGAATAACTTCTACTTTGGAGAGTTTGTCCACACTATATTTCATAGATTCTTTTCGCTTCAGAGAGCACCTTTACTTAATTTGAGTTGCAGGCATCTCCAGGTGACGTGCAGCCTGAGAAAATTGTATGTTACATTGTTTGATCCCCTCGTAAAAATTGTTCTGCCAAGAGTAAGGTTTGTTTCAAATTAAATTCACCCTCGGGTATCTGACTCTCTAGTATGAAATTATGAAGTCACACCAAAAAGGGATAAAAATACAGCTGGAGGAGGGGGTTGCCTATGAATCATAATATATTTTCAAGGAAGAAAGCAGGTCAAAAAAATCAACAATTTCAGTAAAATTAGAACATGCATTTGAAAACATGTAACAGCTGAGCACACAGCACAACCCATGGCTTCTATCTGCTGATTTAAAAATGTTTATCCTTGCAGTGCCTTTGTTAAACCTCTGCACCAAGTGAATATTCAGCAACATCTACAGTCGACAAATTAATGTATCTGATTGTAAGAAAAATGGTATTGTGAAATATTTATGAGTTCTGAAATACAAACCCGTGTGGTGCCTCATCATCTCTTATCAGCCCTTGTTAACTTTACAGATGATGAGAAGCACCAGAATAACTGAGGTTGTCAAAACTAATAGATCTCAGAGGCTCGGCACAGGCACAGTTCAGTTCCATCTATAGTCCATTTTTGAGAAGTTTTAACTCCTTCACTCCTCTTCATTGAGCAGGAATCAGTTCCTTTACCTGGGTTGTTATTTACTGTTTGCAGCACCAGGTGGCCCAGGCACTGCCCTAGATATTTCAGGATGCACAGGCGGCACTTTTGGGGAAGAACTTGCATAAATAAAAGGACAGACCAATACCGACAGACAAATACCAAGTAGCTTGATTTAAACAAGACCTGAAGTACTGTCTGGATCTTATTGGAAACTCTAGGATCCAGAAAGAGCAAAATAAAGGTAAAATTCTCGCAGGAGGGGCTTACTTGGGACAATACGTGTGTATATGCTAACAGAATAATTTCTAACATTATTTGTGCACTTAATGCACTAGAAAGCATTAAACAACTAGGTAGAGAGTTAAATGAGTGTTTTTAAACTGCAAGACTGGTTTGAGTCAGGTTTATTTCAAAGAATCAGTGAACACAAGGAGTCAAATCTCTTTTCCTTCTAAATTACTTAAGCAGTTTCATTTTTATCTAGTGCTTTAACGAGGTACCTGGACACTTTGCAGTCCCCTCCTGCAGCTGGCTGTGCTAGGCCGCCAGCATACCTTCGCTTTGGCCAAAAGGCGCTGTGACAGATCCCAAAGGCTGGGGTTTAAGAAAGGAAAGCTTCAATGGGTTTTGATTTCGGACAGCAGTAACCAGCTCAGGTTTGTGTTGTGACAGACTCCCAGATGTTCTTTAAATTGGAAGTCAGGGAGTCCCAGTTAGAAGGGATTTTGGCTCAGTTTTAAGATCTTGTACATAAGCATTCGAAAGCAGACCTAGTCCTGAGCCTACCTTTTGGTTCACTGGAGACAAAAACAAGCCACTGCCTATAAGACAACCTGATTAACCAGCCATCATTAACGCCTCACTTTCATTTTATCTCCCTTTGCAGCGAGCGCCCGGGCTCCCCCCATCAGTCCAGGATAACCTTAGAAAAAACATCCCAGCAAGACCCACAGCCAATTTCACCAAGTAAATACATGTTTGCTTCACCCATGCGTGTCATGCTGCCTCCAGGTTGGGGGCCAGGTAGGACCCACTCTGGAGAGACTGGAAACATTTTGGACACCATGGCAGGGAGGATGGAAAACATCAGGCAAGCCACTAAGAGAGTCACAAACACAGCAGCATTTCGTGGAGTGTTTAATTGCTTTCTCATAAATACACAGATCTAGTACACAGAAAACTGAACTTGCATGTCTCCCGGAGGCCTTGCATGTTACACAGCTCCCCAGGGAACTGCAGAGAGCAGAGGAGTGGCAGAGCAAACTGCAAGGCACACACACGCTGGGCGATGCACTGATGGCTGCAGGAGATGCTGCAACCTGTACGACAAGGCTGGCATGCTCTGGAGCAGCAAAGTAGGGCTCTGAGAAGAGGTGTAGAAATTCGAGCTGCTATTCAGCAGGGGAACAAAGCCAAGGAATCCAACATCGGCCTCTGACCAGCATCAAAGAAGATTTTCCTTGCCCGTTTTGTAACCCGATGAGCAGGGCACTGCCAGTGTTAGACCAGCTTCAGAGGGGGAGGTTAGTGCCACTGAAGGACAGAACATGAGCACGAGTCACCATAACTGTACAGAGGAAAATAAGTCTGTCATGGAGATGAGACAGGAATAACAGTGAGCTCTCACTGTGCCTGGCAACCACAGGCATTTTCTGCACGTGTGCACGCACACACCCACAGGCTCAGAAGGAAGGCTCAGCTGAACGAGACGCTACCAGGAGCTCGAAACAAGCCACAGCATCAGAGTAAAACTTTTCACTCGACTGACATGGCAAACAAGTGTATCCAATAACAATCATGTCCTCTGGGGTGTGCAGCAGGGAAAAAAAAAAACCACCACAAACCCAACCAAAAAAAAAAAATGCCAAAAAACAAAACCAAAGAGATTTAGAGAAAGAGATTGATAGAATGAGTCTAATTTTATTTCCACAAACTGTGACACAGCAAGCTTCACTTGCTTTGATACCTGTCAGAGGGTCTTTGTCACCAAGAGACAGTCTGTCCATTTTCTCTGCAAAAGTGGGATTGACTTTAGCAGTTGTTTCTCATAAGAGTCCTAAATGTAATCCTACATATCTCTAGAAATAAACAGAACTGTTCCATCTTGTTCAACAAGAATAATGTTATGTTCCCTCTCTTCTTTCCCTCGCATCTTGTCCACCCTACCTCTAGCTGTACGATGCTGCAGAAGTAAGAGTTCTTGGCACATGCTGTGAAAACCACATGTGTTTGGCAGCAACATTCTTCCATCTTTATGGTTACACCTCAGTCAGTCAGGCTGCCATTACCATTTATATTGATCGGTATGTCAGGGGTTTGTGGCCAACCACCTTGCTAGACTGAGCAACTGACTAGAAACACAAGAAAAAAAGAAGGGGTAAAAAACATAAAAACAGCCAAGAGCCACAAAATAATTCTAGATAATCCAGCAATATCCTTTGTCATGCAACATAAAAGCCCAGGATTGTCAGGTGCACACAATTCAGCACTTTCCAGTCAGTCTGGTGCTCACCTTTGTAAGAGCTGCAGTGCCAGAAGTACCAGAGGTGCCAGTAGCACCCAGGAGACATAACTGAAGCAGGACTGAATGATGCTGTGGCCCAGCCAATGTTGCCCATAAGTCACAGATCCCTTGCAAATGCCAAGTGTAGTGCTTGACATTGCTTAGGTCCGATGCACACCCAAATGTATTTAAAATATCTGGAGAAAGAGAGATAAGAAAAATGTTTCTGGAGTTTCAAAGGATGGCAGTACTACTCTTTTGTGGGAACTTGTCAAGCAAAACCAGCTTTCATTATTGATTTCAAATAAAAGAAAGCACGAAGTTATATCAGGCCATTCTTCTGGACATAAAAATGTTTTCAACGTGTATTTTCATACATTATTGTGGAAACTCTTCCAACAGCCATCTTTCTTTTCCAAGTACTGCACTTTCACAAATGGCAGATGAACATAGCTTGCTGTTATTAACTATAAGCCTTAAACCACTCCTCTCGATGACAGCACTGATTCCTATTGGATTTTTTTTTTTTTTTTCCTCTCTTTGTAGGGATGGAGCGAAATGTTGTCTAACTGCTCAGCGCGGTGCCAAGCTGCACTTTTGTAACACTTGCAATGCTCCATAGCCAAGATCCCACTCCTGCTAGAAGTTGCAGTGTTTGCAGTAGGGGAAGGGAGGCTTATAAAGGGAAATAAAACCTAATTCAGTTTTTCTTGTGAGCAATTTTCTAATTTCACTTAATGAAAATGGGTCAGAACCGAAGGTCAACAGTATTTATTTTTCCCGAGCCAGGCAGATTTAGTGAAGGTTTCCTTATGTCCTTGTGGCCAAGAAGGCCAATGGCATCCTGGGGTGCATCAAGAAGAGTGTGGCCAGCAGGTCGAAGGAGAGTATCCTCCTCCTCTACTCTGCCCTGGTGAGGCCTCATCTGTAATGTTGTGTCCAGTTCTGGGCTCCCCAGTTGAAGGAGGACAGGGAACTGCTGGACAGGGTCCAGCAAAGGCCTACAAAGATGATTAGGAGACTGGAGCATCTTTCTTATGAGGAAAGATGACTGAGAGAGAATCTTAAAAATGCTTAAAAATACTTAAAGGGAGGGTGCCAGGTGGATGGGACCAGTTTTTTTTCAGTGGTGCCCAGTGACAGGACAAGAGGTAACAGGTACAAACTTGAACATAGGAAGTTCCATCTAAAAATAAGGAGGGAATTCTTTACTTTGAGGGTGGCAGAGCACTGGAACAGGCTGCCCAGAGAGGTGGTAGAGCCTCCTGCTCTGGAGACATTCAAAGCCCGCCTGGACACCATCCTGTGCAAGCTGCTGTAGGTGACCCTGCTCTGGAAAGCATTTGGACTAGATGATCTCCAGAGGCCCCTTGCAACACTGACCATTCTGTGATTCTTCCCTCCCATGTGTTAGTTCTGACATGAAAAGCATTATTAGAGAACACAACAATCTGCTGGTACAGAAAGGGCCTGATCTGTGATGGCGAGTGTGTGAGAGAGCTCCTGCTTGCCATTCTGGTGTGGTGAGAATGGAGTTGCATTTCTCTATAATTCTGCACGCACCACCAACGATCCATGCGAGACAGCTGCCTTTTCTGGACACTACCAGCCAGCACAAACATAGAGATAAGGCATATTTTGTAACCAATATTTTGGCCTCAACAGCCTTTTTCTCCACCAACAGCATTTCATAAAATTAGAAATAGTGTGTTCAAAACAGGTTTCTGGTCCCGTACAGCCTGTCAGGAAGCAAAAGGACATAAGAAGCTTATCAGGTCTCTAGCATCTGAAGTTTTCTTCAGTCATGCATTCTTCCTTCTTTCCTCATGACTTCTTTCAACATTGATAATTTGCAACTGGGTTAGCAGAAACAGGAAGGAGGGAGGGAGTGAAAGACATCCCCACATCTTTCAACATCAGTAGTTTTTCTATTCTGACAGTATGGGAACATAACTAACAGCTTAGCATACATCACTCTTGATGAACAGTCATCATCAGGGACACAGGAAAAGACACAGAGGGAAAGATATGAAGATTAGCGGTGCAACTTAGAGATTTGGGAGCTGGGAAGCCCCACATGTCAGATGCCTAACCGGATTCTGCACTAGTGGTTCTACAAGGATGCTCGCAATGATTAATTCATGTTTTACTGCTATATCACTGACAACTGCAGCAAGTTAACCTCTCTGCCTCAATTTTAACTTGTGCAAATTACAGATTATAGTTACCTACAAATGATGGGCTAGGGATTAGTTAATATTTTAAAGGCACCTAAGGCTTGAAAATACACACAATTACGACCAACTATTGGGGAAATAAATGTTTTGTGTGATGCTTGTGGATGCGTAATTTAATACTGTATGAAAAGAATGCACCCTGGTTTGTATGTGAGACACGCTGGAAAGAAAAAAGAAAGAAAAGAAACAGAAGCCTTTAAAGATAGATAGCAATTGTGAAAAAAAGCATGCAGCAAGCTCAGAGCACTACAAATGCTGTGGATTTATGAAAAGAACAACTATAACTAATATTATTCTAACTCCTGACAACCCTTAGTTATGGCTTCACAAACAGGTTCCACCTGGGAGGTTAAGTGTGGATTTACAGCACATTTACTACTCTACAGTACCTACCTACACGTACGCTTTTACTGTCCAGTAAATGCAAGACAGTTTACATCACATTCATTGTCCTGTTCATGTAAATTCAACTATGTCTGAATCTCAGAACACTATCATTAAAAACACATGCATCTGAGGTGATAACAACAGCAGGTCCTGTATGACACCAGCGAACAAAACCTGAAATGAAATTCAATACAACATAATGTAAGCCAATACAAGATGATGGGAAAATGGCCTTACTGCAGGTCTATGTGTTGAACAGGCATTTAAATCTTATTATGCCTGATTATATTGCACTATTTGGGCACATTTCTAGATAGCTATAAAGAAACATTATGCCTACTACTGTTAATTCCCCACAAGTAGCAGATGGTTTCACCTAGTGAACATGTGCGTTTCAAAGTCAGACCTTAAGTAGGGAAGATAATGATGGAAACAGTGGCATCCCGTTTCAAAGATTCAGAGGTTACAGCGGGGGGCGGGGGGGGAGTCAAATGCAATACAAGCAGAGAATATAGCGCTGATTTAATGGAACTTTTGCAACAAGTGGGGAAGCCAGAAGTGAGATGCTGATGCTTTCTTTACCTTTGTTGCGTAGGAGAGCAGCTGCACAGAGCATGGCTAAGACATGGGGATCCAAACAACTAGAAGTTATTTTATGTGCTTGGGGTATCAGAAAAGTGGAACTGCCAGCTCCAGTCCTAAAGAAAAGCTCAGCAAGCATGAAAAGCAGCAACGCCACTTCCAGAATCCAGTGAAGGAAACAAATACTTTTCTTAACACCTCAGATGGCCCAACCACATCAAATTCTGGCTCTGACCCCACTGCAGAAACACTTTGTCTCAGAGGACACAGGGCAAGCTTATTTCCAAGAGATTTCTCAATGGGGAAAGAAGTTGCCAACTTTTTGTGTCAGAAAATAAAGAGGGTAAATATATGCACTCAAGGCAAATTAGACTATCTCTGTCACTAACTCCCTGCAAGCACGAGTCTGTTTTACTTGATAAAGACAGGCATTTTAGCTCACAAGCATCCTCGTGAGTCTATGCCACTCTCCTCTGAACACAACCCTTCCTTGGGGCCGACAAGCAATCAGCAGAGGCAGTCACCTTTTACAGATCACGAGCTGGGGAGCACAGAAAGATGTTTTAATACCCCTTTATGCGATAACCCTCTAGGTGGAGAAATGGGCTTGACAAACTTCTCGCCAGCTCCTGTGAATTTATGCTCTTTGAGACCAGTGCGAGTGAGGACAACTAGGCCCAGGCATTTTACGTTTGATATCCAAAGTTCAAAAGGAATTAAATGAGCATGAGGTTTTGGGGGGAGGAGGGGCTTTTCCCCCAGGTATCTTCAAAGAGACTGGCAAAAGAAAGCATTGTTTATTCCACCCCTGACTCCTGGCCCGGAGGAAGCCCTCTCATACAGAATTATCCCTGTGCTGTCCTGGCAGGGAGCAGGTCTGTATGGAGGCTGGGTCTGGTTTCTAAAGCAGGGCTGAGCTGAAGGAGGAGCCAGGACCTCCCTGCGCAGTCAGAGACAGGTTGCAAGTGCTCAGCGCTGCCCACGAGTTCTGCCTGCAGTATCCCACAAAACCAGCAACAGCCCAAACAAGGTTTTTACTACTTGCAGGAGATAAATAAATATTTGCTGTGATTAGACCCACACGAGGCTTAAGATTTCCACATTCCCTATTGGGATGTAACTGAGCCAAAGAGACAAGATTCTTTGTGATGGACTCCCTGCTCTGCCAGACAGGGCACATCCCATATCAGCACTCTCAGCTTCCCACAGCCCAGGGTAACAGTCTCTTTCTTCCTTAGATCAGAAACCACACTGAACACATGTCAAAGCTTTTCTGGAAAAAAAAGTTTTTCATAGAAAATGCCACAAGAAAGTTTTGGTTTCAATAAATTGCCACTTTCTGACATTTGTGGGGGTGTTTTTTTGAAAAATTCCCAACCAGTTCTGTCAACATAATATTAGGTCTGCTGTACAAAAATAAACATTTACAGAAAGCTAGATAATATAAATTGGGAAAAGTGTTAATTACAGCTAAACACATAAAACATATGTCTGTTACTAATGTATATTAAAAATACAGTTAAATATAGCAGTTTGTTTTCCATCACTACAGCTATGTAACAGCTCGTGCAAAATGAGATGTGAGAGGGCAACATCTTGAGACAGCACATTAATATTTACTCTGGTCACTTTACTGGTGTCCTATGGATGTCATATGTACTGAAGACAAAACATCACTGCTTTTCATGGATCTTTGCCACATAAAATGCAAGTATCAACTCTGCCTCCTTGAAGAAGGGCAGCAAATCCTGAATCAAAGGTATTTCCTCTTAGAGCGGCTGTGGCTCAACAATGAGCAAGCCTGAAAGGTCTTTCGTCGCAATTTATGGCTGGATTTGATTATACATATAGCATCTGTCATCTTGAAATAATTGATTAGTGTCTACAGAGTCTACTGCTGGTAGTTCACCAGAAGCTATGGAAACTGTCCTCTAGAATTAAGAGAGGAAAATAAGTATATAATACAAATAGAGTGGTTGGTATCAGCTTTAAAGTGGAGGACGTGATGTGTCAATCACAGAAATAAACCAAACAACCTCTTCCTGTAAGTGTCTTCCATAGTTGGGCAGTAGCCAAAATCCTTGTGCAGATGGGGAAAAGACGATCAATTGTCTACACTCTAATCTAGAGTCTGTTCCCAAAAAGCAGACTGGCCCATGGCACCGTTAGCTTTGCCACAACCAGGGAGCAGGTCTGTTTGGAGCCAGCCACCACAAGCCCATGCAAGCCCATGCCTGGCTACTTCATTGCAGATTCCCCCCACCCAGGCTGAATGCAGCCCAGGCAAACACATATTTTTTACACTGGTGACCGAATGTATTGGATCCACTCACAAGAGCATGGCTGCCAGCAGGAATCAAGCCCAGGACTTTCAGTTACAGCCGCACAAGTCACTACTACCAAAAACAAAATAAGAACCCATGAACAACAACAAAAGAAAAACACACCAAAAAACACACACCCACCAAAAAACCCCCACGTACAACACCCATATGCCTGATCTAGTTTCCAGCAAAACAGAAATGACTACACTAAAAACCTCGGGTGAATAATAGAATAAAGACCCTAAAGCCGCAGACATTCTCGTCACATTCGCACTAACCTGAGCATCTCATTGGTATCCTCCAAGGTAGAGTTTGCCCTTTCTCCATCAAACGCTTAGTGAAAATTTAGAAGCAATCAATAAGCCTTCCAGAGCAGATACCATTTTCTGTGTGTGCCAAGAGTTTCCTAAATCATTTGTATACTACACTAGGGTTTTCTCCACCCCCTGCCCAGAGGCTAAGCCTCATTACACTAAAAAGAATTAAGAAAAGATGAAAGTGTTCAGAACATGGGGTGGGCTGTTTCTATCATAATAACAACTTTTGTGTATTTAGGTTTTACAGAGCTGGTTATATATCTAGAATAGATACACATACAAGAAAGTCAAATGCAATAAAGTGAATTTGACATTCTTAACTTGTGGCTACTGAATTTCTTTGATTATACCACAGACAAAAGTTGAAAATAGCAGTAGAAAAATATTTGTTCCTGTACAAAAAAATTAAAACTTAATATTGCAGAAGAAAACCTCATTGAAGTTTTAGCACATTTTGCCCTTGCTGAATAGACTTGGCTTCAGCAGCTGCTACATGAAATGTAACTGTCACTACAGTGAATAAATAAGTAAGTAGTGCTATAATGCAGCTGCCCCCAATAACAGCATTAGTATAAAGCCTTTAGTGGTAACCACAGACCAAACCAGAAATGCATTCTGACTTCATAAAGATGTGCTGTCATGTCATCAAACATCTCAGTCCGTAGGCTATAAAGCGTATGTACCAGAGCTTATCATTGATTTTTCCTCTTCCTTCAGAGAGGAGAGAAAAGAGCAGGTACCTTGCTCACTGCTGATCTTGGCTTCCCCCCGATAAGACACTTGTAACAAAAACCATAAAATGTTCAGGTCCTCTCCACCTCTGGCACACTTCTCCAGAGTTCCTCTCCTCTCTCCCCACAGTCTGCTGCCGCAGACCCTCATTCCCCTTTCACGTGTTTTAACACAACGCCCCACACCCACTGCAAGAAAACACGGGTGCTAGAACAACACCTGTGGGAAAAGGGACAAGGTAAGACCAACTCCCTCATCTATGCTGGTCTGCAGATTTCATCATACTGATTTCAGGGGGGAAAAGCATCCTGTTCGTTTTACGAGGAAACTTCAAGAGCAACAGACCTACACAGATGGACAACAGTGTAACAAACAGATATTTAGCGGCATAAAAAAACACCAGTTGCTGACAAACCATTTTATTACAGTTTTAAGTTGAATAGCTTTTATCTATTTCAATTTTATTTTTAATTCTCCCATAGAATCACAGTTAAATATAATCTTACTTAAATATAATCACAACTCTTCAAGCCAAGTGATTTCCTTAGTAGACAAGCTCTTTTCATGGAAATGAAAGATTATTCTTTTATAAGGTCACCCTTGGTGAGCTTGCCCAGATAGAGATGAAAACATTAACAAGGATCTGCTCTGCATTCTAGAGAAAAATAATATTGAAAAGAGAACAAAAAAAAGAAAAGAAAAGAAGAAAAATCAGACAAGCAAGAGCCAGGTGGGAAGTCTTGCTATCTACCCATTCAGCACTTCTGAAAACAAATCAATTTAGTCATCTGCAAGCATGGCCATAAGCTCCCTGCAGGAATTATAGCTCATGCATACACAAACCCTAAAGAGTTTTGTTCAAAGTTTAATCATATGGCAGAAAAATATCACCAGTTTTATTGTATACGCCAGCTCAAGTTATGAGATAACATCACATTTTTGAAAAGGTGAAAGAAACGGGTAGCACTGGCAAGGTGACAGAAATCATTTAAAATGTTCAATTCAGCAGGTATTCAAGATATTCACATAAAGAGCAAAAAAAAAATCCTAAGGCGGTTATGAAGGAAGGTCTGTGAGTGTACAGAAGTTTAAGTGTTAAAGACAGCAGTAGGACTATAGTATCAAATACTAAGTTCAAATGAACCCATTATGATTTCCATTCCGCCACACCAAAGATGTTGACAGGAAAAAAAAAAAGTCTAAAATAAAGAATTACCTGTGTTTTCTGAAAGGAACTGTTTCATTTTATTGTTTGGTTTTTTGACATTGCTGGCTTCTGTCCCTCCCTCTCATGCTGTGATTTCGGTTTTATGCAGGAGTGTGGCGAGAACATCTGTTTAAATATTTGATTTGCTTGTAACTTCATGTTACTTCTGTTTCAGTGTTTCCTTTGTCTTACTTTGTAGTCTACAAAGATGATGAGAAACCTAAAGAGAGACAGTCAGCTACCTCAAAAGCTTTAGAACGCGTGGAAGAAGTTCATTTGTATCACAAAGCATCTTTTTCCTCTGCAACTGTATTTCAACTCTACCTACCACTGGTGAGTCTTGTTCTTTTTTTTAAAGAACATTTGTTAATTATTAAGTGTAGAATAAGCGGCTCATAATGTCCATATGCAAACATTTGATCTGGGCTCAAGCTAGGTAAGTCAGTAAATGGTTTATACACCACAGCTACAAACTAACAAGGTGGTCAAAACTACCTGAGACTTCAGGAGCCAGCTCTCTTGGACAATGGTCCATCATCACGCAGTGGTGCTCAGGTAGATCTTCAAAAGGATAAACACAAAATATGCATGTTCCCCCAAAAAAAGCCTACCCACAGATGAGGCCAGGAAACAGAATGGAAGGAAATAAAGGCAGGGTATCACTGCTGAATGGCATTTTCCTCCTCAGCTGACAGAAAATCAAGAGGGAAGCTTTTTGCTGCGCATCACTACAGGACTTTGCAGCGCTACAGGAGGCGTTAACGCTAGCAGGGCTTTCCCATCACATATGCTTGTTCCTATGCTTGTTGACCAGCATGCGCCAGAGAAGCAGCCCAAAACACTGTAAGTGAATACAATAATTAACCAGGGAAATATCTGCATCCCTGGTAGCACATAGGCTCGAGTGGCAACCAAAGCCTCTCGCGAGAAGAAGCAAGACAGAGAGCAGTATTGATTTTCCTGATATATCTCTATGCAAGTTAGAATAATTTCCTCCTCCACTTTTAATGGGCGTTTTATAGTCATTTTACACATCAGCCAGTCACCAAAATCTGTGCAAATCAGTGCATTTATATCAACTTCTGACCAATCCATAAGTGACATTACATAATTAAAATAATTGTGAAATCCTGTGCTATAAGTGCATCGTTTATAGGTAAACCATGACCATAAGGACATGCCACCTTGCTTTAATCTCTTGCGTGTATGCATTATGATACTGCTGCAAATAGCAGGCACCTTTTACACCCAGGTTTGGATTGACAGGTATCTATCTGTGAAGCAGAGAGACACTGTGGTGATGACCAATGAGGAAGACTAAGCAGGA
>NW_009648332.1:15958200-16001427 GCF_000708025.1 Charadrius vociferus | reverse complement strand
CCCTGGGCCGAGTGGGAGGGCATACAGGCAACAAAGCACAAATCCACCTATACTGCACTCTTAAAGCAGAAATATATAATTATTTATTTTAATTCAGCAGCTACTGCCTACCCAGAGCGTTGAACATGGCCAGAGGAGGAAACAGCACGCAGCGGGTGGTTCTCCAACCTAGGTGTTTAGCCCTGGCACAGCTCTCAGCACACACTCCTGTTAACCCTGAGAGGTTCTGGAGGTACAACAAGGCCTCCAACTCAAAGTTCTCTGCTGGATTTTAAGTGTCCTTTTTAAAGGGATGAAAACGCTGGGTTTTCTCCTTGATGAAATGACTCTGTGAGCTCTTCAGCTTAAGAGAAACTTGGTTCCCCCCCCCCCCCCAAAAAAAAAGCCACACCAAAAAAAGACCCACAAGACAGATAGAGCTCGTGAGAGAAGGAAACAGAGGGAAACAGCAATTTTTCCACTTAGACACACCACGGAAATATCTGAATTACAAACCTTTTTTAAAGTGAACAAAAAGAGTCCAGCTCACGCCAGACACCAGGTTGAAAACTTCAGATGCAACAGTCAAAAATCAGACAACTCCATGAGAAATAAAAGTCGTGACATAAGTTATAAGTTTGCCCTTTACACTTATGTAACGAAATTTGCATAATTTACATCATCATACAATATACTTGTAATAGTAGGCAACCATGCCACAGACAGATCTTGGGCTGTGACTCTGATCTACAACTGTACGAAACACATCCCTTCCTCTCTGCTTATCTTTAAAGACTATAGTACCACGGCTGAAGACAGAAGAAAGCCAGCACCTACCAGCCCACCATCACTAACCACCACTCGGGAAAGCCTCACCTGGACGAGAAATGCTGCATTTCCACCATGTTTTCCTTCCCTCTCAGCCATTTTTCCTTTCTCAGTCTTTGCTCCATTGGTTGTAAGGCAACAGTACCTCAACTAGAACTTAATTTGAATTTTAAACCCGTTAGGTTTTCAATCTGTCCTCTCCTAAATGGGTCTTAAATCAGAAAGAAGAAAGCAAAAGCAAATCACTACCACGCTACCCTGTGTGGTAAGCAAGCCAGCAGCACACAGAAGGTACTTCACCAGCTCTGCCGTCAGAAGGCTGAAGGAGAAAGATTAAAAGTTCCAAATATCAGGGAAAAGACAATCTCTTACATCCAGCAAACGGCCTGATTTTCCAGAACAGCTGAGCTTGCAGCTCTTATGGTTGTAAAGAGGCAGTATTATACACTCAGGCCACATGCCTAGGAGCCCGGTTCCATGCTACTATTTTTGAAAGTTGTACTATAGATTTGCTTATTTTGACTCTTCACTTGGCTTTTACCACTGTCCTCATTACCAGGTTTCAAAAACTTCCAGATGTATGTATTAACAGTGCTGGCAGGCTTCCTAGAGAAAAACAAATCTCATCCTTGAGCTGTGCTTGGCAACATCTAACTTTTGCGAGTGTACATCTACGCTGCCTGTCACAAAGACAGAAAGCCACCTTGGGCCCAAACTCTCCGTTCCCCCAGAGAGAATTACAGATATGAAAAAAGAAAATCAAAAGGCTTTGCGATTCCTCTGTGGCACTCTGAGCCTGTAAAACTAAACCCATTTTATTTCATCATATTCAAATCCCCACAGTTCCAGTGAAATTTAATTATACCTTCATTTTGCATAATTAAACAGTCATTGCATGGCTTTCTAAAGCATATAAAATGACTGATGAGTGTAGTGGTAAAACTTTCAGAAGTACTAAGTGGTTTAGGAGGCTACAGGTATGTCTAGACAGCAGATAACTTGCATAAAAGAAGCACTATTTTGTTTGCCCAGCGGGATTAAGTAGCTCTCCACATATGCCACGTTTTTATAGCTCAACTATTTCTGGTATTTTATCTACCCAATTTACAGCTAGCTCGAGTAATTGCATCATGTAGAACAGATATATCCAAAATACTGCCGATTATCAGATGGGACTCAATACCTTAGCCACAAAGGAGCTTTCAGAAGGTTCTTAAGTTTGGTAGAGCAGTAGCTACAGTACCAACAACAGAACCCTTAGTGATGGCTCATTCCAGTACATTAATTGAGTGAGAAACAACATTTTTTCCTCCCTCTGCACTAAAAATACTCATATTACATGAAGCTTTCTATCTCATTTTGTGTACACCCTGAAGGGCTTCTTAGGCCAAATTCACCATGTTCTAGTAGGTTTCTTCTTCCCTGGTTTTCTATGCCACTTTCATCATTGTGGTATACAAGTCAGCTGTCCTTAATTCGTTCCTCTTTGAGGAGGAAGTTAAGGAGCTGTGTGGTATCTCTGACAGCACAGCATGAAAGCTTTTTCTAACTTTTTTCCTTTTGGAAAGCTGGTATTTTGTAAGCAACTAGAATAGGATTCAAACATATCATCTGAAGTAGTATCTCATTTTGTTTTCTCTCTCATTCCCTTGTCTTTTCAAAGAGATTGCCTTTGCTGATAGAATGGTTTCTGAAGCTAAAGGATGCATCTTACAGAATCCTTTCTTTATACAGCAGCATAGGTGATAGGGGTTTTCGGCCAATACATTGAGCACAGAACGTAATTAACAATAGCCTGCTTTAAGAACGTATTTTATGTTTCATATGCTAGGTGAAGAGCGATGTTTTTTACTGGTCTCAGAAATTCTGCAGAAACCCTTCACTATGCCTACAGAGTGCTACCACTTTATATATAGTATTACTCAGCTAAAGTGACAAAGGGTAACACAAGTCGGTTTGATTCTAGCAAACATTTTGCTTTTCTGTTTAATTCAGTCTTGTTTTAACAAGCCAGTAAATTATAACTTAAGATAGCCTTTCTATGCACAATTCATAACCTATGAACGTACCTTGTAACAAAACCTGAAAATACATTAGCTAGGAGTCTTGTCTGAAAAATACATCATGCTGTATTTCAAGTAGTGAAACAGGTGCTTTAACTTATTTTACAGGTTTGTATTCAAGTACAATCCTAATGCAGAATGGTAAAGACTAAGAGAGGAAAAAACACAGGTGGAGTAATATATACATACCAAGACACAAAAGTATAAATAACGTAAGTGTACGAGATATATGTGAAAGTACTTAGATGATCAGGCAGGAGTCGAATAAGAGCAACATCCCCTGTTTTAGTCTCCAGTCTAAGAGATGGATGGTCTTCTCATATTTTTTAGAAAGGTTACAATAGTCCTTTTTCTTGACAGACTATTACCACACTCCCTAGATGAAACATTTTTTACTCGACTTCTATTACTCAGTTTCTAAAGACGCACCTTAGCCCGGCTCAGTCACTAGCGACTGTGCAGAGCACACAGACCTGATTACAGCAGTTCTGTGATTTAGCATTTCCAGAGATCCACATGTAGCTGATAGATGTGCTTAGGGAAAGGCCACCTAAAGTTTATAGCGTATACATGGATGGAATAACAATATAGGAGAGATCTTGACTAAGGGAAAACAACCTTGAAAGCCCACAAGACTGCATAAACTAAAAATGAAGTAGGTAAGGCTAATGAGAGACTCATGGAGAAGCAGGGGTTGGGGAAAAGAGTTTTGGACGTGGAGGAATGGAAAACAGAAACAACACATTACAAAAAACTAGAAGGCAGACCATCAGGTTTGGACCACAGCACAGTAACAGAGATTGCTTCTGTTCTGACCCTGGGCCTGGCCACGTTTTGGTAAGGGGATGCCAGAAGCCAACACAGGCAGAAGTGGAAATTACTGGAAAACAGTAATCTAACAGACAGCTGACATACACAAATATAAAATTAAATTCACAAATACAAAACTGAATTAAGAAAAAGAAGCAACCTACTTTTTCTTAGAAGATGCAGCCTGAGGAGCTGTAGCACCAGGAACACCCTATGACCTTTACAGACACACTCAGCTGAGGGATCCCTAAATTGTTATTCTGACACCTGGATCCAATAGGACCTTCAGCTGGGACTGGTTCCCCAAGCACACAGCTGCAGTGGCTTAACAGGATTGCCATCTCCACCTGCTTGCTGCCACTGCTCTGCCATAGAGTCAGAGGAAAGTTCACATGCCAACATCTTAGCTGCCCCACCTCAAACTCAGTGTTTTAATGCAAATCTGCCTTTGACATCAATTTGAGCTCTGCCAGACCTCACTGGACTGGCTGAGACACAAGTGTATTTTTTGTCTTTGCAGGGAGCAAACCACCAGAGACACAAGTGTCTTAAACTGCTGCTGGAAAACTTGCCACCACCAAGGTGTCACAAGCGTTGCATGGAAATAGACCAAGTGTCCTGAGGAGGACAGCCAAGCACCAAGCTTCTTCTCACCCTCCTGCTTTACTTTATGTCCTCCATGAGGGCAATACTCCACCGGGCACAGGGAGGTGATTGCCAACCATGCCCAGTGAATGATGTCCTACTTGTATACGCTAACTTGTCTATAACATAGGCAATATCATAAACTACAAAAGCATTTGTCATGCAGCTTCCTTTTCCTCAAGCACGATGGCATCTTGGGCAGGTGGAAAAAGAAAATGGTGATGGGAAACTCAGTTACCTCCTCTAGCACTTTAAGGCTAACTCTTGGAAACAAAGCTGTAGCATCACTGCAAGTGTCATCACTATAAAACCAGCAATGAACACAAAGGATTTAAAAAACAATCCTCACTTACAAATGCACATTGATTTTCAATAAAGCCATTTGCACATTTTTTTGCTTGGACTCCAGGTTGACTGTCACCACTGATTTACAGACAAGATATCTCTATATAATATTATTACTGCTACTATTCTGTAAGCGTTAAATATTTTTTTAAGCACTTCTACCTCCAACAGTGAGGAAAATAATATGAAAGCAAAAAAAAAAAAAAAAAAAAGAGAAGAATGCCATTTGATTTTCTTTTCTTTCCTGGCAGAATTGTCTGGAAAGCTGAAAGAACACATAACCTTACTGGATAAAGAGGCATTTGTTTTGAAACAGCAACACGGATCATATTGGCTTTTCACCAGCAATGCTGCTAACAGACCGACCACAGGAAATTAAGAATGGACAGCTCTGGGAAAGCTTTTCATGATTCACATTCTAGGTGAGCAGCAATTTTTTTCTTTCTCCCTCGGCACCTTTCCACTACAACACATCCACGTAGCAGAAGGCTGTCATGCAAGAGCAAGAGGTCATGTGAAGAAATTAAAGTAATACAACTGGCTGATATAGGTCAACTTGGTGACAGCAGACCTTCCGATTCAGGATTGCCTTAATTCGGCTAACAAGTAGGATAGCCCCTAAAAGAGCAATTGGAGTAAAAAACGTACAAATAGAAACAGGGCAAGGGAGTAAAGAGCACCTGTTTGGTGATGCTGGACACTTCACACACACACCCTTGGAAATACAAAAGGAGGAAACCATAGAACAAACTCCTTGTCTATTTTTCATCCACATATAGTACCTGTGGGATCTGATTTCACTTCCCAAGTAGATGTAACTACAGCTGCTTCACTTGCGAGATGTCTCCTAACGCTGTTGATGAATAGCCCTACATTTATCACCCAGGGATGCTGATCAGAAAGGAGTCTGATTTCAGTAAAAGCGCCTGAAACCACGAAACACCGCGGACAACCACGGTCTCACCTGGGAGTAATGATGCCGTTGTTATGACTCCTAAATAGTTTTCAGACCCTGTGAAAGCAAAAAAAAAACAAAAAAACCACCCACCAAAAAATTAGCATATGGTTGGAATGGGGGTTTGGTTTGGATTGGATTGGATGGAGGTGTGTTATAGACTGGAGGCAGACCCTGTTTCAGGCCCGTTCCCTTCTTCAGCCACACAGGTCCCCGGGTCTTTGCCAGGAGGCCCCCAGCGAGGGCTGCAAGCCCACCTGGCCTGCTTTGGGGCCAGGAGTCTGGTACGGTCATCAATTCTACATTTCACCCATTAATATCAATATTTAATACTAAATATTTGGAGTCAATATTTAAGAGGGATAAATGAGGTGACCCAGATAATTATAGACTTCTCAGCCCGACATGAAACCAGGGGAAAATAATGAAGCAGCTGATACAGGATGCGGCTAAAAAAAAAAGTGATTAAAGGTGATGTGGTGTCAAACAACCGGGTTTTATGGAACAAAATAGATCTTTTCAAGCAGTTGTTACATTTCTGAAGAAAAATACAAGTTTTAGTGAGAAGGTTATATACTTAGCCATCTGTGGGGTGTTTGACTTGGTAGTCCTGATGAAGGAGACCAAATGATACAAGATCAACACAGTAAACATTCAGTGTATTAAAAACAGGCCATTTGGTTTCAGCTTACTAATTTGAAGTAGCTAATTGCAGTTGAAAAATCATCACAAAGCAGGTGTACTTGTAGAGAGGATCCCAAGGATTTGCCTCTTGGACCTACGCTGCTGGTATTTCTCCTGGGGACATGAAAGAAAACAGAGACTCCTCACTGAAGAAGGCTGCAGAGCAGAAAATTAGGGAGGTGGTCAGTAACAAAAACACATCCTGCATACAGAACACCCAAGAAGTCACACACATTTCAGGACAGTCAAATGTACATGTCAAAAACCACAGACAGTCTAAAAACAAAGAGTGAAAATAAAAGCTAAGAAATTAATTTTTAAAAAAATATTAAAAACTCATTTCTCCAGGCATGGGTTCCCGCGCTCTTTGTGTGTGTGTTGGAGCTAGGGATCATGCAGCATGGGGCTGACTAGTTGTCTTTGCAGAGTTAGCTTTCTGTCTGTAAATTGTGGAGGTTTTAAATAAAAACTACAGGAAAAAAGTCTCCAGACATTATGTGGAGGTCCCAAGGCTCCAGCTAGCTAACTTAAGGGGAAGGGAAACAAGAGAAATCCCCCAGAGCGGATAAACGGGAATGTTACTTGTTCCAGAAAGTGCCTCACTGATGGCCCTGGATTTCTCATTGTTCCCAATGCCGAGGAAATGTTCCCACATGTTGTCTCATCATTTCCGAAAGGTGAGCTCTAAGTGAGAAATGACAGGTAACAACCTGGACCCAGAAAGCATCCTTTCTCAGGACAGCAACTCAGCACCTGTTTGAAGTACACTTCTGCACTTGAAAGAGTAGCTAAGTATATGTTACCTGCTGCTGATTTTTGTGCTTAAGA
Source organism: Charadrius vociferus (assembly GCF_000708025.1). Lineage (NCBI taxonomy): Eukaryota > Metazoa > Chordata > Aves > Charadriiformes > Charadriidae > Charadrius > Charadrius vociferus. The sequence goes on along the minus strand of NW_009648332.1, from coordinate 15,994,290 downwards.
ATGATGGCTTCAAGTACGTGCTTAAATCAGTGAGAATCCTTCACCTCTTGGCTGAGCAATTAGTGTCAAGTCAGGGAAGGGGAGTATATTTTTGTTGTGTGAACATATGCCCAGAGAGAAGAGGACTCAGCCCAAAAATCGTCAAATACGGTCCTGAATATTGCCTGAGGGTAACTTTTGAGTTGTGTCAGCGTGGCCCAGATTCGAAGGAGTAACTTTGGGCACACAGGCAGGAGTAACCTGCCAGCCCCGAGAGCCATCCGTTATGTCCTCCCTGACACAGAAGGAAGCAGGTTAATTTCAGTTCAGACAGCCCGGCAAAATCCTACTCCCTACTCATACAAAGTAAGCCATTATTCACGGCTTGTTATGAAAGGCTTTTTTTTTTTTAATGGTTAAATAACTATTTGTTTTTGCGTTGTTATCAATCATCGAGGCGAACAGCCAGTGATAACTGAAAAAATTGGATGTGCTCAGGAAGGAAGTATACCTGGGGAGCGGGCTATAAACATCCTTCAAAAAAAGCATCCTCTATGGAAAGCTGGTTTTTATTCTTTCCAAACACATGTCACGGGCATACTGTCACTTTGTGAATAAACATTTTAACTGCTTTAATTAAGGCAATACAGCTAAGCCATCACATCCAGCTAAGCTAGTGTGACTTCTGCTGGACAATAATGGTAAAAGTAATATTCCCTGAAACTTGGGGGAGGGAGAGTTTTGCAAACTATTTATTTTCTAGTCTGTCCATCATGACCCTTGTGCAAGACCAAGTTTGTGGTCTCTTCCGTACTGAAACTCACCGAGCTAGAAAATGTAAGACTAGAAATACCCAGTCATCAATCCCTGCTAGACCATCACTTTAGAAGACACCCGATAAAAAATTTTATTGGTTTTAAAAGCTGAAGTCTGATAGCATCATTCTCTCCTCTCTCCCCTCCTTTTCAAGGCATACGGTAAGTTTCAATGGTTTCAGAAGGACCTGCTCCTACCACAACAGTTGAAACTCTGGCACAAATACCTAATTGTGGAGAAGGAAATGACAGTGCTCTAGGTTTTAGTGTTTGCAGGCAGAGGGCAATGCCTCGTGTTTTAAGAGAAACAGCAATGGAAGAATAATACTCTGTATCTTGTACATGGCAATTTTAATCAAGCGATCTGAAAATATTTATGAACATAAAGGACAAGATCCACAAGAGCACGAGCAGAATTGTCCAACAAAGGCAAAAACACCACTGCAAAAACATCCCTGACAGGCATGGGCAGTGTGTCCTGGAGCTTTCCAACAAAATAATTGTTTCCTTTAGTGAGAAACCAGCCTGGAGACCCTCTCACTTGCGGTGGGCCCCAGCACTGCAAAGCTGAGGGGCCAAGAGGAAGCTTGGAGTTTGGGCACTAAATAAAAGCAAATTTTTAAGTGTAATGAAAATAGTTTCCAGAAAGATTCAAACGTCTTCATGGTCCCTTCTTCCCAGCATCAGCAGAGTGCTGGAGCACGAGGAGTACATCAGCCTAGTAGCCTCTAGACTAATTCCAAGACTATAGAAGAGATGCGACATTATATTCACATGAGGGTCCTGACCAGAAGGTTAATTCTGAATTCCAGTAGGCTGCAAAGAGAGACAAGGAAGAAAGAAGACATATAACAACTTCCATTTCCTTCAGAGATGCATTCAATGAAGCCCTGGATTTCATAGCTGACTTTTTTTTACACGCATGTACCTTCTTAATTCTAATTTTTATGCTTAAACTAATTAGACTTACATTAATTATACTTCTTTAGTATCTGGCTTTGTCACAGAGACATACAATCTGCCTTCTCCATTCAATACTGAGAATTTTTTGTAGGTAATTCCCATTAATGATATTTAGTACCCTAAGCCCTTAAAAGTACCAAAAACTTTGAAACAATAAATTCCCCAGATATCCTCTGGAGGTAATACCTCTATCCTCAAAGCAAAAATAACCAGAAAAATTGTCTCTCTTTCACACTGATCTTAAGATGGAGAAAATGTGAAACCTGGAGAAAATGAAATTATAAATCTCAGCATCTTCTAAGGGACATACCATTGACGGGGGAGTCTCCTGACCCAAGGCACCATGATGGGCAAGACTGGACACCCCTTGGACAGGTCTGTGCTGGCTCAAGGCACTCTGTGTGCACACTAAATCCTATTTTATGCCCTGCGGCTGCAGAGCTGGGGCCTGGTGTGCCTGCCACGGGGAGGGGGAGGGAGAGGACTGGAGATGGAGAGAGAGAAGGGACGCCCTTGGAAACTGGGCTTACTGCTCTCGCACCACAGAGCGATGAAAGGGCCTGGGGACAGCCACCAGGATGCCCCTGCCCTCAGCCACCCCTGGGCACAGGCAAAGGAGGCACAAGGCCAGAGCTGTTCTGCCACAGAAGGGAAACAGCTGCCCGAGGCAATGGCTTTTTTTGTCTACGCTGAAGACAAACGTCTGGACAGACATCCCTGCACGTGCATGCACGAAGCTGCAAGAGGAGCGGGGCCCTGTAGAGTCGCTGGCTGCGCAGGCTGCGCATGGCTGTGGCCCTACCCACACCCCCAGCGAGCCCCTACCCTGGGGTCTACTTCAGCATGCAGCACCCACCCCAACGCGTGCGCCTTCCCCCTCCGTATCACCACGCCGTTCGAGCGGATTCAAATCTTCATGCAGCTAGCCCAGCCGCGCCCCACCAACCTCCAGCACCAGGGTTGTTTGTGCTCAGGTGCCCTGCTCTCGGGTTAGCTCAGACGAGTTTCCATGAACTGCAGCTGCACCTTTGAACTTCAGCACGGGCATAAGAAATTAGCTGAGGTGACCTGCCCGGCCAATGCACCCTGGTGCTGCTGGCGACGTTGCTGGGACATCTGTCCTCTGCAGCACACACGTTCCTGGAGAGATGCCTTTGTCCCCCCTCTTTCTGACCTGAATCTCTCATGTCACACCTCCTGGGGCACAGCAGAGAAACCTGGCCAGATGTTTCAATTTCCTCCTATTCACAGCTTTGATTGCATTAGACTAGACAGGATTTCTCCACTGGCACCACCCAGGGGTAATGTGAAATGAGTTATGAACATTATCCACTCTGCAGTGTACATATCTGATGCTGAGAAAGCCTTAATAGGGTCAAGTGGAATTTCACGCTTGAAGAATCTCATATGCTTGGACACGACCCAACTTTGGAAAATGAGTTGGTTGTGTCCCTGTACAAAGGCTTTGGAGATGTAGTTCCTGGTAGAAAGCGACCGCCGGCTGAGGAAGCCCGGCATGATCTGTCCTGAAGCAGAGTCCTGCGTGGGGAGGCAGCTTTCTGTCATTTAGATTATAAAGCGTTCAGTGTATTAAATGGCTCATTCTTTTCAAAAGAGCGACTCTAGCAGCCCAGCATAAGTGTTTGGTTCTGTTTATTGAAACGGATAACCTGTTTTCGAGCAAGTGGTAAACATGACTCAGCTCTTCGCATGATCTCGACATTTCAGATATTTAATGGAGAGCGGAGGACACAGCATCTCTTCCTAAATCAAAAGCTGAAGGTTTTGATAAAATCCTCTAAATTGTTCAGTGAGCAACAGCATCAGTGAAACCTCGCTCCTGCGCACATCTCTTCCCAAGGTGAGTGCCTGCAGGCGGCTCCGGTGCCTAATCTGGTTTAACAGAGCGCTGCCCTCACTGGTATATCAAGAGGATTTTCAGATGCCCTATTTTAAGCACACAAGGACTTGATGCCTTTGAAATCTCCACCCCCAGTCAAACCAGACCATCACGGACTGAACCCAAGAGGTCCAGAATGACAGGGACAGGGGAGAGGGAGAACAGTCAGACAGAAAGAGCAATTGCATAATGTCTCATTTTATTGAGAAATCAGGCTAAAAATCATTAGCTAATTAAGATGATCATTTTTGCAGTCGAAACACAATATGTTTGTATTGACTGCCATATACATAATCAATAACAATATTTAGCATTGCTGTGGTGCTTTTCACGTGCAACATGCACTGATTTAATCACTGACCAAGCAGTACTGAGGATGAAAATCTGATGCCTGCACAGTTTTTACATAACAACAAGGGAGACTTGTCTGACAAAGCCTGGATCAGGAGGAATTAACACATACCACACACTTATCACAAAAAGAATGGGTAATGGTCTTAAGATAAAATGTATTTATTTTCTCTTAGGCACAATAGCTCACCCAATATGCACTCCATTACATCTGTGTGCCAAAATTTGATCCGAGTCTGCTCGATCAGCTACACTTATTAACTTTGCTTTGTGTAAATTTGTGGATTTAATAACAGAGAACTTCGGGAGCAGAGTGTCCAGCAATCCATTTACTGCTGGCAGAGACCGGTTGCCACATGCTTCAAAGGAAAATACAAGAAACCCTTCATAGACTTATAGGGAATAGCCTGTTCAGAGAAAAAACCCTAATTAGTCAGAAGATGGCTTGTACCCTGAAGCACAGGAGACATTCGAAGGTAATTAAATATAAAGAAAATTAGCATGTAGTTCATGAACCACACAAGCAAGACGAAACGGTGCCTGGTAGCACTGAAGCGAACTATTCTGGTCTCACAGAAATTAATACTTTTGTTATTAATGTGACCTTTTCCTCAGCTCCAATTTAAGACTGCAGGAAAAGGAGAAATAAGGATGAGAATTCAGGAGCAACTGCAAGAGACACCAAGACTCACCAGCAGCAAACACGGTGTGAGGAGGAGGCAGAAACGGCAAGTGCTGCTCAGCCCCGACCATGCAGCCGGCGGGGCTGGATGCGGGGCACTGTCACTGTGCCTGTTCCTGCCCAAATCCCGTGGGAAACACACCAAACAGAGCACCAGATGGTTTCCGCTTTGAAGAAAAAGGTGGAAAGGACTCCAAACAGCAGCTGAAGTTACTCAGGGCGGGGGGAAATAAATGAACGCATTATGAAGGAGGGCGTCATCTAGGAAACATGCCAGACAGGCTGGATGGGTGCAAGGAGAGATGTAGAGAAAAGTAGTTGAAATATGAATTTCCTACTGTACTCCTGTAATGTCCTACTCAGAAGTCAGGTTGAAGAGACTTAGAATGCGCCAAAGACCTGCAGGAGCCTGACAAGCAAATTAAAAGTAAGCACTGAAAGGATGAGAGACAGGTAAAATGATCTTGACAGTATAATATGAGAGGTAAAGCGTGTGTGATACAGATCATGAGAATAACAATGGCATCTCACGTGCACATACCTCCCCCCACCAGACCACATGTATGAGGAATTTAGAGAGCAGCACCAGTGCATATAAAAAGGATATGCAGAGTAAATTCAAAACTGTGTTAAAGACTGCAGTGTTTGCCAACAGCTTCCACCAGCAGTGCACATCAAGTTGATGGTTTTTCCCAAGCCATGCTACATTTCACAAGGATGGGACATTTGTTTGGGGAGGGGGTGGGGGCGTCTTCCCCCCTCCCTCTAAGCTGCAGGCGTCTTTCTCTTGAGTGGTAATGTCTCGTCACAAATGTCCCTGAGCAGAGGTTTCTTCTCTCTTCTCCCTGTCAGGCCTTCACCAGAGGACTTTGCACTTCATGCTATGAAACTCATCCCACTTTTATACTTTAGTGTGCACAGTGACCTATTTCTGCCCATATAAAAGTCTAATCTTGCCTCTCTTGAGAGTGTCTACTAATTTTTGTCATTGTATCTGCCCAAGAACATTGATTTTTTCAGCCCTGCTATTATTTTTCAAACTGTGAATCAGTTCTCCTTTGGCAGTCTGCGAGAAATACATCCTCCCATTCTCACCTCTCATGTTTTTCTTTGCTATTAAACTTTTCTGTTTGAATTCCTTGGCATTGCTTATAGCCCTGATGCATGATTGCAGACCCTTCTTCCACTTGAGCATTTCTCTGGCATTTCGACTCCACAAGGCATGGGCCCAATCTCCCAGACAAGCCCCGTCACCCCTGGGCGCAGCGGTGTCTGCTGGGTGACCATCCTCCCTGCTTCAGTGGCAAGCCTTGAACCTTTTGGGGAGGACCGGAGGTGAATTCCAAAATCTCAGCATCTTTCACAGGAACACAATTCCTACGTCATTTCTGGGTTTTTATTATTTATAAATGGAGCAATGAAACCTGGGGAGTGCAGGGGAGGCAGAGGGGGGTGATTACCTCGCCAGACCTGGCAGACGGCTGCGTTCCCACTCCGGGTATCTGATTTGACATAAGCACACTTGGCTAATCCCCATGGGCAGCTACCGTTTCAGCTTCTGGTTCCACTGGCAACACAAGGCAGCTAACACCCCTGTAAATGCCTGTGAGATTCATGTGAAAAGAAATATGGGCACCTAACTGGAAAAAGGCACTACAGAGCTATAAATCCCAAGTTAAATTAGGAAAGGCCTTCTCACACAGTACTGCAGGCAAAGGGAAAAGTGAATATATGTACAAATGGTGACAAGTTGCATGTTTACAGCTGCTCGTCTTTGAGCAGGGTACCTTTTGTCTTTAATAAATATACACAGCTTTTTATGTATGTCAATGCAGACATACAAAGTGATCAATAATACTGCTCAAACAGTAGATAGCAAGCCTGAACGAGTAATTTTATCAGGAGTTTATCAAACTTTAAACGTGAAAGCCACAATGTTGTCTTAAAAAAGCTATTCATAGCCAGTATAAATTAGGAATGACATGGCTAGCCAAGGCTTTACAAGTGTACAAAAAAGCAGAACCCACCTTAGGTATTAAAAGACCACCACAATTATTTGCCTGTTATCCAGACCAATAGATAGAGATGCTTATGTGTCCGCACTGTCTGCAGGACACCAAGGTCTGGCAGCTTTGGGTCACAGCCCATCTCAGTTCCTCACTGTAGGTTTGGATGCAGACCTCATGGTCAGTTCCTACATCGGCTGGCACCGAAGTCTGAAGTAGGTGGTTCAAAGCCAGCGTAGTCCAGAGCCTTACCAAGAGCTGACCTCAGCTGGTGCTCATCCTATCCCTCTCCCACCACGGCCAGTCCTTGGTATTTTCAATCACAAGCTGGAGTCCCCAGAATCACAAGATTTTCAAAAATCTCATTTATGTAGAGCCACAAGACTGGTGAGAATGGGGTTATCTTATGTGTAGACCCTATGCTCACTTTGTCATGCCTCTTCCTGTGGCTCCACCCCGGAGCAAGCCTGTTCGTCTCCTTCCCACTCTCGGGGCAGAACATCGGCTCTCCAGTCCGTGGCTTTGTCTCGGTGGCTGAGGCAAGCTGGGGGAGCGGTGGAAAGCCAGCAGCAAGCCTTACGGCTGCCTTCACCAACCACTCACTGGGCAAAGCAGAACTCTGCTTCTACTTCCTTCCTAACACAAAAAAACAGTTTATATCAGTTTACATTTCCAAGGCTATCATGGCAAGGAAAAGTGCCAGAAAGTTACTTTTTTTTAAAACGAAAGCCTACTTTACATGTTTAGCTTCTCCAAACAAACGCAGCTTACACCATGTTTTGAGAGGCCCAAAGTCTAGCTCTGCGCAAGTGAGAGAAAAACTCAGGGCCTAGATCTTCTTGGAATACATGTTGAGTGTCTGTGATTACCAGTGGAAACGTGCCATAACACGCGTCAATCTAATTTTGGAAGCAAAATGTCCAACCGGATGGCGTATTGCTAATTTTTCCTCCTTCCCCGTGATTCTCGGCAAACCCTGTCATTCCCTCCATCTCGCCATGTCTGCAGCCATCAGAAGCGCTGACTCCTGTACATTTAGCATTCGAGGGAGCTTGACAAGAGCCAGCACCTCTGATCGATGCCAGCGCTGCCGAAGGAGATCTTGACGAGATTTACACACTACAGGAGTTTGAGCCTTTCTTTTCTCTCTCTCTCTCTCTCCCCCTAACCACGTCTCTGCAGAATGTCCCAAGCCACTGTTTTTTTGTTTCTGTCACTATGCCATTAAACTAATTAGCCACAGGAAACAAAGAAATCGAGACAGTATTTAATATGCTGAATTTCCAGAATGGCTTTGTCTGTACGCAACAAGAGGATGCCACAAGAAGAGAAAAACTGCAAGTTTATCTAAATTAATCTCTGGGAATCAGAAAGAAGAAACAAAGATAAACAACTCATTTTAAAAAAGCCTGATTAATTTCCTCATTATCCTTGATTTTTGGGGGAAAAAAAGTGTTTCCAATGTGTTAAAGATTCAAGATTTAAAATTTCAGCATTATGCAAACCTGTAGTTACATAGTAGAGATATTAAAATATTAACACCTTGTTATTTAATTTTTTTAAGGAGCTGGCCATCCTTCTTTTAGCATGTATTTGTCTGGTTTACCAAGTTTAACAATTGTGGTGTGTCTCTGGACTATGGGGCTGATATAATTAAATCCTATTAACACATCAGGAATAAAATCCTTTAATAGGCACATGAGGCTTTGAGAGGCAGCTCATTCCTGAGCAGATTTAATATCCTTAAATTAAGCAAGTGTGAATGGGAGGATGAATCTTATTAAAAACTTAAATCTGATTATATTTGAAAATTATTGGTTTCTTAATGTAATAAATTATCCAATACAGACTAGAACAAATAATATATCCTAGCTTCACATAACTCCACTCTATAACAAGTGACAAACGAAATTAGGAATGACTGTGGGGCAAAAAGGAAGGTCTTTTTATAAAAGTCATTTTGCATAATGAAATACTTAAATCATTTTAACAAACACTGGGGGAGGGGATGGAAGATATATGTGCAGATGAGGGCATTAGAACAGGACTCATTTTTCCTCTTCAAAAAGGGAACGCAAAGACAGTCGGATTGGGTTTTTTTTTCCTCTAAAAATGCCATTCTGACGAATTTGTTGTAAATTTTGAAAAGAAAAGCTGAAGCTTATGTTGGTGGGAGCTGATTCCTTTTCCAGAAGGCTAATGCAAATGTAAACCATCTGCCACACATTCTGCTGATAAAGCTGTACTTCCGAACAATGGACCAACAGCACTGGAATACTAAAACATTAACTCAACATTAGGAAAAAGTTTTGAAAGAGATTATAACTTCCAGAAAATAGAGATATTTTACTGTCCTTTCATGCAAAGAGAAATTTTATAGTATATATATTTATATACATATATACTCACATTTTCTTATGTAACATATGCAGAGCATAAATCAGGAATACTGAGGAAGAGGTAAGGGCAGCTGTTAACAGGGTCCTCAGCTAAGGTATAAATCGCATGGTATCACTTAAGTAAACAGAAATAGCTCAAAACTTATAAACAGTATTGCTACTTTAATTGAAAACTGGAGATCACCATTAATTGTTGACTACTGAATATGTTTAGGTCTCTTTCTTTTAACACTGGGTCATTGCGAAGCATTTGCAAGGAACAGCCAAGCGAGCAGTAGTTTGACAGTCAGTAGTCTGAGGTCTTTAATCAGGACAGTGGACACCATCCAACTCCTAATGAATCAAATGGAAAGCCCCAGTGGATTTTTAATCTGGTCATATGTGACACGTTTATGAATGGAAGAACTGGGGACCAGAAAGCCTTACTTGCAAATCAGGTTAACCAAAATAATTTTCCGTGAATGCGTGCAAACAAAAATAATTAACCTAAAGGAAACACCACAAAAAATGTTTCTATGGAGAAAAAAAAAATGACACAACTGATTATAAAAGATTATAAAACTACACAACTGATTAAATAACGTGCCCCAAAATGGTTCCTTAAACTACTTTGACAATGGTAGGCAGCAAGAGAAGAATCTGTAGTGAAAAAGTTTATGATATTTCTATCACATAATGCAGCAGCTTAAAAGTGTTCACTGCTGCAAAATGCTCAAGTGCATTGCAGGCTTAGCATAGGTCACCGTGTATGTATCCACCACCACAACAGATTTGGATATAACATAACATGATCTTAAAATGCTAATAGTTTAACCAGAAGACTTCAATATCCACTAGTTCCCCCAACTGTGTTAATTACTCAGGCATCAAGCAGGGGGTGGGAGGACAAAACTGTATAATCGCAAGTTAAAATATCTCTAAAACACGAGCGACAGCAGTAATGTGAGAAATTTTATTATTTTTTTTATGTACCTGCCTACTAGAGCTGATGTTGTTTCAAAGTGTAAGCAGGCAGCAGTAAGAGGAAGCCTCAATAACCCCAATCTCAGAGGTATTTACATGGTTCTGCAAGTCCGCCTCCACATGCACTTCCATAATTTGAATGTCTCTTTAGGTAAAAAGCGTCATTTAATTGCAGAAAACAGATATAATTGTGACTTCTTTAACAGTATTTGTCTTGTGCTTCCTAAAAATTCAGGTTAAAACAAAATCAAAATTAGTCTTTCTGCAATTACTGCTTCAAGTTGTACGTGTATTTTAGATTACCAGCAATTTCCCCCCATTCACTTTTACTTATTTAAGTGAAGTAGCAGATACATATGTGTTCAATAAACAAAATAGTTTATACTGGAATAAACAAAGTATTTCCCCCCCCCTCACCCATCCCACCCCCCCCGCACCACCTTTGGTTGCCAGTACTCATTTCTCTTTAAATCTGAGGCAAAAAAAAACCCCAAGAGTTCTGGTTGTTTCTTAGATGGATGACAGATTTTGTTCTAATTAATCTAGAGCACTGTGTATAGAAACGACTGCAAAAGCAAACATGTCTATTAACAAAAAGCAGTGATTACTGCTTGGCATTTAGCCAGTAACTCTACATAAGCAATGAATTGATGCCTGCAACTGTCTCAGTGCCATATGGGTTCTGCTGTAGCAATGAATTGGATCCAACGCAAGGTTAAGATGTGTCAAATTTAACTGGGGTTTAATTGATACTGGTAAAGAGGCTCTAAATAAAGAAACAGTGTGTGTGCTATTAGAAACAGGATGCATGTCAGCCTACATCCCCCAGCTTGTTGGCAACAAAACTATGCTGAGATATCCAAAGGAGTTTCCAAACTCCTCTTTTTTATTTTTTTTCTCTCTTTTTTTTTTTTTTTTGGAAAAAAGAAAAGAAAGAGACAGAGACAACAAAAACTTTAGGTTAACAGGTTTACTAGCACTAAATTGGAACTGAAAGACAGGACACTAATCAGGTATACGGTGTAACCGTCCTCATAAGTTTCTGTTTTTTGCATCCTAACAAATCTCTTTTCACAGCAATGCCAGTCATTTTGCCTGACTGAAAATCCAAGCTAATGTTTCCATTCACTTACGAAGAAAATATCCCTAAATTACACGAGTGGCGAGATTGCACAGCTTAATATTTGAGAGCCAGAAACGGTAAAGTTACCCCCAAGAAAGATTACCTTTTCTTGAACAGCAACAAAATACTGCCTGACCCCCAGCCAGCCTCAGAAGTTATTCATTGGGTACGATCGTTATTTTTGTTCCACTGACAGCTTTGGTGCAATGTGCCTTCTGTACAAAGCAACATGTACTTACAGTGTGAAGGCCTGAATTGCTCGGTGGGAGTGGATTAGCGCCTGGCCGGGGAACCAGGGAGCTACAGGGAGTTATCCCCATCCTTTTTGTGTTTGGAGTCACCCAGCGACAATGGGATGCTGCAAACATCAGTGCCGACCTCTCAGCCCGGGACCACGAGCCTGGCTGGCTCCCACACCGTAAAGAATCCACCAAATCTCACCCCGAGTTGCAGCATCCTCCAAAAGAAACCCAGCACCAGTCACCTGCCAAGCCCCTTCCAGCCACCTCCTAAAACGCCGCGGCGTCCAGGCTGCATCCAGACCCTCCTCTCCTGTCCAGGCTCAAACCATGTCAGGCCTGAGCTTCTAAAGTGTCACTGTCCTCAGTGGCAAATGCTGATATGCAAAATAACAGCCCCCCTCTGCAGACCTCAGGTGAGGAAATGGGGATAAAGTGAGGCAGAAAGAGGAAGGGAAACTGCCCTCGGTTTGCAGCTTTCCCCGGCGAGGAAGAAGGCAGCAAGAGGAACAACACTCTTGAGTTTTTCACAGGTTTCAGCATTAACTAAATTCTCTGAAAACAAAGATGATTGGCCCTTCCTCTTCAGTTCTCACAGGATCAGTCCCAAAGATACTGCCTATAAATACCTGATGGGAGGGAGAAAAGACAACAGAGCTGGACTCTTCTTAGTGGTGCCCAGTGGAAGGATGAGCAGCAGCAAGCACAAGCTCAAACACAAGGAATTTCACTTGAACATAAGAAATAACTATTTTCATGGTGGGAGTGACCAAAAACAGGAACAGTTTGACTAGAGTGGTTGTGGAGTCTCCATCTCTGGAGATCTTCAGAACCCAGCTGGCCACAGCCTGGAACAACCTGCTGTAGCTGACCCTGCTCTGAGCAAGGGGTCGGACTGGATGATCTCCAGACACTCCTTCCCATCTCAGCTACTCGGTGATTCTGTAAATTAGCGTCATTTTGACACCAAGCCAAGTCTCACCTTTCATGATATAAAAAAATATTGATAAAGAAAGCATATACAGAACTGGGGTATTTTTTAAGACTCCCTGTCTTCCACTTGTTACATTTCCAATGATATACTGCTTCCTTCTTACTGTTCCTCAAGCTCAAGTGGCAGCAGCCCATAAATATCTCTAGCTACCTTTCCTTAAAACTGCTTTGATTTACTTCCTTCAAAAAGAAAAAAGAAAGAAACCACCCATGCTGAGACCATGCTGAACCTATGCTGGCTCAACTACATCCATCTTTGGTATTTTAAATTTTGTTTTGGAATTAGGTCACCTCTTTAGCCCATATTTGAGCAATGCCTGGCGTAGTGAGGTCCATGTTGAAAGCCAGGATTTCTAGGCAAATCTATACTAGCAGTAGTAATTACTTTATACTAAGAACAACCTTGATATGTGAAATTCTTCAATAATATCTTTGCATCTTCCTCCAAGACCAGTATATTTCAAGTTAATGTTTGTGACTAGTTTGGCATTTATACATTAAATGGTATCGAGCTTTTTTTTTGATAGTCTTCAGTCTTTTTACCTGGACATTGAATTCTTGTGATATTCTATGGCTATTCTGACAACTTTTTGTCACAACGTTTTATTTTTGATAATCATTTTAATGCAATTTTGGTACCTTTTGCTAGCAGTGGAAAAATTTTTCTAGTAATAGTAATGATTTCTTTTCACTTTGCTTTGCTGGCAATGTTCTAATCCTGTAGGTAGCTTTCTCCGTTGTTTTTAACCCTGCAGGGAGTAATGACTGTGTGACATATTCAGCAAAGGAACCATTTACAGTAAAAGGACATTGTTCCATTACTTATATTAAGAAACAAAGACAAAAAACAAGACGGGGAAATAGAGTAAAACCAACTGTATCTGTACAGCTAATGTTTGATATTTGTCAGAAAGACGTAACAGAGTTGTTGTTCTCTGTATGCAGACAGGGGAATCAATACCATTCTACAAATAAACCTATGACAAAGAAGAAAAAGTTGTTTGTCGCTTATTAATGCTCAGTAATATTACATGCTCTATATATTTCACGCAAAATGCAAACCCCAGTCTCATGCATCCAGGAACACAAGGATGAAATAATTATTTACTACGGTATCTTTAATGCCCCACTGACTGTCTTGCCTGAAAAGTAGGAGCTTGATTTTCTTCCTCTCTGTCCTTTCAAACGATGTGTGTGTCTGCAAGACAAGATTGCCATGTTACTGCCAATTCTCTAATACACAGTCTTGAACACTGGAAATCAGTATGGAACACTGCACTCACATCTCCCCTAACTTTTTACAGCCTTTAAATTGCCAGTCTTCTGCCTACATTTCTTCAAACAATATTGCCATCTGACTGATATCAATCAAACCTATTGCCCTTTGATGTCAGAACTCACAGAGTCATCCCACTTGACTGAATTTTGATTACCTCTGTATTCAGAAAAGTAATGTGTTGTTCTTCAAAAAATATAAAAGCGTAGCCACTGTGCATATTTAATAAAAAGGACTGTTGGCTCCTGTATTAGGAAAATAATGCCAAAAACATTAACTTTGAAACTCCAACTTTGCGTGCATGTTTTGCTTCCTGAGCAGAGGTAGTTTTTTTATAGTATAGTATGGAATGGAGAATAAACATTTAGAGATTTAACCTCTAATACTAGGTTTTCATCTGTTGCGGCTCCCAAATTTCCCACATCCCACAAGTCCTACAGTGCCAGTACAGAAGGGGTACTAACAGTAGCACCCTGTAATGATGTCCAGCGTTACTCCATATGTATCACAGCAGCGGAGATGCTACCACCCATCTTTTTGTTGTGGTTGTTGTTGTTGTTTTTTCTTTTAACTGGTTGTACTTTAAAGCATGATTGAAAGAGAGAAGCCTTTGCTCAAGAGGGAAGAAAAAAAAAAAAACAGAGATCAGATTCCCTGTTGTTTAAGTCAGATGCAAAAAACTGCACTAGCAGAGGCACAAAGGAAGAGAGTCCAACTAAAAGCCTGAGAAACAGTGATCATGATAACTGCTTCATTCAGTCAGTCCACGTGGAAATGAAGAAAGACCGAATAGCTTACAATGAAACATCAGATAAGAAATGGTCTATGAACCAGTGCTGAAAACTAGAGTCATAACTTGGAGGTTGTCTGATGCTAGGAATGTAGGGGTTAGGGTGTTTTTTGCATTTATGTTTTTGCATTTATGTTTTTCCTGTGCTTTACTTTAACCCCTGCAGTGTTCTCTTTCTCTGTGATCTTCTCTGCTTCAATGAATGCATACTTTTCCCTTAACAAAATAATAGACAACTGGAAAAATTACGTCCATTGCTACCGCACCCACCTCCATCCCTCCACCCTGCCAGAATGAAGGCAAGAATAGCAGACTTTTGTCTGTAAGTCAGAAAGAAGAAATTTCAGTAGAATTACCTTTGCAAGCAGACGTCTTAAAAGCTGTCCAAACAAATAGAGCTATTGACCATCTTTCCATTTGAGGCTGAGTTAAGTATGTTTGTTCTACTTCTGAACAGGAAAGGAAGACCAATTCCAGGACATGAGATCAAAGATAATATGCCTAAGCATATTAAAGATAACTGTTTGCAGAGCGGGTAGAGACTATCAAAACCCACTTTCTCCTTAAATGTTTAAAGCGCTTAGGAGATAGGGAAGATTTGCAACCTTAAGGAGGCAGCAACCCAAGTCACCACCAGGTGGAAATGGCTCACAAACTTGTGGATAACAGAACTAAAAAGATTCGTTTCAAAAGACCCCAAAAGACATAGGACCTCAGGCAACTAAAATTCTCATCTTTGTAGAGGAAAACAGCTTTTGATAAAAAACTACTAGTTATAAAAAAAAAAAAAGAAAAAAAAAAAGAAAAAAGAACAACCAACAACCTTCCGTATCTTCCTAAGCTTCCTTTTTGGTTGTTTATGTAACTGAGGGGGTTGTGACCATCCTTGACTTGGTTATTGGTACACCTGCGTTACAGCACCTATCCCAGCATGCTTCTTAGACTCACTAAATTAGCACAGTTTCTATAGTCTGTGTTTCAGACAGCGCTGACTGTCTTTTGCTATGTCCCTCATGAAAATTCAGGTCTTTTACAATGCTTAGCTTTTGCTGCACTCTCACTCCATCACTGTTGCCAATACATAAAGTTCCTTGGCACATCAGGGCAGACAAACTGTTTCTCTGGATGGCTCATTTTTCCAGAAATGACATGTGTCACAAAGCACCTCAGACTCCTTAAACCCTGCATTCATTCCCAGCCAGTCAATATATTCTCGTGCCCTTGTATACAACCTTCAGTCCTTGAAAGGAAGAAGAATTAACTTTTATAAAATCAATCCTCAGTATTCCTAGCGTAACTGACTGTACTGTCACACCTAAAGCCTCTGCTTCTTCAAACAGCCTCCTCATCCTTTAGAGGGGGAAAAAAAAGATAACATCAACTTTCTTAATTCTCACCCTCAGAATAAGCATAAGTATTTATGGAGGTAGCAAAACTCTATGCCTTCAGAATTATGTCTTCCTTTTGCCAGAGACAGACACTGAACGCTCACAGCATCATTTTCCATTTCTGGGCCGGGCAAACTGCCCCAGCCACTTTTCGCTGAGTCTGATCAGGCAATGAGACTTGCTTGAGGCTATACATAATTCTCAAAATTGTACTTTGAAGAATGATTTTAACTCAAAAGGGTGGTGGATTGATTTTTTTTCATTTCAGCCTAAATGGCTTATGGTGACACATATTTCTATTGGTCAGCTAAACGAAAAGATTGGGTCTGCCAGACATTACAGTACGAGTAGTGCCAATCAGGGAAAAAAAACCCAAGATTTACAACTGTGTGGGTAGTTTATATCTCTGTTAGTCTTCTTTCGTAGTCTGCCTTTTCTAAGGCCATTAAAAACTTCTTTTGAATTGTACTTATGACACAACTTCTAATATATTAAGAGAGAAATATCAGTCTGAGTTTTCTTTGCTTTGTCAAAGTGCTGTTCTTGCAGACACGCGGGCTCCCATCCCACAAGGAAACATTTCACGCATTCACTATCCATCACAAAAGCTCCACTTACCATCCCAGTTTAATTGCCTGGCTGAGCACGTTTAAGCAGGAACACCAGGGGAAACACCAGGCGCCGAGGTAAAGACCTGGGGAGCACAGGCGAGGGGGGCTGCCCTCAGGCTCCTCACCAGGGGCCAACGTGAGAAGCTCCCACCACCCACCAGCCATCACCTTCTGCACCAGGGCACTGTCCAGGCGCACAGCAAGGGGGATGCTCGCCCAAACCAGGAAACCACAATGCTCATTGCATTAGGAAATGGATTTCCATTTGGAAGCAGAAAAAGCTGTAGTGTTACAGAATCATTGTGTTCCCTGTTTCCTCCGCTCCTCACTGGCCCAATCCCTCTCCTCTCTTCTTCCTTTTCTAATCTAGGAATGCATTTGCCTTTGACCACAAACAAAGAATAATACATAGAGTTCAAGTATCAAAATCCTTCAATCTATAACCGCGTGTGTGAAGTGCTTAATAACTAGCGCAAAAGAGCTCCTGAATGACAGTAGGAAAAGCATAAATGTGACAGAAATGGCATCTACAAAATTAAGACTCAAATCTTTGGCACTTTCTAAAAGCATTGGTTGCAAGAAAATTGCACTGGTCGTGCACTAGCATGGGGAGCAACCCTGCTCCAAGTCAAAATAGCCCACTGGTGGATGACTGGTAGATTTTTGCATCATTCAGAAAAAAATTAAAAATAAAATTGGAGGAGCTGAGCATAGTATATAACAACATGGAATGGTTATTATGTTCTGGTCATCTGTTAGAAAACTATTAGAAGATGACACCTGCTTTTCAGTAGAAAACCATACTTAAATGGGGCTTATATTTCTTTAGTGTAAGTGATTAATTTTTTAAGGCATGCTCAGCCACTATTTTTTCAGACATAATTCTTTTCACTTCTGGCAGCCTAACCATAAATCTCTTGTTGCAAATCTGATGGATACCACTCCATCCTCTGTAGGAGTCATGGTCTCCTTACAGATAAGAAGGCACTTCCACCACAAGGTCCAAATCATGACTTTTCAACATTCCTAAAACACCAGAGTGTCCTACTCCCTTCTTCAGCCCAATCCCAAGCTGTTAAATAATTGAGTCCAAGTTCCCACATTATGTGCAAATACAGCCATTGCTATTTAAAAAAAGGCAGGGAAATTAAAGACAGTATATCATTTTGGAACAGGGCTACTACTCAGATATTAATGACAATTAGCACACGCAGAGATATGCAAGCTATGAACTGGTTTAATGAGGAGAAAATGCATAACTTTCCCCAGAAGATGCTCTAGCCAGTGCAGGAAAGGTACAAAATCCAAAAATTAAAAATCTACCTAAAGGCTGCCGATCCATACACAGAGTGGTTATTGTGGGGTTAATGGTAAACCTAGGGAATAATTAGATAATATTTTGGTTGGCTGGGATGTCCATTTCAGCAATTTAGAGGACAAAAGATTAACTTGAGAAGCTATTGCAGGAGTTTCAAAAGTCAAGCACAAAAGAGGTTAGCACCAGAGGATACAATAAAAAATTAGCTTAGTCGATGATCTGGAGTACTGCATTGCTCTTTAAATGCTTACACAATGCTGGGAAACTGTATGCTGTGCTGTGCTGCAGCAAACAGTTCCAATAATATGTGTTTGGAACAGCAGTTCTTTTTGTGGTCATTTAAAATTGACTTTTGTTTCTTTTGCGCCATGGTTCATCATGTTTTGCTGTTCTGGACCAGTTCTTTCGGCCTTGATTTGATCTTTCTTGGATGCTCAGTCTTCAAAGAACTTATCTTTTAATCGTCACATTAGACACAGCGCAGTAGTGCTACTTTTCAGTATTGTCCTTGAGTATTATTTTTTGAAGCCCTGCCAGGGGGATTGGCCTTCCGCTCTCTTGCCTTGAGTCAACTGGTTGTCAGCGAAGTCTATGCTGAGCCTTTTCTCTTTACATAGTTTTCCATTTTGTCGCTGAAAGCTGCCAACTTCCCAAAAGTCAACAGAGCATCACCTCTTACTGACGGTGCTACAGGGCCAACACATCCAGGTACATACAGCATAATTACACTCCCATGCAAACACTAGGTGGTTTGTCCCGGTGAGGGGTTTTACAAACCATGTAGTTACTAATACTTCATTTCAGTTCACAGCTGCTGTGACAATTGCTCCCAGGAAAACTAAACATAAAGGCTCAATTTTACCCTTCACCAGTTCAGAACCAATTGTTTTATGAACTCCATTAGGAAATATTTGTTTATGGACAGTTCCTCCGGAGCAGAATATTTGTATTTCTCTCCTCTTGGTTAGGATTTCTCTTCTACCCTGGCCCAATACGCCCACCTCTGAACAGATAACAGCACAGGCCAGGCACTATTACTTAATTGCAGCTACACAACACAATAATTCTGAGTCTATAATCCCCATTCTGCAAGGTTATGTAAACATTAGCTTTTAAAACAGTGACATACTCAGGAAGTCTAAGTCCTGAAAAGATACACATTGGCTGTTTCCATCAGGGAACAGAAAAGTTTTAGCTGCATAAAGTATTTTAAGTTCAAACAAATTCAAAGCGCAAACCATTGTATAGTTGTCTTTGTGACCAATTCTGCACTGCCTTGGCCCATTTCAGGGAAGCATCTCTGTTCAGGAAAGCAATCACGGACAAGTTCAAAGTAAGCACTTGCTTAGGTGCCATCCTGAACGCAAGCG
Organism: Charadrius vociferus; assembly: GCF_000708025.1. NCBI lineage: Eukaryota > Metazoa > Chordata > Aves > Charadriiformes > Charadriidae > Charadrius > Charadrius vociferus. The sequence continues at coordinate 15,975,124 of NW_009648332.1, read as the reverse complement.
ATATTCAGGCAGTTTTCATAAATCAGCAGCCTCGTGAAGGATTAGACAACCTATATTTTTGCCTTTCCATTTCTGAATGCAGAATACAAGCCCAGTAGTCATCACAAAACATTGCCAACTGTGGAGTAACAAGGGCAAATAGTGATAGAAGGACTTCACCTGCTTCTGGTTCTGCCGGTGTGATGCGCTCACATCTCATACATACAAAGGAGGTGAATCACCCATTTCTTTCATTATTACACCCCTGATCTGAAGACCTTCTAGATTCTTTCCTAGGACTACGCAAACAAAGCTTACTCCAAGCCATCCCTTTGACAGCATACGGACCACCACAGCACTTCTTGGAAGTCTTCGTTCCTTGCAGCAGGTTCAGCTGCAGTACTCCAGCACTCCTACGCAGGTACGTAACCGCTGGCAAGACAGGATGGTACACAGCGCTGAATATATCTATGAAGAGGGGCGTATTCTCTCTCACGCATGCATGTGCAATAACGTGCTGAGATCGCCAACAGTCCTTTCTCTTTAAAATTTTACTCCCTTCTCATATCACCTCCAAGGACTGGTAGAATAATAGAGATATCTGCAAAGGGGAGGAAGAGATCTTTACAGATCCTCTTGCCCCACCGTAATTTACTGCCTTTACATCCCATCCTGATGGCTGCTTGCTCCCTTCATCACCGCTGTGCTTTTTCCATTATGACAGAAAACAACGAGGCAAGAGGAAAAGACCTGCAGTCACGAAGCAACCCAGCGATAGCCCAGCTAATAACATGAAATAAAACGCATTGTGCTTCCCTGCTCCTGTGAGAGAAAATGATGAAGCACAAACCCAGTTCTCATCATTCAGCAGTCTGACTTAAGGAAAAAAAAAAAAAAAAAAAAAAAGAAGAAGAAGAAAAGAGACACCACATGACAGCTGAAGAAAAAAAAATTTGGACCGTGTCACAGAAATTGTTCTATTTTTTTTATATTACATAACCAATGGTTTTTAGGTCTGTCTTTCTACCCTTACCTGTGAAGATGTCAAACCTGATAGAAGTGAAAGGATACAACAGTATTTGACAAAAAATCACATTCTCGGCAAGCAGTAACAGCCGTCATGTTTCGGCGAGCACATGCATGTTCTATTTTGCATGTGGACTATTCCCTCCAATAACTCATAATCAAACTTCTCCTCGTTGCATTTCCTATGCTCCAAGAAATGCAATGATGATTACAATGTGGAAGATAGTTGCTTTCTCCTGTTTACCTATTTGCTATAAGACTGATCAAAACAGCCGTAACTTTATTGTGTTTAGCCTTTTTCCCAAAAGCTAAATTGTCAGGAATATAACCAAATAAAATAAAGACTGTATTTGCAGTCCATTTCTTGATCTTTCAGTAAAAATTTTAATTATTTGAGTAGATTTTTACCATTTTTTTCCAAAACCAAAAATAAGTATTTATCAATTTCCACAAAAACAACAAAGGTTTGAAAAGCTCTGACCTTCAACAGTTTATTGCCCCTCGTCATCTTTTCTGACAATGGCTGGATTTTATAAGCCGAACTTTTATTTATTCCTTAAGCAGTCTGACTTCTTGGGGAAATATATAAGAGCAGCCAAAACCAGCCTGGAAAGCAGGAGAGGCCACCAGAGCCCCCAGGCGTGACACTAACCAAGGCAGGGTCCAGCGTGGCACAGCCCTGAGTGCCACCATCAGCTGGGGCACACAGCACCCCTCAGGACCGGTCACTCAAAAAGCACTTTGCGTGCAGATCCTCTTGCAACAACACTGCTTTGAGCCAGCAATGTGCCCTTGTGGCCAAGAAGGCCAATGGTCTCACAGGGTGCATTAAAAAGAGCGTGGCCAACAGGTCAAGAGAGGTCATCCTCCCCTTCTACTCTGCCCTGGGGAGGCCACATTTGGAGCGTTGTGTTCAGTTCTGGGCTCCCCAGTTCAAGAAAGACAGGGATCTGCTGGAGAGAGTCCAGCAGAGGGCTAAGATGATGATCAACAGGTCTGGAGCATCTCCCTTATGAGGAAAGCCTGAGAGACCTGCATCTGTTCAGCCTGGAGAAGAGAAGACTGAGAGGGGAGTTCATCAATGCTTATAATTTCTAAAGGGTAGGAGTCAAGAGGATGGGGCCAGACTCTTTTCAGTGGTGTCCAGTGACAGGACAAGAAACAACAGGCATAAACAGGATCACAGAAGATTCCATCTCAACATGAGGAGGAACTTCTTTACTTTGAGGGTGGCAGAGCACTGGAACAGGCTGCCCAGTAAGGCTGTGGAGATTCCTTCTCCGGAGACATTCAAAACCCACCTGGATGCGTTCCTGTCCAACCTGCTTTAGGTGAAACTGCTTTGTCGGGGGGTTGGACTAGATGATCTCTGAAGGTCCCTTCCAAGCCCAACCATTCTGTGATTCTGTGAAGAGGTGACACACAGTAGTATGCTGTGAGTCACACTTGATCCACATAGTGATTTCAAATGGGAATGGCTGAGCCGTCCTCCACCCAGCCTGCACCACACAATTTTCTGAGCTTTTAAAGAAAGTGAGTTTTCGGTGTCCGCTACTCTGTCTCCAGGCGCTCAAATTGAACACATAGTGAGTACCCTCGGAATTAGAGAGGGAAGAGATCTAAACCTCTTCTGCCAAAGGCATTACCAGACTTTCCTGTTTTTCACTCCTATGATTTTATAATTAAGTAAACACCATTTTTTAAGAATATTGCAAAGCACTGGGTACAAGCTGAGTAGGCATCTTACCAAACAAGGTGTTTTTTCTTCAAATTATTTCCTTCCATCTTAAATACATAATATTACATTCAATTTGTATTACTTTTTTTTTTTTTTTTGCTATTTGTGTTATCTCTGCCTTACTGTGCATACAGAGACTACATATTCTTCGCTATTTTATAGAGGAGCTCTTTGAAAATAAGCAAAGGCATAAGTCAATTTATGAGATACAGAAGTGTATTAGCCCCTGAAATTGTAGCTTCCCATATTACTGTAGGTCCACATTTCTTCGCAGCATTTTCATTTTTATCAGTGTTTCATCAGAGTACAATGATGAACGGATGTTGCATACCCCCAGGCTCACAAGCAGTTGAGAAAAGATCTGCCATTATAGGAATATACAATTGCTAGATTTTAATAAATACACTGTGTCATGCAGCTGTATAGAGCAGAGATATATAACGTATTAGTATTAGAGGCACATGCATATTATATAACATCATTCTAATAATGCACTTATACCCTGATTTATTCAAACTCCGTGTGATGAGCTTAATTATAAATAGAGACAAATTAAGCAGTCCATCATAATCCTCAGCTCAGGGGCCAGCACCTACTGTGGTGGCCGTCTGCACAGGGATGAATTTTCCTTTTAAAAACCACTGTGCACCGTAATATGGAAGGAAATAACCTCCTTTGTCATGTTTGCATGTATCCAGCAAAGGGAAGTTAGTGATTAATGCTTGAGATATTTTCCACAATGAAAGAATCCACTTCCTCCATATACTTTGATTTACTCTCTCATATTATTGTGTTGTATTTTGATGAAGGACATTGTACCTGTCTATCAGGCCTGGTCTTAATCTTCGTAACTAACCCAGCTCCTGAAATACTCGGGCTTCACGCAAACCATTAGTATTTGTACACAACCCCATTACCAACTGCTGCAGAAATAAAGCAGCTCCTTGCAGCCAGGCTACCTTTTTAAAAGGCCTCAATATTTCCTCTTACAGGGAGAAATATAATCTAGACAAGGCACCAGAGTTCATCCCACAAAGTGATATTCATTGTATAACTTTATGGCAGCAACTTTATTTCCTGCCAGTTGCCAGTATATTGGATCACAAGTTGCTCGCTCTCAGAATCAGTACAACTGATTTGTTTTCCCCACAAGGTTTTCCAGTACGCCCAGTTACGGGGAGAGTCCCCTCTTGGGTGCCACACAGCGGGATGATTTTTGTCAGGGAGGGGTGCGGGGGGGCAGCAGTTGAGGCACGGGGGCTTGTCATGCCACAACCACCAACACCGCCACCACCGACCACCAAGCCGGGCACCACCTCGTTCGGGCACAAGCACCCACCTGGCAGGGATCCAGCCCACCCTGACCACAAGTCCACACCTCCCTAAAAACACCAAGCACGCAAAGCTTGCACTTCCCCGTCCTGGGGGCTCAATGCCTAAGAGCCGAGATGGTAAAGTTCCACAGATCCCCTCAGTTTTCTTCCCATCTTCTCATCCCCTCTTGGCTATTTCTACCTGGAGCTGTCTCAGCAGGCAGCAGAGGCACCTCGTGTCTCCCCAAGCCCTGCGGTCCACAGCCAAGCTCAGGACGGAAGCCACACCAGTGGCCACTGGCTGGGCGGCTCTTGCCTGCCAATCAGAGAGCAGCCCACACAGAGACCCCAGCCAGGGCTCACAAGCCACGTTTAAAAAGAATGCTACCACCTGCTTGGCTCTGACATTTGCCTACATAATAATTAAATTTAAAAAAAAAAAAAATTAAACTCCAATTTGAATATTTTTACAAACACTTGTTGAACAGAGATGACAACTTGCCAGGAGCACGTAAAGCTCCAGGAGTCCCCGCATCACCCCTCGGTCTGACTAGCAGCGTTTATTCCCTGCAGCTTATTGCTCAAAACGGGATAAATGCTGGAAAATCTCTCAGCTCACAGCACTTAGGAGCCGCAGTACAAAGCAATGTTTGTTTTGGAAATAAGATTACAACATATACAGTGATTCATAAATATTTGCATTTTATAATTGTTTCTGCAAATGAATTGGCAAGTCAATCCACGCAGGGATGGGATTCTCCCCCTACAAAGGGAACGAGCTGCAGAATTTTAACTAGTTTCCTTCTTCGTGCCTGTGAGCCCTGGTCACTTTTCCTCTCTCGGAGCTCTTCCCTTATGATGTACAAGGGAAAAAATTACTAATTTTTCCTTTGCATGTCTTCTTACTTGGAGCTGTGTGGGAAAGACAGCCATTCCAAAAGCCAAAAAGACTGGTGGGAATAAAGGAATGGTCCATTTCAGAATAGAGGTGATGTTTCATTCAGACTTCTGCAGTTCTTTCCGTGTCTCCTACAAAAGAGTGCACATACTTAAGGCGATGCTGCCACAAAGAGGCAACGCGCTCCAGCTCTTGCAGCACACAGAAATCCACCCATCGGGTTCCAAACAGAAGGACAACCTGTCTTTACAATACTGGGGAAACTAGAAGAAGCTTAATTAGCCCACGATACCAGGACAATGCACACCCTCAAGGGTGCTTTTCCTGAAGTCCAGGTGTCTTCAGTGCCAGTGCCATGTGTTCTCTTCATCCTGCCTGACCTAAGGCTGGAGATCCCTCCCCAGGCTGCTGGACGGCAAGTCAAGTGTACATGGAGAGGAATTACTGAGTCGCTTCGCTCTACTTCCTCATACACCATGGAAAGAAAGCGAGGGAACCTCAAAAGATTTTAAAAAAATCCAAACGAAATAACGATCACACAGCAGCCCAAAAGTGAGGTGGTCAACCTACCTACCAGGCAGTGACAGGATTACGTGGAGATACAAAAACACCTAAAGGTTGTAGCTCGTAGCCAAAACACCATGAGACAGCCCTCCACTGTGCCTTGTGGACATCCTACCCAACAACAAGGTTGCTCTCCCAGGCCCCCAGCACAAGGGCTGCCTCTCCTAGGAGAAGGAAACAATGGCATGTGCAGGATTTCACTTGGGAATAATCCCTCTCAAGCCCACCTCTCCCCCACATACTCCTCCACCCAGACAAACCGGTGTACACACTTTGCAGTTTTTCTCTTTTTCCACACTGAGTTGGAGTTCTCAAAGTGGAATTTGGGCAAGAAAACATCAGGAAGAAGTTGGTGCTGCAAAGACATCACCCGGTGGGTCCTCCCGCTCTACCAGAGGGAAAGTGCTGTCTTATGGGCAAGCTTGCTTGTCGAGTAAACCAGGCTGAGGGCAGAGAAGATAGACATGCCTAAAAACGAAAGAAAATAAACAGGTTGACAAACATCACAAAGAAACTACCCACATTTTCCTGCCACAAAACAAGTCCTCTGTTACTGAAATGATGATCAGGGGCATACAAGGGAGCCCAAATCTGCTTAACCTACTCAACCAGAAGCGTGTTTCAAACCAAGTTGAATCAAGCGCACATGCTTAAACTGATCGCAGTAGAGATTTCCTTCTCCATTTTGGACATCGGCTCCTTTCTCTCCTTAGCCTGTGTACCTGGCAAGCTCCCTGAGATGTCTCCCAAATTCCAGCAAGTATACCAATTTCTGATCATTTGAATGAGGCTGTTGCTAAGCAACACCTTTTCTCTCTCTCTTTCGCCTTTTTTTTTTTTTTTGGTTCAATTACACTTTAAAAATCCAGGATGTGCTGGATGTGAGCAGAGAGAGATGTTGCTTAAAGTTTTACTAGTGCTATCACAGATTCTCTAACAAAAACCAGCTAAGATTCAAAATTTTCAAGTTTTTTACCCCAAAAATGTCTCAAAAGAAGCTCACTCCTGTGAGAGACTAGTTGTGTTTCCTAGATTCTTCTCAGTCTTCAAATGAAAAACAAGTTTGTTTGTTAATAACATGGTGTCACTAATTCTTACCTACAGTCTTATACTTTTGGGGGCTCCAGTGCTGATCAGCTTTCTTGCATCCATCCTTTCCTTCCCACCCCTACTTCTGCTCATGCGTGTGAAGGCTGAGGGACACTTTTCCCCTCCTGAGTTATTGCAAACACGTGAAATAAAAAATCCACATAAGAGATGACCCAAAGCATGCAATACTAGTGGGGGATTTTCTTTTAATTCCACAGATTTTGGATCAGACCCTAAGAAAAGCGCCAGGCCATTTATAAATTTCCTTGCAGACACTGCACATAAAATTATGAAGCCGTTTCTGTAAAGCGGCTCATTAATTTAAAAGGGTGGCTGATCCCTGAAGGGAAGACCCACTTCAACAGGAAGGTTCTGATGTCACACCGGGATTTCATTAGTGCACCAGCTAGAAAAGATGCTAAAATAAAATGTAAATAACTAACTAATTATGCATGCACTACAAAATGGAGCGCCTCCAAACTAATTAGAAATGTCCATACATGGCAGTCGGAACTGTACGCTGAGCACAGAGGGTTCGTGCTCTCCAGCTACGACAACCGAGTGATCCCGGAGAGTTTCTAGGCTGCGGTGGGGCAAAAAGAGATGGTATTTCCTAAGCGGGCTGCCTGCAGCTAAATTGAAATTAATAAAATTACAAGGGATTGAGCCATCGCCAAACCCAGACATTCTGGGTTCGTCCTCGCCTGTGGGAGACCCACCTTAAGGAAGGCTGAAATCTTGCATGAGCAGAGAGATAAAACTGCGTTGTTTTTAACAGAGCCGAACCTCAGTAAAGACAAATATAGCTCTGTATATTGGCAGTGGAAATGGTGGGAGCTACAAGAGAGGGTGAACATAGTGACAAGTCAGGAACTAAGATGTTTCCCCTTCCCTTCACCAATTAAAATTTTCTTTTATTTTCCTGTCATTATTCTACCTGTAAAACCAAAGGATTCAATGTAAATGCTTCATTATTTTTTTAGAACTCCTTGTTAGACCTGTTTAATCCTTGGCACAAAGACATGTCATTTTGAAATTATTTTCCTTCTAATGAAAGTACCATCTTTGCGAGGAGATGTAGGAAACTTTCTTTGTAGAGAACACAATTATGCAGAATGGCACAAATTTTGCTGTCATTTGTAATCCTAAAACTCCCGTGGAGCTATTGAAGCTACATGGGCATTTCAGAGAAGAATCTATTTTAACTTTTAGATGCTCTCCACTTTCTTTACAGCGAGAGCTGTCACTTCCCACTCAATTCTCCTGCAAAGACATTACTTCTCCTCTGCTGCAATCCGAATGGAGCTCCGTTCTGTCAAAGCGGTGCGATGCTCCGTACCTGAGCCGCAGGTTGTGTACCTTAAGTCGGGTCACACCTGTAGGAACATTACTAGCAGCCAGCACAAACACCGGGCAAGGCTCCTCGCTCTAGTTGTTTCCCTTCTCAAGCCTTCCCTCCGTTTTGATTTCAAGATGGGTACGCTGGGGAAGAGCCCCTCATGTCTCTCGTTCTTAGCTGGGTGTTGTGGCCGCTACTGCTACACACTGTTTTTTGTTTGGTTTGGTTTTTTTTCCAGTCATATCATCCTAAAACAAGAAACGTCCCACAGTTTTAAGGTTCGTTATGGTTGACAGTACTGGCACACAAGCCACAGTGTTTCCTCCTATAGATCAGCTTTCCGTGCTTCATGCAAACGTCTATTTTGTTGTTGCCTTTGTCATATCTATTCATAACTTCTACTCCTCCCAGTGTCGATCTGAAAATGCTCCTGTCTAGTAAAGCCACATTCCTCCTCCTTTCTTCTTTTCAGAGTTATTTAAAGCTGAGTTACAAGAGGCATTCCAGCTCAACCAGCTGTAACAATTTTACATATGTTTGTATAATTCCTTATATGCCACAGGTCTTTTCTATTTAAACCTGCCTGGATTAGAAACCCCAGACCACCACCTCCCCCAGGCCAGTCTGTATTTTACCTCTCTTGTGTCTTTAGGTGACACCCCGAGCACAAGTCCCGCTCCAAAACAGCATTGCATCCACTTACCAGGTACCCCCTGCAAAACAAAAGCAGCTAACATCACGCTTGTCATAGCAATGTATGTTTTGGAACAGATCGTGCTAAAGTATGAGCTGCTTTTACTGTGTGGTTTTAATATATTTCCCAAATCCAGTTTGAGACGTGTGCTCCTGGAGAGAGCACGGCACGCTCCCCTCAGGCCAGCAAAGTCTGCTCCATTAATAACTACAGTTAAAAGACAAATAAATTTGAGGCAAATAAATACACTTTCCCAAACGAGGAAAGAGCCGATGGTCTGGAAGAATGGTGCCTTCTGCTAAGAAGATCCCAAGATTACCATGGGCTCGGTTGCAATTTCTCTGCAGCATTTTTAACCCACGGTGTTTGTTTACCCGGGGCGCTGGGGGTTTTCTAACACAGGGTTGATTTTTTGCGTTTCTTAAGTGAGAGCCCCCGTACATTGGGACGAGCAGCGTGGGTTCCAGGCAGGGATGGAGGCGTACTCCCACCCGCCTGGGCTGCGGCAGGAGGCACGGACCCCGCGGCACGGGGGGACCAGAGGAGGGCTGGCCTCGCGCGAAACCCCAGCCCCACCAGTTAAACGTATGTTACATACGTACCATGTGGCAGTTGCCATGGGAACCACCTTTATTTTTTCCAGGCAGAGTACACAGATGTGTGCAACCCACCAACCTGTTCCTTGCACGTTATCGCTTTCTGAAGGGTTCGGTAACTTAGGAAGGCTCCTTTCCAGAAGTTGCTCAACTTTGTTATTAAATAAACTCTTTTTGGGGGGGTTGTGATTACACCTGTGCCAAGAAAGGTGTCTGCCCAGAGAGAAGAGAGGCAGGAGGTGGGGTGTGCCAGGGGGCAAAGGCTATTAGATGCCCCATCCTCCCGAGCTCCTGCACGGCCATGGAAACAACGGGAAGCAGATAAAGGAGGCATGTCCTATGTATCGTGAAAACCAGAAAAATGTATCATGGAAATACAATTTCAGCTTAATTACCTTACAAATATTGTGAATTGATTGATCGATTATAGCAGGTTTCACTGAAGCCACTATTCTAAGTCCCTAAAACCCACAGGGGCGGGGGGTTTTTAATAGCATGTAATTCTAAAAGCCACCTGCAAGTGTAAAAACATACCTAGGCTGAAGCTGAAAATTGAAAGCAGAGCATGAACAAGGTGGGTTTATTTTGCTATGGTTATTAGATAAAAACAAATGCTCTTTTCAAAGTTTTATAAGTGAAAAATAAACAGTTTAATAATGCCAGTGTACACCGTATACCCTTCCAGAATTAGAAAAAAAAAAAGTTATAAATCCTTTGTGCATAGTAGTTACCAAAATAAAATTTAAAAAAAAACCAAACAAACAAAAAACAGTGCATTCACAGTCAATTACTTCTTTGCGTCAGTAAACTCTCCAGAAATAAACATACAATTATTAAACTAGAAATCTTCTGCTCTGTTGAAGTCGAGGGGTGAACAGTGGATTCTGAAAAGACGACAGATCCAAAGGGCAAAACACACTCCAATTTCTCTGGGAAGCGTTTGCTGCGTGAGCAGAGCATTTACAACTCTCTATGTGCAGTCTTTTTTTTTTTTTTTTTCTTTTTTTAGAAAATAAAGAAGCGGGGAGAGCTGCTGTTGGTTTACAGGCTACAAGACAGGATTTGCAATATGCCATATTTTGTGTGGTCTAGCAAGCTACTGCTGGTTCAGGGAGCATACGATTTGCAACTGTTTTCCTGGATAATAACACCACGTGCAAGTGTTTTATACCCCAGTCATATAGAAGGTTTATAATCCAAATGTATAAATACTCAAATAACCTTGTGTTAAAGCAGGTAAGAAATGCCAGAGGGAAAACAAATAACAAGAAATCATGTTTTGGGAAGGGAAAAAAAAAAAAAAAAAAAAAAGGAGAGTGAGGGAAGGTGCTGCTGTTATTTTTCTAATGCGGTGAGGTTGTTTGTGAGGAGCTTCACATTCCTGGAAGATAGCGTTAAATTATAACCACACTTTACCCATTCAAATCATTAACAGGATGATTTAAGCTATCTCCTACTGGGGACTTGATCTGGGGGTAGGAATACACGGGAAAGAAGAAGGTGCTTCACTGCTTGCTATATTCTGGAAGTATTACTTAAATTACATTCAAGTCATCAGATAATTATGAACTTTCTTTTCCTTTATATTTATATGGAATATTTATTGAATTGCACAGTGTGCTTTTACAATAAAGTGCTTTTTACGTCGGTTTCTTTGTTCATCCAAAATAAAACTGACAGTTATCCTTTTATAAGCTATTCTGAGAACATTTTCTCTTCTTTGAAACTGATTGATGCACTACTTTAAATGTTCCTGCAAATATCGTTTCAATTCAAGTTTCTGCATAATGTAATAAGAAGATAAAAGAATTCTATACTTCAACAAGAGACATTACAAAGCAACTAGAGACATTATCAAGGGCATTAACAAGCTCCTAATAGCAATAAAACCTTTTAACTGTCTGATGTAGAACATGCTCCCACCAAACCACCACATATTATGGTAATTGGCTCCAATTTCTGAGTCTTTCATTGTAAAGTTACAAAGAGTTAGGTAGAACTGAAAAGTGAACCTGGAATTCACAGTTTTAGGTGCTTATCCCTTTTTTTTATTATTATTATTGTTATTATTGTGTTTTCTTTACAATCCACAGAATCAGCATGAGTCCCAGCTGCAGCAGCAGCATCTTGTATTCCGCTCTAAGGTTGCTGATTCTCATCTTACTCTTATTTCTCAATATTTAAACATATACGGTTTTAGTCCTTCTACCAGCTTACCATTTAAAGAGTACGACAATGTGTGAATTAGTCATATTTCAGCCACTTCACGTGTTCATTCACTGGAACACTGGAAGTTTAGAAAATTAAATATAACTCAACTTCAATGCTCTAATTTACCTTAGGAAATGAGGTGGGATATGCTGCTTACTTTTCTTTTTTGGGTTCCCATCTCAGAAACCTAAAACCCGGGCTTCATACAGGGTGCCATGAAAATAAATAAAAAATTCCGTGAACTCTAAAAATGAAACCAGAACCTGCTGCAGAAAAGCGAAGAAGTGACGTGAGGCTCTCTGGTGATTAACCTGCAGCGTAAAGCCATATGTCCTGCTGACATGTCTATCATACCACACCATTCTTCACAGGCTGGCAACCTGTTTACTTGCGAAGGGCAATCCTATTGGTATCTAGAATCGTGCTCCGCAAAAGAAGCTGTCATTTCATGCCCCTGAAACACTCCTGGCTTAATGGACAAGACACCGAGAAACAAAGTCCAGCAAAAGAAACTCCAAGGGGAAAAAACTAACCAACCAAACAAAAATAAAACCTGCGATATTTCCAGCCCAAAGCTTGGTGTTCAGACACCCCAAAACCTGTCAGGCTCGATCTGCGTTAAAATGATTGGGTTTTGGCACGTATGTGCAAGATTTGCAGAAGAAACGCGCGCTGGAAACACCGAACAGGGGAACTGGACCAGACACATCCCTCTCTCAGAAGGGGGAGGAACTACCTCATTTCTGAAGTTCTTCCTGATGGGGTGAAAGAGGATCACTTGGACTTCACTGAGATCATAAAATCACAGCATGCGATTGCTATCTGCTCTGGAAAAGTAGTTCCACTATTTCCTGTAATGTTTAATGGCACACTCCTTTCATTACAGTGTAAATGAAAGTAATCCTTTATTATTGCCATTATCAAAGGCTGCTTTAATTAGACTCACTTAAAGGTTTGTTAAGGTTTTTTGACAACAGAGCCCACAATTATTACACAGTTACAAACATGCTTTCAGCGCAGTTATTAGCAAACCTCCTGAAGCCTACACAGAACTGAAGTGAAATCAGGACAAACAAATTCCTTTTCCCAAAAACTCTCCTGCTGCAGCTATTGTAAAAGTTTGTGGGGAAAAGAAAGAAAAGACCTGAGGAGCAACAGCAACAGAAGGAACCTGCAATGACACCAATTATGTAGGTGAAACATTTTATCAAAACGTTGTAACTACTGCGACTTCCCTTTCACAAAACATGAAATGGAGTTTTTGCTTGGCACCAGATTTTCTTTAGAAATTCCACTGTAATGTGTAGAGCCTCACCTTCTCCTTATTCCAATCTACCGTATCGCTGGTGTTAACTCATTAAGTATTACAAGTGGGATATTAGCCTTGTGAAAACAAAAGCGGCATCACTCAATGCCATATTATCTTACACGTTTCTGCAGTGAATCAAAGCCTAGTGCTAACGTCGGTCCCCGTCGCGGACCAACCCTTCAAACGGTGGCATTGCAAAAGGCATTTTGGGGGGCATTTTAGTAGAATTTCATTGTTAAAACCGGACATTTTCAAGGTGTTATTTTGCAGGAAATAAGCAGAAAGGCATCAGCGATCCTAGAGCATGGGAAGGGGAATAATCAGACACCACAACAGCGCCTTTAGTATATGTAGCCGAGATAAAAATCCCACTGATACTGGGAGACACGTTGGTTATCCCCTGGGAACGCGTTACCCTTAGATTATCGCTAAGGCTGAAGGGCGGGCAAGCCTGGCCGGTAAACAAACCAGTTCCGGCCGAAAGTTTAAATCACTATATTAATGCCTTAGAGCGAAAATAAATAAATAAATAAATGTCCCGAGCGGCATAGGGAATTAATTAAAACCCGCATGACACTTGCTGGAGGGGGGGGCCCGCCGCGGTCCACGAGCATCCCCTAGTGGAGCCCGGGGAAGACGGTGCCTAAACCCCCCTCTGCCGGCAAACGGGCAGCCCCCGCCGCATCCCCGGGTGTGTTATTTGTAGGAATAGCTATAGCTATAGCTATAGGTATGTATATATTTGAGCAACCAGGTCTAGCGGAAGGTGTCCCTGCCCATGGCAGGGGGGTTGGTACTAGATGATCTTTAAGGTCCCTTCCAACCTAAACCATTCTATGATTCTATGACGTATATGTGTACGTATATGTATACATTTGAGCAACCTGGTCTAGTGGGAGGTGTCCCTGCCCACGGCAGAGGGGTTGGAACTAGATGATCTTTAATGTCTCTTCCAACCTAAACCATTCTATGATGTATATGTATACGTATATGTATATACCGCAGCCACAAACTACCCTCATTGGCTCCATGCAGTCTGTCGTTCGGTGTTGCCCTCCTGGAATTCCAGCCCCGACTGGCTTCTCTTTCTATTCTCCACCCAATTTTCCTCCTTCTGGCATTCAGGGATAAGGGGAAAAAATAAAGAGGTAATGTTTTAAAAATGCCGGTTCACCTCATTAACATGTCATTATCTTTAAAAAGAAGGTTAAGCTGGCAAGCTGCTGCTCATGAAGTGGGAATCCTATTAAAAACTCCCTCTTAAAAACTTCCTCAAATCATGCCCCTTGCCATGTTCAAAAGGGCAGCTATGATATTTGGGGTGCAATGCGGCATTTCTAAGGCAATGAACGCCTTGTTTAACAAAGACACCAAGAGGAGCCCCGAAGTGCCAAGCTTCATCGGAGGGGGGGGTGAAACGCCCATGCTAGTTGCCCCCAGCCAGGGCAGAGCCACTGCCGGCCCCCTCAGGGCTGCCCCGTGCCCACACCGCACGGGGACGTGCCCACCCTGCGGGAAAGCTGTGGCTGCTCCACCGCCGGGGCCCGCGTCAAGCCCTAACAAAGGCTGTTGAGCTCCACAAGCCTGAACGGTTCCTCCAGTACACAGGAAAATGAAAGCGGTAAGATCAGACAGTTTCTGGTTACAAAAATCAGTTTGATTATGATTTAGAGAGATCAGTGAAATCAAATAAACCGCTGAAAGGGGGATAAAAAGCTCCTTTGTAAGTTTCTACTAAATGTCACTTTATTTGAACAAGAAAGGGAGGAAGGAACGTGGGGAAAGCAAACAGTGTGAATAAACTCAGCCCTAACTAATGACTAATAATTGCTACTTACCTGATATCAAAAGGCACCAGGAGAGCCCTGGAGGATGGAGCCCTCGCAGGCACCGGGCTGCTGTAGAGGGACTCGAGGGGGCTCATGCTAAACTCCAGCCAGGGGGCCATGAGGGTCCTGTGAGCGGTGTCTCTACACGCTCTCTCCTGCATCCTTGTAATCCCCAAAACACAGAGCTCTGGACACGCTTGAGCGCGAAATACAGGAGCTGCTGCTCCGTGCCGGGTGGCCGTGAAGGCACGGCAGGTAGCCCAGGAGCTCAGGCCACCCCACAGTGGCCCCTTAGACCTCCGTACCTTGCAATAACATCCTCATGAGGACACACCAAACCACCACACACCACCTTCTCTCCTAATCCTGCCTCCTTCTTACAGGCAGAGCTGGATGCTGTTTCTAAGCGCTTAGACACATTGCGGGGTTAGGACAGCACGAGCAGCTCGTGCGCTGGCACTGAGCTGCAGGAACCGACGGCGGGAGCTGCTGTACCTGCTAAAAATGTGAGGCGAAGTACATCTGCCTAAGTCACGAACCCTAACACAACGCATGACTCATTCCCGCACCTAGGAAAAGAGTTGCTTTCGCTCATTCACGGAGCTCAGGCGGCATCAGCAGCTGAATTTTACAACCCTCTTCCCAGCTTTGTTTGCTTCTTCCTATCAAAAAAATAGAACGACCCTGCATTTTCCAGAGTATTCTTGAGAACCTAGTATTTCGGCATAGCTGCATACTATTAAAGATGTGCCCTGGCTTAGATTAACAATTTTTCAAAAATAAGTGGGCAAAATCAATCTTTTTTAAAAAATAACAAAAATAAACCCCCTAAATAAATAAAGAAAAAGGGACTTGCCTTTGAAATCCCAGCCTCAAGTCAGAAATCTCTCCAGGGTCATTCCAGCACCAGGAGAAGTGAGCAGGATTGGGCTCTCCAGAGTAAAAGCACCTAAAGTAGCCCCCAGTGTTATTCTCGGGAATTAGGCAACCAGAACAAATACAAACGATTAAGTACAATCTCAAAAGACTGCAGTGGGCAAACAGCTTCCTGGTCTCGGGAGTCCACAGAAAATCTAAAACCTAAATGTTTAAACCTCAGTATTCAGGTGTCCACCATCGAATTTTTGAGCAATGTATTTTGATCAACTCTTCTTCCCCACACCCCCCCTATTTCATAGGCCCCTCAGATAATCCAGGTTGGAAGTGACTGTGGGAGCCCATCCTGTCCCACCTCTGCTCAGGACAGAGTCAACCTGAGACCAGGTTACTCAGGGCTTTGCCCAGTTTGGTCTTGAAAACCTCCAAGGACAGAGACTGCACAACCTCCCTGGGCCCCCAC
The DNA here is from genome assembly GCF_000708025.1 of Charadrius vociferus. NCBI lineage: Eukaryota > Metazoa > Chordata > Aves > Charadriiformes > Charadriidae > Charadrius > Charadrius vociferus. The sequence goes on along the minus strand of NW_009648332.1, from coordinate 15,959,200 downwards.
CGCACTGCTGGACCACCCTCATGGGGAAGTCCCTCCTTGCATCAGCCTGAGCCGCTCTTGTCTCAGTTTACCCCCACTGCCTCTCGCCCTTTCGTCACACACCAGCACGCAGGGCCTGGCTCTGTCTCCTCCATAACCTCCTCGCGGGCACTGGCAGGTTGCTGGTAGGTGCCCCCGAATCCATCCTCTCCCCAGGCTGAGCAAGCCCCCTTCCCCCAGCCCCTCCTCACGGGGCTCCAGCCCCTGACCATCTTGGTGGCTCTTCACTGAACTCACTCCACTTTAAGGATGTCTTTCCTGTATCAGAGGTCCCAACTTGATGCAGTATCTAGATGTGGTCTAACAAGTCCTGAGAAGAAGGGGATCATCACTTGCCTAAACTTCCTGACTTTGTTCCTGTTAACAAAGCCCAGGATGCTGTCATCCTTCGTTACTGCTGGGACATGCCGTTGGGTCACGTCCAGCGTGCTGTTTGTGGCACCCCAGGCACTTTTCCACACAGTTTCCCCCAGCCAGTCCATTCTGTGGGTTTCTCCTGCCCCACAGCAGGACTTTGCATTTATCCCTACTGAATTTCATGAGGTCCCTGGCAGCCCCCTCCTCCATCCTGGCTAGGTCTCTCTGAAGAGCAGCCCAGCCCTTGAGAGTGTTGATTGGCGTCCCTCCCCCAGTTTGGTGACACCTGCAAACTTGATGAGAGCGCGCTCCACCACCTCCCCGGGTCACTGGCAGGGATGTCAAACAGGCAGATGCCAGGATAGACCCCTGGTGCTCCCACTTGAGACAGGCAGAGCGCAACCCACCACCCGCAACCCTCTGAGACCCATCACCCATCTGTGACAGTATCCATCTGGTCATCCCTCCATCCCAACAATGTCCTAATGTGGACACTCATTAGCTTCCTCCTTTTTAAAAGCTTTTTCTGCCGTACTGATGTAACATAGAAAGGAATGTCAGCGTACGAACCTGCTCAACAGGCAGAATAATCCACCAGTCACTG
>NW_009648332.1:15930676-15958174 GCF_000708025.1 Charadrius vociferus | reverse complement strand
AAGAGTGGAGAAGGAAGAAAAGCACAGGAATGTCCTACATTTGACTTCAGAGACAAGCCTGTTTACAGTTTGCAGCATTGCCTTATACCATTAAGTGCCTGAGCAATTTAAGGCGCTATTACGGAGTGTAACAGATGTTTAAATACTTTACAGATCTAACTAGCAACTAAAAGGCATGCCGAGTTGCTGTCACCTGCTTCAGTGCAGACAGGGACCCCCACCACCACCACCATTTTTCTTTCACAGCATTAACTTCCTTCTTCATCACGGGCTCTCCCCTGAGTCCCCACTGCCTTTGCTTTTCTGTGTCCCTGTGTCAAGGCCCCCACCTCCCCGCTGCCCCTGGGGTCCCTATTTCAGTTTCCCCTCTCCTTCTACTCCTGAAGGACACAAGCAGCCGAAGCCAGAGAGGCCAAAAGAGACTTCTTCTGTGGCCGGAGAGACCCAGGTGAGCCCCTCCCGACTCTCACCTGTCTCCTGCTGGGTCTCTGCTGCAGGTTGCCTCCAACACTTCACGAGGAACATTTTCCATTACATTTTTCATTTCCAGCTCTCAACCTTTCTATCATATGATTTCAGGTTAAAACAGCAGCTAGCTCAATATGATCTTTCTGTCAGCTGCTGGAAAAAGATTAGTAGACGGTAAAGCCAAAAGACAAAATCCAGCTGTGATTCGTCTCCAACCCCACCCTAGAAACTTAACCTCATCCCAAATACCAGAGTTTCTCTAACTGAAACCAGAGGCTCGTACACGTGAACCATCGTTTGTAACCTTAACACTTACCACAACACACTTTCAACTATCATAACCAGATTTTCCCCGGCTGTGCATGTTTTTTAGCGATTAACATAGTACAACAGCTAAAATAGAAAATGCTGCGTAGTTTCAGCTACTGAGCCCGTATTTAACGGCTGCTCATTGCCCCGCGGGACTGCCAACGCTGCTTTTGCAACAGGCAAGTAAACGAAGAGTGCGAGAAGAGCCACGTTGGCTTCAACGACCAGTGAGCGCACCCAGGAAAGGGCTCTAACCACGGCCAACAGGTGAAAGAAGGAGAACACATACACCTACACATATTCCCTCCGGCCATCTCTGGCCTTAAAGATAACACCTTTGTACTTAATAAGGAAACAGACAAAGAAGAAAAATACCTCGCTGGTGTCTCCCATCGCGTTCTTAAAAGAAGAGGGAAAGCTTCTGACAACAGGAGTCCTTCCCCGAAGGGAGGGTGTACAGCGCTGCTGCCAGCGCGGCTCTTCCAGGGCATCCCGAGCGAGCTCTTGCCCTAAACCTAACACCACTACAACGACACACGATTTCTGTGTATTATACCAGGCTAGCAAAGAGATAAATGTTATTTCTGCCATTTTAAAACTACTCCCACATTCAGTAGACTCTATATAACATTTCACAGAAAGATACGTAATAGGCGTGATGTTAGCTATCACCTCTGTACCCTGTACTGGTTTCTCTCACATTTTCCATCTACCTTGTGTCAGAGCAGTGGTTCCTGAACTGTGGTCCACCATATAACAGCAACCGATCCACAGAAGAAGGCGCACAGCTCTGCATGGCCTCGGCAATGTTCAGTAACGTTTAAGGGGGAGGACGCTTTATTCCTCCCATCAGCCCACCTCTCCAGCTTCTGAGCTGCCTGTGGAAAGGCAAAAAAGCTCAGGAGTCACTGTCTGCTTGCTGCTCTAAGGAATAACGGCTTTATAATGGAATTTTCCAGCAAGAAAATTAATCTGGCCATACAACCAATTAGGCTAACTAAGAACTTCACAAAAGTGTGTCTCCGCAGCAAAGCACCCAGATTCTAGAATTTGGCAAATCCCAGACACTAAGTGGCTTGATCTTCTAATTTACACAGACACCACATTACAATGACCTGCCTACATCTGACATTAAGCATAATTTAATGTTTGTTAATCAACAATGAGGGGAAGTGTAAGCCCTGCGTTCCTTATCTAATGCTTTCCCTCGCCTCTGCTGCGAGAGTTAGAGGATTTGCCTTGATCTGTCTATCATCTTCTTTGGTAAACACCAATCACTGGAGTAAATCTGATTAAGTTGGCTGACTTCTGACCCCTTTGTTCATATTTGTGTCATATATAAATATGTTGCCGGCAATATTTTCTGGTGGTAAACTTCTTGGGTTTTCTTTAACCCATTAAACAGAAATGCTTTATAGAACAGAACATAAGGGAATTTCAAAGTATTATAAATAAAGGATTAGGAAACTTGCCAGCAATATCTATCGCTGACAGCCGACTTTATTAAAGTTCATCAGCATTAATTGCCTCATTGTTGAATGACTTTTGCATGTAATTATCACCAGTCTAAACACAGATTGCCTCAGGTACAGTATCTAATATGATCATGTGTTCTGAATCCTATTAAAATAGCCAAGATGCAGCAGAGATTGTTCTCTCCCGAAGAGCAAGGAAGTGAAAGCAGCAGCAGAAATAGGGGTAAATTATTTTGCTCAGCCTAAACAGTGTTAATTTCCCTGTCTCATTCCAAGGTTTCCAGCAATGCTTTGGTGCCATAGATGCTGAAGCAAGACTCAGAGATGCCAATTCCCTACCAGTGTCATTCATCTCAAGGACAAGTGAAAATTCCTGTGCCCCACTAGAAAGAAAATGCCTGAGGCGTGATTGCTAAAATGGGCTTTAAACGTCATGCTATATTTTAATAGACAGAAAGATGGATACATCAATGTCCAAAATAATAATTCTTAGATTATATTTATCAGGACAAGGCAAGGCTGGAATTGTAATTTGAAGAAGTCTGAGCTCCAGTATTGTGAGGTAATACCCAAGGAGAGAGGACACACAGCCCCTTCTTTGAACTTCTATGCTGTTTTAAGATGTTTTCAAGATCTAAGGGCTCAGCATCAAAGACAAAATTTCATACTTTTTACACCAACCTAAAATCTTCACACCGTATTACTATCCCATTCCCAAACCCTACTTTCTCAATAAAAAATAAATCAATTACTATTCCCTTTCCTCGATGTACCAGCTCTTTTGAAAATTAACAGAATACACACTACTCTTCTGAATCATTACATGCAATAGACACATGAAGGGTTTTAAAAAAAATTAAATAAAATACAATTTTGCAATTTTGCTTGTAGTTTTATTTAAAGTCTTCAAAAGGATCACCTTAAAAGCCTTTTTGGAAAAGTATCATTTTAGGAATGAGTTGCTCATCACAGCAAACTTTCTCAATGTCAAATACCCGCCATTCTCATATATACATCTCCTTATATGCACACCTGCCTATCACCTGCTAGGGCTCTGGAGTGACTTTTCAGAGAAATTCATATTCAAGATTGTGTTTCAGCCACAGATTTAACAGCAAAGGACTTCAAAACTATGTTACGCAGCATTTAAAAATACAGCATGAAAAGCCATAGCGAATAAGGACACTCAGCAGTGCGAAAGGATTTGACTATGGAACACAGACAGACAGCTTCAGAAACATTACATTATTTTTAAACACTACTAAGCTGTTCTTGATTTGATGTTATGTGTTGTCAAAGGCTTCTGCAGTTCTCTTGTAAGAAAAGTAGCTGCAGACATAAATACATGTATAAGGACAAGACTTGTCACATATTACCTTCTCTTACCCCTCCCCACATTGCTTTTTCTCTCAAGTTTATTAGCATTAATAACTGGAAGCACTGATGTAGCCTTTTAGGGTATTAGACCAAACCTGTAAATTAATGCATTGGTTCATCGCAATTCATTAATCAAGCCTGTGCTGGATTTAACAGACAGCAGATTATTAAAGACACCAAATTACACAGACGAAAAAACCCAGCTCCCAGAGGGTCAGATGTAATGTGAATGGTTTTGCATAAAACCATAAACCTGCTATTAAATTAAAAACAGGCAAAAATTATGTCTGCTGCTTATCTAAAGTAATTTTTTTTAAAAGCGATGTTACGCTAATTTACTTCTTAACTGGTCCTGGTTACACAGCAAAGGACTAAAGGTTAACTGCAATGGCTCCTCTGATGCTTGGTTAAGCAACTTACACTAACATATCCTGACTGAGGTGAAGAAATTAATGAAATTACTACTGTAATTCATTACTAATGGAAAACTGTCAATGCTTTCAGCCAGCAGTTCACACAAATTTTCTGCAGACACGAAGACCTAGTACTGTGACTCATGCTCTTAGACTTGCTACTCTTATCTCAAGTCCCAGCACCATTCATCACGGCCAAACTTTATGCCATGCTATCCAGCAAAGTTTAGCAACCTTTGATCTCAATAGCTGAGGTCTTTCTACTCCTGTGACACGGGCTTACGAAGGAAGACAAAATAACATGTAATTTGCAGCATCAGTCTAAGGAATGCTAAAATAAAGAGAGAAGAGAGGCAGAATCACTGCCACCAGCACCCAAAGTATTACAAACATAGGAAGGACTGTAATTTGCCAACTAATGATGCCAAAAGCAAACAGCGTAAATGAGTGTAAATTTTATATATCAATTACCAATTTAAAGGACAACATTTATAACTAAGAGTGAACACTAACAATTAGCGAAGAACCTGAGCAAGACTGGTCTGTTGTGCTCCATAGTCCTGGTTTCCCTTTATATTCTTCACCAAACCATAAAACAGAATATCAAACTGAGATAGGATGGCAAAGTTGCCCATCCCAAGAGAGATTTATCTGTGACTACTATAATAGTTGTCACACACAGATAGTAAGAATATGTTCTATTCAGTGACTTGGACATAAATAAAGTATTTAACACTATTTGACTGCATATAACATGAAACTCCTAATAGGAGCGTTATTTTATGTTAATTTACAGGACAACATTGTTTTATGGCTGTGAGGTTATGCTGGGAAGAAGCTAATAATCTTTATGATCTTCCATTGATTTGCTTTTTGTTTGTGAGCAAGAAAGATACTGTTTCTGATGGCCATAAATACCCGGGAGACGAGAACTGAGCAGCACAGCTCCCAGAGGAGCAGCAGGGTTAAATTATGCAAACAAAAATTAAAGTTTAAATATCAGTATGGTTTTCCCTCCATGGGGAAGAGCAGAATTAAAAGAGGTAGGGAAATCCCTACCCGCACAGGAACTTGACAAAGCACACCCAAAGATGTTTTGACTCTGTTTTGTGCATCCCACCATGTAAAATGGAAAGATTTGGCACCACACAAGTAACGCCACCACAGGGAGAGCTTCTAATGGAAGAAGACGGCAGATTTGTTGTCACATCCTCCCCCCGCTCTGGGGATCGGGGCTCTGCAGAGGTTCAGCAAGCATGGTCAGAAAGTCCCTGTACATCACCGATTTTGACATATGGTGTCCCCAGGAGAAGCCAGTGCGAGTAAAAGCCATGAGGTTGTAGCCCAGGGAAGAAGCCCTCTGCAGATGTTGCCCGTCCGTTATACTCAGTCCACAAGCATCCCGTCGGCCGCTTTCAGGGAGCGAGTGCTGGGGCAGACAGGATCCCGGCACATCCTGAGTGGTATTTCTCAAGCTAAGCTTTTGCTGAGTTCAAAAATTAGCATTTCTCATAACTCGGTGAAGGGTATTACAAGAACTCTTACTCAAACTCCAGCTAACCCTGGCGTCACAGCGCACGCCGAGAGCAAAGCGGTGCGCAAGAAGGTGTCTGTCTGCTTCGCTTTGCAGTTGTCGCTCCCACGAACTAGTACAGTGGCAGAGCTCAAAAATTAGGAGATGCAACCTAGAAACCAAAGGAATGATAAGGTCTTCATGGGCAAAGGATGCCAGGAATGTATCTAATGTAAAAGCCTCCCGTTATGTTTTTTAATACACAAAAATTACTTACACTTCTAAGTTAATTCTCACTGAAATCAGCTAAGTGTAGCCTTTGCGCACACATCTATACTGACAGACTGTAATGCACTGTATCAGGCACAGTCCTTTTGCCAGTATCCCAGGCCAAATCTCTACTTCAGACATTGGACTCCTAACATCTTACGATGCCAATTAGTAACTCTTCTATCAAGTTTTTGAAGCCTTGTTTTGTAAACCCCACTTTAGAGTTGAGTGGGATGGTATAGACAGTCCCGTTCTTTACGCTAAGTGTCCCAAAATACTTGGGGGGGTTAGGGAGAAACTTAGCACACATATGTAACTGCTGTAATAGCTGGACTTCTCTATACTACAAGCAGTTGAAAACAAGGACTAGTTTAACAGCAGCAACAACAAAGTACATCTTCCTAGCACTACAAAAATTACAACATTTGAATGTTGAATGTGTTCCTTAATTATATAAAACTCTGCAAAGAAAAGCATGGTTGAAATTTATTATGCAAATGCTCCTAATTTATGACAGATTGCTACTTCAAATACAAGTATTAAATCTCTATTAGATTCGTTGAGGTAATGCACTAATATGCATCACTAAGGTCTTAAATTTCTAAGCAGCAATAGTGTTTGTTAGATGCAAATAAGGATTACCTTAATTAAAACACTATCCTCAGCATCTCAGAAGGTTTAATCCAAATCTTTATATAGGGCACGTTCATTATCTATCTCCAGCTAATAAAAATATGACCTACTTTGGTTACATTTTAGAATTTAACGTTGATTACCATTTTGTTAATAGAAATAAGATACTAAAGACTTTAAAGACAAGCCAAAAGCAATTTTGCCAGCCTAATTAAAATACTATTTAATGGCCTCAGAAGGAGCTTTATATTTATTCATAACTGTAGAGATAGACTTTTTAGAAATGTTTTTAAAATATCGAATTAGAGAACAGACTCCTAAACATATACCTAAGGATAACAAGTGAGATTTATAACCAACGAGCTTAAAGCAGAGCCTGAGGAGATTCAGAGAATTCCTAAACCCCACAGGGACACTTTGGAACATGCGAGCTGTTCTGATAAGCTCAACAAGACTCCTCACTTCTGTAGGAGGAGGCCCATACCATGTGTCTTTGCAGAAGCAAGGCTTAAATTAATCATAACACTCCAAATGTAGCATCAAGTTACTGCTAAGTAGTAGTTTCCAAGGAGACGTGATGCTTATCAAAATACTCGGATGCGCTGCAGCCTGCCAGATCTGAGACGGTATCTGAATGGGTTAGTGCACTTCTTAGCAAAATGCAGCTTATTCTGGATTAATCAGGGACACAGCAGGCTCAGCGAGAAGGCAATGTTTTGGGAGAGCAGGGGGAATATATGTCCTCACCGTAAAGCTGCTCTTGTACCTACTACCACCGTATTAAATGGGATAAAGGGGGTCCAGAGGGACCACAGCCATCCCAAGAGAGTGGTCAGAGACCCTGTGGGGCCACCGCTTCCCCAGAGCCATATACTCACCTCCATGGATTTCTCAAGTCCATCTGCAAAGTCCTCTTTTCACAGCTTTGCTCGGCAAACTGTAGCCTCCCTCTACATATCCTCTTCTCCATATAGAAAGGCTGGACAAAAACATATATCCTATAGAGATAGTGTGTCAGGATTTGTCCTGCAAACCCCACGCACAGGTGCCACTTACAATATCCTAAATCAAAATACTTGGTTTTAAAGGCAAGAATGTGAGGTGATGGCTGAATCCAAAGTCTTGTCTGCTTATCACTGAAAAAAAAAAAAAAACTAGCATATAGAGTTTCTCTTACTAAAATTAATTCAGATTGGACACCTCTGGGTTATAAATAAACCAGTTATTGCTGGGTTTAGTTTATTGAAAGTTTTCGAGGGACTGAAGAATCTTGCTGCTTTCAGAAGACACAATGTTTATTGACTTCTACTAAGAGTTACTATCAATTCCTACATTGTAAACCGGAAAGTATTATGGGTGAATAATGCCACAAATTTCTAGCTAGGGTCCTCACCACAAGTGGAAATTCCCCATTTAATTAAAGTCGATACATACTGTTTCCTCTTGACCCCCATCATGTAGAAGCCGCCACCTGCTCCATCAAGGGATCCAAGTAGCCAGTGGCTACACCAGGGGTTTCCAAAGGCTGGGAGACCAAGCGGCAGGTTCAGGCAAAGTGACATTGTTCAGAGAAGAGACCACGGGAAGACGTCAGGATGTGTGCAGAGCTGTGAACAGCACCGGGGGAAGCTCTCTGTGCAGATGATGACTCCAGTTGGAAACACAAGGAGTAGGACTGGGAACAGCAGTGACACTCACCCTTTGCTTCTCCCCCCGGCATGGGGCCGGCAGCTGGCAGGCAGCCTGCCACTGAGCCCCCAGGCACCCTGTGGCCACCAGGACCGGCCACCTTGCCGGCAGCCGGCTGGCAAGCGGGGGCTGCTACCCACAGGGCCGGTGGGAGGCAGGTGTGACACCCACAGCCCCCAGGCACGGGGCAGCTGGGGGGGACTGGCACCTACGCGAAGCCTCGCTGCAGCCAGTGGTCTCCATCCACACACACTTTCTGCTTTCACACATCACGCTCTGCCTGGCACTCTCTGCTCCGGTCCCTCACACTGGTTTTAGCAGCAATTTCCAATCCAATGTCTTTTTCCTTCTCCCTCGTTCAGTTTTTCCACTCTATTTCCTCCCTATTCTGCGATTCTTTGCTGGCCCTAAATCACTAAGAAGTGATATAAAAGCTCCTTCCCAGCTCCCAAATACACTTTCAGGATAAAACAAGGGTAACGACACATTTTCCCCTCCACGTCTTTCGCCATGCTCAGTCCAACAGCAGCAGTTGCCCCAAACAGCCCTCTCGGCTGCCATCTGCCCATGGGCAGCAGCATCCTGCCCCATCCCACCTCGGGTCCCCAAGCGCCGCAGCCTCCCGGTGCACCCGCTGCCACAGGCGCCCGTGGGGCTGTCCTCTGGCAACCCCCAAAAGCTGAACACCGAACACGAGGAGTTAATTTTATGAGAGAAGGAATTTTCTGAGCCTAAAAAAACTGATGACATTAGAAAGCTCATTGTAAATTTTACATAAAGAGGTCTTGTCTCTTTATCATGTACATAAATGTCACCCACTGAAAGACTGTTGTCACAAATGCCTCCCGTGAGTGCCTGATCTGTCTGTAACACGGCATATAAGATGCTTGTTCTTCTAGTAATCTGCACTTTTCAGCAATTATTAATTCCTTAAACATTTAAAATAGACCTTTTCAATTGTTCTTTGACCTCTTGAGGTCACTGCAGCAATCTCAGCCCATGTGGCTCATAGTCTCCCTTTTAGCATTCATTTTCAAAGACATATAAAACACTCAGACAAACCAAGAGTCAAAAGCAGGCTCCTGAGGCTAAGATGTGTTTTTCCCCCAAAACTCTTCCATATGTTAATATAACTCCCTTTTACCAGGTTTCATGCATGAGACAAGGGACTCTAAAATATTCCTTATCTCAGGGAAAGCACAATAGTCAGGATTTTTCCCCTTTCAACTCTCAGCTACTCCTCTCCACGAGAGCATAGGCTGGAAAGATGATAAGGAGAGTATTCTAGCAGATCTATCCCTCTCTCTTCCTCTATTATTAAGAAAGTGAAAAAATAAAAAACCCATTACCTCCAAAACGGAGGCAGGCTTTTTGTGAGATAAGCCACTCCTCCACATCGTGTATTCCACCGAAGGGATTCATATTGGGCTCAGTATCTTCTAATGGTTTCATCAGTTAATATTAAATTGCTTTCAGATAGGGAAAAAAAAAGAATTTTCCTTGCACTGCACTAAATAATTTGCCTTTATATAGACTGCATAAACTACATTTCTGGAGAGGAATAAACAATTATTGTTCCGTTTATATAAGTGACAGTGGATGGATCTTCACAGACTGTCTGTATCCCATAGCGTTGGCATTTTGCTGTGTAGTTGACTTTTACTATTTGGTCACTTTCTTACACTTTACAAATGGAAAGACATTTCATGGTAAAAACACAAAAGGATGGTGTTTTGTAGCACAGAGCTCTGGAATTAAGGTCTTCCCATCCTCACGATGGCAAGATGGTGCCTAGTGTCAGGGCTAGAATTGCCCATAAACAAAAACAACACGTGTAACAGCTTGGACAGTTAATGGGACACGGTGGTATATAAGGTATGGGGGGGGTGACAGTCAGGTGTCCCCAGAGGCACCGTCAGGATCATTTCTCATGCAGCCTAAAACCAGCTCTGATGCCCACCTGAACCCTTGTGCCTGTCACAAGGTTGGCCAGGGACAGTCGTTGCCCGGGGCAGCCTCTGCCCGCTTTGCCTGGATAGGAAGTACATCACTTTCCCATTTCTGCCAGCCCCAGCTGCCAGAGCTGCTTTCTCAGTTCTGGGGCCAGCCAGACTAGAAATCAGGCTCGTTTGGGGTTCCTTCAGGCAGCGGCTGCACTTACACAAACCGTAAGAGAAAGTGAGGAACACCTCCACTTTCAGCACAAACCCGTTCCTTGAACAAGCAAACCTCTGCTCTCCTCTTCAGGTCAGTATTGGCAAATGGAGCAACTGAAGTGACACCCAGTCTGTCTTGGCCACAAGCATCCTCCATGGGAAGCTTTCCCACTGCCAGATACTGTTTTCCAGGGAAATGACACTTCCTCACTGAAAACCTTAGGATGCTGCCGTCATAGGCCAACCACTACGCAAGCCCTTTTCACCGCTCTCCTGTCTGCGTTCCGTACAACAGGCGTTGTGGAACAGAATGGCCCAAATGAAGAGCCATCCACTAACCACTGTGCAGTTCTGATTTTTACCGCACCGCGCCATAATTTTCCAGAACTGCCAAAGCTTCCAATTTCCGGGGACCCTCAGTTATCTGTTCATCAATGGAAAGTCCACCCTTTTTACTTTGTATCCAAAGGGAAATTACTACCTTTTGGAACAACTCACACCATGTTTGACCTTCAGTGATGGCCTGAGGTTTACTGCGGCTTATTTGTTCACATACTAGCTCTTGTTCAAAGGTTTTAGCATGTTTCAGCATCCCCTCTGGCTTTAATATGAAAAAAAAAACAACAACCAAACCAAAAGCCAGCCCTTACCTGTGCAGACAGCAGTCTCTCAAACACGTCCATGCACAACTGAAGAGCTGCCCCTTCAGATTGCTACAAGCTATGCTTTGCCACGAAACTAATCTTTCCCCAGGCCTCTGCTTCCTCTCCTGCTCACTGCTGGCCACTACAAAAATAACTCTGTTACACAAGTTAAAAAAAATCCTCTATTCAAGATAAAGAACCAGAATCCTTTAGAAAGAAATCCTCTGTTCAAGATAAAGAACCAGAATCCTTTAGAAAGATTTTGATATTTCCATGTGTGCATGTTTTGGGTTTTGTGGTGCGTTTTCTTTTTCAACTTTGGAATGAGACCTACAGATTTGCTAAAACTTCCATTACTGCTTCATGGTATGCTTCCAGAAGTACATCCCTTTTCTTTTTGCTACTGGAAAATGGCAGAAATAGAATCTCTTGCTGCTAGCTCAGGGGAAAAAAAAAAAAAAATAAATAAATCCTTATTTCTATCCAGAAAAATCTTAGATCCCCTCACTGCTATCTCTAACACTCCCTTAAAATACTGAGTAACAGGAATTACACACCCCCACAGGTTCCTCTGTGGAAGTTTATTCCACAGCACCTGAAATTTTGTAATATTTGTTGCTCTACTTTTAATGATTTGCTGTTAATAAGCATTTTTCAGTGAGCTGTAACCCATTCCTACTGCAGATCCACAGGAAACCTAACAGCTAAAATTTTTCTTAGGACTTCCAATCTCACATGCTACCTAGAGGATGGAAAAGTTTAGTTAGCTGCTAAACAATTATCCATAACTCATTTGTTTCAATTTAGCAATGAATTTATAGGAAAAAATCCATAAACTACAAGCAGAAGAATCAATTATTTCCCTTTTTTACATAGATGCTAATAATACTATGCAAAAAATCCCAGTGATTAGCTTCCCACAGTGCCAGCTACGGAGAACATTCCAACTGTCCAGCTTTCAAAACCAGTGTTCCCCAGTGTTGAACAGCTTCACCTTCTTCAGCGACCCTCTTCCTTTGGAACCGATTACATGGTTTCCATTTAGTTACCTTTTCCAATAGATTCGATCAGTCAAATACATATTTCTGAGCCGGTACCAGTGTTACACACTGAGTAGCCCAGCTTCCAAGGCGGTTTTAAAAGCCAAGACCTTAAAAATCATCAGTGTGCTGCCTGTACTTCCAAGCTCTGCCTTTGCCTTCAGCTGTCCCCAATTTCCCCCAACAAAGGGCACTTTGGTGCCAGCAACAGGCACTCGGGCACACTGCCTCTTCTCCTCTGCTGAGCACTAACATCAGCCTCTGCCAGGAGCTCGGAGAGACGGCAACTCTGGACTGGTTTGGGGACACGTCTTTCTTCCCACTCTGCTTTATGATTGTCCTTCTTCTTACGATATTTTTTTTGCACAGCAAGCAATATGTAAATGAACAGCTTCTCCTCAGGTTTTATCACTGCTCATTTCTTTGTTTTAAAAAACACTCCCGATTCTTCAAAATTGGTCTGAAGGAAACCTGCAGCATCTTTTAATAATTCGTATTGTAGGAAGTAAATAATAGAATTCATAGCAAGCAGCTTCCAGCTCCTTTTCTGCAGCTGCCTTTAAATAAAAGCAGTAAGACAGAAATCTGGTGCACGGTTGGCAGGAAAGACACGTGCTCTGTGCCCAGCTCCAGGCATTCTCCAGGTACCGTACAGCCCCGAAACTCTGACTGACACCCTCACACCCAGCTGAGTTTCTAGCATTTATCTCCTTATCAATGCAAACATAACCTTGAAGTCTGCCTCTGCCATACTGGTACCTCAGAAACATGATTTTCTGGAACTCCTGTAGCCGTTCCAGTGGAGTATTTTCTTTCCTTCCTGTTTTTGGTCTTATTGTATGATGTGCCTTGTCTAACCCATACTTACAGGGACGCTCTTAATCCCATAGCAAATCCTTGACCCAGAATAAGCTTGCAGCACTTAAAATCTTAAATCTTGTAATGCCACTGACCACCATTATCATCCAAAGCGATCTTTGTAATTGATGTGGAATTGAAATACATCAGCCTCCCGAGACATTACGCACTATTTGAGCAAGGACCACCTAACATCTCCAAGCCAGGTCTCTGTAATATCAATGCAGAAAAAGTCTCACAAAAATTAAACACTTACCTGTGTTCTCTGGTTCCATACATAAGTGGACAACTTTTTCCGAATGTGATTTGTCAACCCTCTTAGTCCTTGCTTTCCACAACACCCATATTTTGCAGATAATCTGCTCCTGGAAGCTGCTGGTCACCTCTTCCATCAATCTTCCCGACCACCCAGAGGTACGACAGCCTGACTTCCCAATCTTATGAGACTTTTGGAGGCTGTTGCCTCAACAAAGCCTCTGTCATCCCTGGGTCATTTGAGGAAAATTTCTAAGAATTGCTCTAATTTCTTTGTTGACAGCCTACAGCTCTTGAGTGAGGTTAGTCATCCCTATACCCGTGAAAACTTCCATTACTTGTTCTCGGTTCTACACGCTGTTTCTGCTAAAAAGAGAAAATGACAATGAAGCTGCATATTTATTTCAGGCATTTCTACTTGAAGCTTGGATACAGTAGCTATTTCTTTGCTCATATTCCCAAACCTCTTTCCAGAGAGTAATCAATCCAAAAAAAAGTTTCTTTTGGCTTCTCCGAGAGCCACATCACCAGTGTTTTTATTGCCGTCTGTTCCTTTCTAACACCTCCACTTCTACCAAATAAAAATCAGCTTCTGGCATAGCTCTATCCATACAGCTCAGCTTCTGTTCAGCATCTCACGTGGACAGTGTTCTCACAAGTAACTCAGTTATTTTACTTTCAAAGAGAACTGCTTTTTATATTATCTTGACTGAAGGGTACTCATAGCATCAACCGCCATAAAAATGTACCCTGCCTCTGTATACTACTACAGTTTAGTGATAGATCAGAGACCAACAAAATCATTTTGCATTGATTTTTTTTCCTAAGTGCATCCAAGAACGGTAAAGGTACATTGATTTTAGCACCTTCAGTCTTAAAATTGTGGCACTGATTTTGCTCTGCAGCGTTCTCTGTGACTAGCGCAAGTGTAAACTTTAGGATATTAGCCCCCGTGGCACCAACATAAAAGGAGTACCAGGCTGCTCTCCTGATGAAAAGCTCAGATCAGGCAGCAGTCAACCATCCATTTTCTGCATAGGTGAAACTAACTCCCTCAATTCTCTACATAAACTTCAAGAAATACCCAGGTAATGGCTTCAGTGGAGCAGTTGGATGTGGGCCCATAAAGGCCTAGAGGGTACCTCGCCTCCACCCAGCAGGTATCAGGATCTACTACACCAGCGTTGAGTTGGCCAGTTAAGAGACTGTTAAGAAAACTGCGATCATTTGACTATTTCCCATAGAAATCAGTCTTCATTTCTTATTTTCCGAAAGGTAAAAGCTGACAATAAGCAGCAGAGTAGCGCCACTGCTTTCATGCAGAGATCTTTCGTATCAAGTTTCATCCCAAAATGACTCTTTGCGTTCAAGTTATAATAGATAACAATGTATACATATGATGAATCATAGATATTTATCATGGGAAATACTAGTAAAATATTGAACCCAATTCCATGACCAGCTATGTTTGAATGCAGGATACAAACAGCTTGCTTACATTACATTAAGAAACACAAAGAAAATCAAAAGTTTAATGGCTATTACCTTATTAGCATAAAATTAAAGCACCTGACTGCATAATTAACTGAAAATATTCAGGGGTTCATTTTTAGAGTCCAAAGAATTCCTTAAATTATTGTGTCTTTTAGGCAAATTTTTCTGTCACTCTGAAGAGTTCTCTTCGCTGCAGATTAGAAAACACAAACTAATATCGATATAAAAGCCAATATATGAAAATGGCCCAGAACAATAACTGCAAAATCCGATTAGCATATTTACATTTCAAGTTCCATTTATAATTAAGCCTATAAAAAATCATAACTCTTGTGTAAGATAACATAAAATTAATATAAAAAACCAAAACCAGAACAGAGTGCTGCCAGCGTTGCATGTGTTATGCACAAAGAGACAGGATGATAATGCTTAACACTACTGTAAGATATATGAAAGTTGATTCCAACAATTGCACTATTTCATAACATAAGCAATTTCAGTTTCAAACTCTGGCAGAAATACAGTGTGTGCAACATTTCATCACCTTATTTCAAAAGAACTATAACATGGTTACGTTTGTATCTTCACAAATAAAGCTGAACAAATCAAGGGACGCTAGGTTTTAAATCATCCACATGCGGGGTTTATTAAACTATTTTTAAAAGAAATAATGTAAACAAAATATTTTTCCACTACGAAGTTTCTTCGGGCTCATTACAACAATTCTGAGCATAATTCAAACTAATGTCTGTGAGTTTTGTGGACCATTCACACAGAAATAAGAGACAAATAGCCTTATCATAGGAAAATGAGCTAGAACTACAAAACCACAAAATTAGCATTATTCACAAAACTATCAAATCTATTTTCAATTTTTTTTTAATTGATTATGTCAAGGGTTTTCATCTATGAGTTCCAACAGTGTCTCGTCCTCCCTGTAAGAGCAAACAACAAATGGGGAAGGGGGCAGGGTGCAAGAATTAAAATCTTAAGGAGACTGAATAAGTAAAAAAAGCTGACTAATTCCCAATACTGACGATGTCCTCCATTAAAAGTATTTCCCTCCTCTGGACCTTTGCATTACATCTGCTGAAGTCATGCTATTCTCCTGAATGGTAGGCTACGTCCAAGTATGTGCTGCT
Organism: Charadrius vociferus; assembly: GCF_000708025.1. Taxonomy (NCBI): domain Eukaryota; kingdom Metazoa; phylum Chordata; class Aves; order Charadriiformes; family Charadriidae; genus Charadrius; species Charadrius vociferus. The sequence continues at coordinate 15,942,438 of NW_009648332.1, read as the reverse complement.
CATAAAGCTTTCTTTCCAAGAGATGGTAATAAAACCCCTTAAATATAAATAGTACATATTAATGCTATAAATAATGCATTAACAGATTAATACAGAAAAGAAGGGAGTTTTATTCTGGTTCCTCCTTCTTCCAGGACAGAGATGGTTTTATCTACAGACCTTAGTCACAATGGTGGTCAGTAACAATTCTAAAAAAAACTGAACTGTGGAAAGATTGATTTCTTTCAGAATCCAGTCATTTAATCCATTAGCACTCTAATGTCCTTGTTTCTCCAGACATCACTGCTCTGCCGGTAGGAGCATACATATGTAGCAAGACCTGATGTTACATGCAATAAAAAATACCTGGATCTCATCACGTTGCCCTTTTGGTTACTTCAGTTGACACTTGCCACACAAAGGGTAAGGAGAGAGAAGTCCTTCTCAGATGACCAGGCTATCCTTTCTCATACCACAGAGAAAGCAGACGTAAAACACTCATAAATCATACGAAAGGAGCAGAAAAAGTGAACGTGTGCCATCCACCAACAAACCTGCCCAACACAGCCAGTGCCATCTCTTCTAGAGACTGGCAGATGCCCACCCAAGGCATTCATTCAACTGTGGTTTCACACAGCTTTCTGCGGATTGAGCACGCCTCTTCCAGGTGAGAATGGATGCTTTGGATGCGATGTGTTCATGCAAAAACAACTGTGCAAATAGGGCTGATGTTGGGTTTGGCATTTTGCTCCTACTTCTATGTATCTTTCTTAATCCATTTTTTGTTTTCCTCAAACTTAATAAGCCAAGAGATTTAAAAGGACCAATCAAACCTCATTTTTTTTCTAAAAACTTGATTCTTCAAGTAGTCAGTCCTATTGCAAGAGCTTTCATTTCAGCCTGATTTTCAAAGGAAACTATGGATATGTGGCTGTGCTCTCTGTATTTATACTACATCACATATTTATACTACAAAATTCTTCTAGAACTTCTGAATTTAACTAATTTCAATTAAAATTAGAGGTTAACAGCCTGAAAGAAACCAAGTTCCTATAACTTTGATGAAAAGAGGTAGCAGACAGAGAAGAAAAATGCTATTGATACTTCTACGATTTATGCAGAGAGCGCAATCAATATCAGGCATTGGAGAACCCACCTGGGAAAGCACTGTCATTAACATCTCTTCTGCTAGAAAGGCTTCATGTATGCAATTGTTTAGACACCAGAAAGTTCACAGAAAATGAGGCTTTACTAACCACGCTGTTCGAAGAACTATTTATAATACAATATCCACAAGAAAGCTAGCTGCTTATTTGTTAAACCATTTTTTCTTTGTGGATTTCTTTTTCCTTGCAATTGATTGTCTGATTCTGATAGCTATATGCACTGCACTAACTTTTTAGACACTGATATGCATTCTCTAACTATTCTCAGGAGTTTTGACTTTATTCCCCTGCATTTTCTTCTTCTGTGTCTACTTCAGTTCCCTTGGAGGGCGGAACATGCACCACAGTATGCATTTCGATGACTTCTGTGCCCCAGGGGCTCACAGGTTTGCCCATCTCTTTTTACAAGAAATGCAAACAAAGCATCAGTTAACAGACAGCTGCAATATCCTTCCAAAAGAACAACCTTTAAAAATATTGTTTACTTGTCTGAACACAAGATATCCTCCTACCCTTCAAAGTAAGTGACTGATTGATGGGTAGGCAAAAGCATTTGCTTTGACAGAATCAGACTGACATCAGTTTTCGTGTTCTTTGCTGTCTGAACAGTATCAAGCTGATCAGATTTGTAATTCTTCTGAAGCACATCAAACCAAGCAAAAAAAAAAAGAAAACTGCAATCCTTTTCTACACTGGACTTGTTCATTTGTCCAATATAAGTTTGTGAGTAATAAATTCCACTATGATAAAAATCCATTGTATAAACTGCTTTTTACAACTCCTGAAATACAGAAATTACCTAGCTTCTTACGACAACTTAATTTGGCAAGAAGATGAGCACAGATCAGAAGAGAGCTGCAACTCACCCAACTGTTATTTGTTCTTTAACTTTTTTTACTTTTTAAAATTGGCTGTTGCAGGATGCTAACCAAATAGTTAACCAAGAAGGCATCAGGCAATAATACTCTAGAAAATAGGCAAGTTTATATCCAAATGCAACTGGCAACCACTGACACCATAAATGGCCATTCTTATGCAGCTAATTACAGTGCCTTTCATAGTGGGGAGGAAAAAGTTGGACAGTCTGCATCGAATCTCACAAAAAAGATGACCATAAATGTACGCCTCTATTTTCGCAGTCACATGCAACTGAGATCACATGGTTAGGTACACTATACAATCCAATTCCCAAAATCAATAGAAAGAATATACAACTGATTTACATGCACATTGGATAAGGCCCCAGCTAGACTTTCACGGCCAAGATTGTGATACGGGTTGTGCTGAAGTACCTTACTATTCTTTTTGCAGAAAAGTGGAGCGTTTTAAAGTAAAGATCTGGCTGAAGACATAAAATCCATCTGGCACCTTACAACATTTAGATTTGCAGAGAGATACTGATCACGTTGCCTTATGCTGTACATGCATAGGCCTTTTCTTGGTTTTGATACTTGGCAGATCTATCGCATAGTATAAGGAGAGAGACGCTGCATCTTTTCAAGACTTTATACTCCGCTGACACACAATTTTTCAACACGGATATTTTAACTGGGAATAGCTCAAGTCTGAAAACTGTAATTTAAAATACATGTTATTTTAATATTTTAAAAAGATACCTATGTTTTATTCTTCTTTATAAAAGTAAAAATTCATTTCCACATACACTTAAAGTAATAGAAAATTTTATTTCCTTTCTCTCAGGAAGCCATTTCAAAATAATATAGAACAGATTTGTAAAACCTGTTTAACGCAGTCTGTTTTCTACTGTGCCTGAAGTACTATATGTGCTACACACGAAAGACTCATTAAGAAGAGCTTCTGCTACTGTCTCATTAAATAAGCCTCAGGGCCCAAAATAACACACCAAGATACGTATTTGAGACATTACATATTAGGAAAATTATCAAACTCCTTAAAAACTTAAGAAACTCTCAAATAGTCTACAACCCTTTATGCATTTGATATCTCAAACAGTAAAACCTAAAAATCTTAACAGTTTGCTCTAGTTCCTTTTCTAGTATGCATAAAAAAAGAGATACAATCTCACGGTCCAAGTATGAAACTGGAAATCAAAATATCTTACATCATGATTCGCCAAACCACACTATGGGAACTAACCCAATTGTACCTGTCTTCCCCCAGTACAACGGAGAGAATTGAATTTATACCGAATTGATCAAATCTATTCAGTTGAAAAAGAATACATGAGACATTTGGCTGCTGGGAATGAGTTTTAGAGAGCAGTAAAGCACATGTTTAGCTACATGCTAAAACCAATTGAAATGGCATTACTAGTAACTGAGAAACTCATGACTTCAAAATTTTTACTTCTGGACGACTGACCTAGTCTTGCTAGAGAATGGTATCAGATAAAATAGAAACCAAAGGACATTAATAATTACAAGAAGTAAGTATCCAATTCTCCCTAGGCAAAGAGAACTTGCACAATTTCATTTGCAAAAATGATGTATATAATTTGTAACATTACACTGAAGGAAAACACAGACCAGTGATAAAAAAATTTACAAGGTGGCCAAGGCCATTCACTAATCAAACAAAAAAATGCCAAAGGTAGGGAAAATTTCACAGGGAGTTGTAACTTACCAGCTTCTAAAATGTCAGAAGACTTGACAGAAGTCTTGAGAGACAGAAGATTGAAGTCTGTATATATACTGCTCTGACAGTTTAATTGAATCAAAATATCTAAAGAGGCACAGACAGTAAAACCAGATAAAGTGCAAAAAGGAATCTGTAAACTATCAAAGGAAATACTACAATTGGCTTTACCTTAGCTTTTTAATCAATTTAAATTCTCCACTTGGGTGTTTTTATACATTTTAGAACAAAAACTAACATTCAAAAAGACACTTTTAAGTTTTTTCAGGCCTCAAGTGACATGAACTTCTTTAAATCAACAGTCTAGCACTTATAGTCAAATAATGGAGAAGGAAAAGTCAGCAGATAAACAGAGATATTAAGTATATGCTGTCCTCACATATTCAAATGTGTGTTTGCTCTGCTTTTTATAGAAATGTCTTCATATAAGCTTTCAAAGCAAAATTAATCGTGCTTTCTAGCAGGACATTATAAAAAAACACTACCATGAGAGATAATAACCCAAACATTGAAAAACAGGGACTGCAAAACAGAGTCTAACTAGAAGACTATTATTTTAACACTATTTCTTATTTCTTCTTCATGATCTCTCATGCTTGCCATGCAATTATCACAATTAACTCCACATTCCTTGAAAAAAAGTTATTAATACATAAATGTCAAAACACGATCAATTCTTAATGTCTGAATTGCATTCTCGGTCTTCCAAGAGGATGGCTACTTCTGGCATTTTTTGCAGAAAAGCTTTAACGTTGTTTGCCAGATTGGTCCTTTGATCTTCCATCAGCATCTGCAGTCAACCACTGCTTTGGTCAGAGAGTCCAGTGTTTTCTTTTAATTTTATTTTAAGAGAGGAGGCACAAACTCAGAGAAAAGAGTTGTAAGTCCTGCAGTTTCAAATTCCTTTTGTAGATCATCCAGCGTTGAATATTCTTTGACTTCAAATGTCTGAAACCTACATTGTAAAAGGGAAACTCATGAACATGCCTGGATTTGTCAGAATGTAATTATTGACTTTGTTACTTTTCTATCCACAACAGTACTAAATTATACCTTTTATGCTGTGACTGTACTTTTGTCTCACACAGTACACTAATCATTTTCTCTTTGCATTTCTTTCCGCTTGAGTCCACATCTACCTTAGAAGTTTTCTGAAGAATCAAGTACTCCTAAATGACAAAAGAGAACAAAATATTAAATATCACCTAGTATCTTTGAAGTTTAGTAAAATAAAAAAAATCTATAACGAAACATACAGGTATTTTTCAGAACAGAGCAATCAAACTTTGAAAGTGCCAATCCTGAAAACTGCATGACTGTTTCTATTCATCAGCTTGAAGTTAAGCACAGTCTTGAGTGATCCAGAGAACGAGAGTTTGAAAAGCCAAAACATTCTTCTCCAATATTACCACAAAAACCTGCCTAATGCAGCGGGAGTTCCTAACTACGGACAGGAAGTTGAAAGCCTAGGCGTGCAGTAGGAGCACCACGTGGTCTAAGCCAAGGAAAGATGTAGGAATGAGGTAGAAATATGCGTTATTAATTTCTCATCACAAATTTTCTGTTTTCTGGGGTGTTTAGGGAATATAGGAGCCTGAACCTCGGCATATTACAGTCAGGAAGCACAGGGAATACAGGGGTATAATTACAGTGGGAAGCAAAGCAATAAGGGCCACAGGTCTACAAGTATCACTGGTTTCTTTCTCATAGAATAACCTCTTTTTATTAAATACAGAATGAAGTTGTTGGGCCTTCCTTATCTCCTAATGATCAATCTGTTTCCAAAATTGTTAATCTTCGAAAAACACACACAAAATATTCAGACACACAGGTTTCAGTAGTAAATCAATAAAACCAGTCAACATTCATTGTTCCTGCACCTTAATGTTGCTCCTGTCACCCTGAAGAAGAATCAATATTATCTTGCCCATGAACATCAGTCTTCCAGTCAGCCTTAGATCTGAAGTCCATTTTTCCACAGTTTTGACATATTTTGCCTTTGCTCTCATGTGATCTAAATGCAAAAGGAGCATCCAGATACCATCCTCTGTACTTGCTCCTTTTGACAAAGTAGGTTTTTCATTGCAAACTGTTGCTGATTGCCTAATGACATCCTTAAGATGCTGCTGTATCCAAAGAATCAGATCGTGTACCATGGGTTCAGAAAGATGCTTCTTTGCTTGTTCACGTAATTTATCTTTCACATCCGTACATTGGGCCCTCGTAAGCTGGTCTGAGTTAACAGAAATATCCGGTAGAGTTGATGGATAATTGACTGGTAAATGAAATAACAACTTTAAAAGTACATCTGTATCCAGCAGTTCTTTCACGATGATTTGAATTCTAAAGGTGATTCCATGCGTCTCTGGAAAGTATCAAAAAATAAACATTAATAGCTTGCTTGAAGTTGAAATACGTATATATTATTAAGTCATGTTGTTTTCTTTAACAATTCAACTCAAGTGATTGCCATTCTATATAAAATAAGGGGTGTGGGGTTTTTTTGCCGGGTGGGGGGCTGCAACCAAGGGCTCAAGCTATACTTGCCCGGGATCCTGAAATGTAACACTTCCATATCATACTAGAAGGAAAGTTATTAACACATTCTAAAAAGCATTCACACCTTTTGGCTCTTTCAAAGTCTAGACAAGTCAGTAATAAAGAACTGTCTCTCAGAAACACGTAAGTCGGCTTCTACAGCTCAATAGCAGCAACAAGGACAACCAAAAATAGAGACCTTTCTGGATGGACTCAGCACTGCCCTAACTTTGCTCCTAGAGAAACCTGTAGGATGTCTACCATCAATATCAGCACAAGGAAAATAGACTTGTACCAAGTATTTTTGAAGACAACCATTCAAAAGTAGTTCTATCCTAAAGAAAGATTTGGAAAGAAAAAAGTCAGATTCTTTGTCCCCTGTAACTTTCAGAGAAACTATGCTTAATTCTTTTCTGCCAACATCTCTACAACAGCTGGATTGTCTTAATTATAAGACATGTGGTACATCTGACCCTATATACTACACACGTACATATATATACACACTTATATAAAAATATGCATATATACACCCTCATATCTACTCAAAACCTGTTGTTGGTCTACTTCAGAATAGAATTATTTTCAGAGTGAAAAGAATATATACAGTACATAGCAGGAAGGGCAAAAGACCACATCCTCCTGCTAAATCACATAATCAAAGACATTGAATATGAAAGTTATGGACAGTAATTCCTGCAATAAAGTGCTCTTGACTAAAACACGTTTCACAGAAAAAACAATACAAAACTTCATAAAGTGAAAAGGGGGAACAAAGACCTAACCTACTTTTGCTCCTCTGCAATGAAGAAAGAGGGTACCAGATAAAAGATGATCTTCTTCAGATGTTCTCTGCTTCACCACTTTGATGCATTCTAAACACTTCACCCCATTTCTTTAAAAAATTGCTAAAATGTCAGGTTGATTCATTCTACAAGGGCAGGAGAAGCCAGATTTGAAAGGCAGATTAGAGCAGAGCTGAGTTTCAGAGGAGCTCTTTTGAAGTGACTTGCCTTCTTCTCCCCCTACCTTATCTTACCTTCCTTTACGTGACAGTCAGTTGAATTACGTTTGATTAGTACTGCTGACACCGCTACCAACCTCAATGCTCTCTATGATTTTATATTTGAACCCTATTAAATAAGTGAAAGAACCTAAAAGTGTCTTGGACAGACAGGTGCCCTTTAGAGAGCTTTGCCAAGGGCTTGTTTCCAAACCTCATTCCTGGGTCACATGAAGAACTCTGCAGGTCAGAGCAGTCACAAAACCAAACATCCTACAAACCCAATAATCAAACTCTATAAAGAAGTCTGCAAACATCTACAAACCACGGCTACCTAAACAGAATCAAACCCAGTGCCGAAAGCAGTGGACACAAATACGGTGAATTAAATGAAATGACACCCAACCATGCGCACAACTACAGGCACTACATGTCAAAGCCTTTTCCCCTGTCAATGGGAGTTGGTCTCCAGTTTTCAAAGACCCCACAAAAGTTTCCAGACTATTTTTAAGACAAGTTTATTCCCCAAAAACGCACCAGCCTTGGAAGAGACTCCAGTCTCCACAGCATCCATCAGGCAGCATGCAGCCCTCATTCATGGGCCATGGCTACGCAGGAGGACCTTAAGCCTTCCCATTCCAATCTCTGTCTTCTGCTCTGACAAAATGTTTCTTACTGGGCACCAGCAACGATAGCTCCTCTGCCATTACGCTAGGCTTGATACACATAACCACACACACAAGAAGAAAAGCCTGCACTGCACCTCCTGGGACCACCAGCACCCTCTTGGCCAGCATGGAGGGTCTCCGCACACGCCTGAGCATCGCACTGCACAGACAGTGCCTGCCGACCCACCTCCTTCCAGCTGCCCCTTACACAGGGCAGCCATACCAGGAATGTGGACAGCTGAACGCAAGCAGCATTTGGCTGAACAGTATTAACATCGTTATATTCCTGCCCATGAATCACTTTATTTTAAACTATGCTGCCAATACATTTCAAAATGCACAGCCTATAAATGAGTTGAAGAATACTACTTTATTGCCAGCTTAATTACAGTGACAGAAAAACATGTTACCTTTCTGATAATCCTCCTAAGATTTTTCCCCTAGCTTGTCATAACAGATCTCACCAACTCAGAAGTAGCTGAGGGATGAACAGACAGGCCAACCTTGCCCCTTCGGCAAGGGCCTCCTGCTGCAGTGATCATATTCTTAAGCCTCCAACAATCTCACACCTTTCCCTGTGATGATGAACTAATCCGAAGGAAGCAGCGCAGCCTCGCATCCCAAGGTGTATCACCCTGAGCCATCGCGAAAAGCCCAGCCGTGCTCATTTACATCTGCTTCAGACTTACTTTTAAAAAAGGAGAATTGGTTCAAAACGTTTGCGGGGCTACAGTGTCTAAAGTTTATTTAGACATTCCAGCGTCCATTTTATGCACCAGCGCTGCAGACGGCTGGCAGAACAAAGAGCAAACCACCGTCGCCCTGCGTAACGAGGCTCTAAAGAAATATTTCCTTTGTTTGCACACGCTACAAGGTCTGAGTTGTCTTCACAGCAAAATGGTGATTATTTCTGAAATAAAAGGTTGGGTACCTGGCATTTCTGGTTCTGGTGGCATTTAATGTGCTAATAAGACGAAACTCAATATATTTTAACTCATTTTCCCCCCCTAGCTGCATGCTTATCAGTATATTTAGCTCTAGCATACTTCAGATTTTTTCTTATGTTCCATGTCAACCAGACAGATATCCCCCTCCTCTCCTGCCCAAAGGCATTTTATGCAACACATGCAGTCTATTTTTAAATTCAGAAAATGGCACCTACTAACGTACAAGCTTAGAATATATAAATATATTTTTATAGCAAGCTTGGTGAGCAAACCAGAAGAGAACAGATTAACAAGTAAATTATGGATTTCTATCTGTAACGCTAATCTTTGTAAATAGCTATGTAAGGTAAAAAAGATATGCCATAATTAGTTTATTTAAATTCATCAACACATTGGTTTTGATAAAAACATATTTTACATTCTGAATACTTTATTGTTAAATCCCAGAAAGTCAAAGTTTTTAGCATGCCAAGAGACCTGCAAAAGCACTTTCTTCATTCCTCAAAACCATAAATCCCCCACGGCCTCCTTTTTGATCCCATGGATCTACACGCAAATTACTCTTCATGTACTACAGATAGCATAATATAACAGCTTTGCCGGAAGTTACTTCAGTGGACCATTTGTCAATGATCATTTATATGGTTTAAAGAGATAAAACAAATGTAAGCTAATGAATACAGCAAAACTTAATTGTATACAAACTAAAGGATCCTGCAGTGTGTAAAATAGAAGTAAATTCTCAAAGTAAGAAAATTACCAATAATCATTGTTGTAAATAATCTTTTCAATTCCAGCAGAAAACGATGGAAATCAATATGCATGATCCTAACATATCATGAAAAAAGCCTGGCTAAAGGTACTGCAATGTCACTTAACATCAGTATAAATATAATAGCCTGTTCCCATTGTGTACTTGTGGCGCTTCACTTTATGTTCTGGGAAGGTTTCTAAGCCTTTTTTCATCCTGGTTATTTATAAACACAAAACCATTTATCTGTATATGAAGCACAGAGAAGGATGTGTGTATATTTCTCTTACAGATTTGGAGAAACAGACATGCATATGCAATGTTCAGATACTTTCACATTTTTAAAAATAAACATCTGTTAAGCCTGGATATTGTATTTTCAAACTATGCCTGAAACAACATTCTGAACTTTTTGACTTTAAGAAAATAAAACTCAGTCGAAACATTTCATCAATTGTATTTTTAAAATACAACTCTAAATACCAATCAAAAAAATAAAATGGCAGAATTACCTGCCTACACTGGAGCAAGAAGCATGTCATGTAGATCTAGACACAAAACAATTCTGCTTTTAGATTACCCCAGTTAATGGTGCTCCATGCAGACACTAATGTCTTCATCCCTCTGAGGCTGTCTACACACAACGTTCTCTTTTCAAATAACCACCTGCTGTTCTGTGCAAATCTATTTCAACAACTATTTTCAAATAAAAGTTTGAGGTTTATTCAATTAAGTTCTTAGTAACTTTTTAGTTAAAGTGAGTCGCTCAAGAGCAGCCACACGTAGTTCCACACCAAAGCAGCACAAAGTTATTTTCACAGAATCGCAGAATGGTTGAGGTTGGCGGGAACCTCGCTAGGTCACCTTGTCCAACCTCCCTGCCCAAGCAGGGCCACATAGAGCAGGCTGCCCAGGGCAACATCCAGATGGCTTTTGAGTATCTCCAAGGATGGACACCACAACCTCGCTGGGCAACCTGTTCCAGTACTTCCTCACAGTAAAAAAGCATTTCCTTATCAATCCCAATTCTTTTGGCCTGAATACACATGCAAATAAAATCTGATGGCAGGCCACTGGATCCATTTTTAACAGCATTCTCCAGGGCTTTACTGCAGTCCAACCAGCAGGAAGCTGCTGGCTGGCCATCGCTCTGCTGGGGAGCTGGGCAGCACACTGCAATGGCTCCCAGGACACCAGGGAACATAAGTGATACGGAATATATGCATATTCTGTGTGTGTGTGTATGTGTGTATATATATCTCTCCAAAAAATATATAGGAGAGTTGTCACATCTGTGGTAGGCACTAAGCAAAACTTATTTATGCTCTGGATCTGAAAAGACAGGCAACACCTACATATCTCACCTGGAACTTTCTTTAAGCCTGATCGTAACCGCTGTTGTACACCGCAACTACTGAGATTTACTCTCCCTTGCTGAAGGGGCGTCTTCACAGCACTGCGATGGTACAGACTGATAAAAGCGAGCTCTTAAAATTACACTCTGATCAGCGGCCACCATGGCTGGTGCAGAAAACGTGGAGTGAAGGTGCGTACATGTCCTGCGTTCCCAGGCTACAGCATCCGGCAGCTGATGGGAGCAAGCACTACGCATCTTCCCACCTTCCTACCTACAGCAAACATGAAAGAGTAGTACCCTGTAAAACCTACAGCCATATGTGTATTGCTGAAGCCAGAGAACACAGCGTGTCATATGGCCCGGATTATAACCGTAACCCCAGAAAAAGGCAGAGATGACCCAAGGCTCCTTATGCACCCCAACAGCAGCACCCCTATTAAATACTACAGGATAAATACCTGTTTTTCTTACACCTGGGAGGTGCAACTGCTTATTCACCTAAACAGCAGCCAGACCATTCCCACTGCCACCCTTCAAGCTTCTGCACGTACTACGAATGAAGAAAGTCGCTAATTATAAACGAATAGGACCTGCCAGGCTTTATCCCCTATAGAGGCCGGCAGCCAAGACACGGCAGGACAGGGGAGGAGTCCCCCATCTTTGGCGCTGCCGCGAACAGCAAGAGATTAAGCCAGTGCTGCCCGCCCGGGCAGAGCGCCCCCCCCCCACCTCTCCCC
>NW_009648332.1:15917851-15930391 GCF_000708025.1 Charadrius vociferus | reverse complement strand
CCTTTCCCACCCGGCCCCGCCCGGCACGGCCCCTTCGGTTGAGGCAGGCGCTGGGACGAACAGCCCGGCAGCCTCCGAGCGGCACCGGAGGCGGTTGGCGGGAGGCTCTCTCCCTCAGCGCCGAACAAAATGGCCGCCCTGCCTCCTGGGTACACAGCTTGGCGTGCCAGTCTCCGACCCACGGAAGGGAATAACCTCATCGTCCTGGGGATGTAGACGATCAACTGAAGCGCGGCCACACGCGCTCATGAAGTTTTACTAGAATATAAATTTACGCTGCTTGTGTTCAGCTGTGGTGGCTTCACAATCCCTCTGAGGTCTACAGCCCATGGCCTCGTTAACCCCCAGGGACAACCACCTCAAGCAAAGGGATGGGTGGTGGCTTACTTTTTCAGGGAAGCCTGTCACACTATTTTTAATCCCCTAAATTCTGTTGAAACGGCAAGAAACTCGAGTGCTGCGCTGGGACGGAGGGAAATGGCACGGCGGGAAGGAAGGGGGGAGCTGACAGAAGCGCCGCCAGGTGAGCGGCCCGTGCAGCTGTCAGAAGGCTTCGGTGGAAATTAGCCTCAAAAGTGCCTCATTCTATTATGAAGAACTTTTCTTGCCCCTGGTCTTTTCCCCCTTCTCCTCATCCACTTTGCATATTCCATTTTACATGTTTAAATAAAAAAGTCGATGTAAATGTCTATTCAATTGACACTATCGCAAGACACCGAGGTCCCTATGAATAAGTTACTGCACTCTGACATTTGGAAGTCATCAAATGAGACAGTATAATGTCAGCTTGATATTTTTCACACTATGAAAATATCAGCTTCATGTCAAAGATCTAAATTCCATCTTAATGTAATAAATTTTCTTGTATTCGCAGACTAGTGAAAATGCTAAATATTTAAATTTGAAATGAACTTCTACAGTTACAATCTGGCCTTCATATTCCATTATTATTAAATTGGAAGTCAAGATCTTATTTTCCCCTCTTTTTTTTTTTTAATTTCTTCAAACATTGCAGTGTTTGATAGAATAACAGCCATATTCATTTATTTAAATGGATGCTTTCCCACCAACACGTGGCAAATAAAGTTTAAAAAAAAAAAATCTTGCTTTTTAGAATCAGCCTATATTAAACCAGCTCCAGCATCCTGTCATAAATCGATATGCCGCTGATGATACCAGTATTTTCCACTTTGCCTGACAAGGCAAGTAGAATGCAACCTTTCATACGTGGGTAAGATTAATCTTCCCAGTGTTATTTGCAAAAGCAGTATCCTTTGCTTTCCACTCACTGTAATTGTGGTCCCAATCAATTAGGTGTTGCGTCGACAACCACTAGCAATTACATATAAAACTATGCGTTTAGACCCGTTTCCCTCTAAGCTGAGTGGCAAATAAGAGGAGTAGACAGGCATTTGGGGAAAAAAAAAAAAAAAGTCAATTTGGAACATCCATCTACATCTTTTTACCGTCATTGCCACGCCAGCCACTCTGCCGTCCCAGCTACCATAACTGTAAGCGGTCCTAAAAGCATGTACTACAGGAAAGCATTAAAGGACCACTGAGAAGAGACTAAACATCACTGCAGTTGCCCATTTTGGGGTGAGGAGACAAACACTAACGAGGAACCCATAACCACAGCTAAGTGTGATGGCTAACCTACACAACACAAATCACCTCCATCTTTCAGCACTGCTGTAGGACAGCTGCGGTTTCTGTGTTTTCTGCTACAACAATGTTGACAGCTCTAATGCAGCCAGAATGGTATACTGACCAGCTAGAACTGTTCTTAACTGAGTTAAATAACACTGATTTTTCAGACAGCTAAGAAAGAAGCCATTATTTCTGTAGTAACAGCTGAAAGTGTTATCGCAATGGTAGAAGTTTTCCCAAAAGTGCCTTGTACAAAAATGGCAGAGAGAAAGCAACATGAAAACATGTAAAAATCACTCCAAAGAAGGTAAAAGGCAAAAGGTTAAACAAAACAGAAGGAGAAGCCACCCCTGTAATTGTGAAAAATTGTGATAAAACATGGAGATGTTTTTCCTCAGTATTCTCAAGTACAGCTAGTAGAAAAGTTTTCATTTTTTTGGCCCAAAGCATGTCCTTTTTGAAGCTGGAATAAATTAATTTAACAACAACAACAAAAAAATATGTTGCAATTTAAAGCTGCCAAAATTTGCATGGTTTGTTCTTAGGTTAAACTCAACATTTTCATGAGGTTTTGTTCTTAGGTTAAACTCAACATTTTCATGAGGTTTTGCTCTTTGGTTTTTGAAAATGAGCAAATGAATTCTCATTGATATATAAAGCAAGCCTTCTCTAATTCAAGGAAAAAACAAATCAGAGGAAAAACCTTTTCTATCACTTTTCCTTCTAAGTATTTTAGAAGCAAGTTTTTCAAGGACTTGTGCTCTAGCAGGGCTTTTTAAAGGCACTTGCATTTATCCTCCATGCATCAAACTGCTCTAAGTCAATTCCCTAAGACACTTAATCTTTTGGCAGATGGAAACTCATTTTGAAAGTCTACTAATGATCAATTAAAGCATTAGCTATCTCTATAGACAGGAGGTTTATGGGGTCACAGTCTTCAGAAGCTGGAGGCAAGAGCAGCAGCATGTTAGAAAAATAGCTAAAACTTTCTGTAGTTACCACAAAATTGGCAAAATATCGGAAAACAGAAATCATGGCTTAAAAGGCCTTTAAAGGTGGGTTTTTTGCCATAATATGTTGAACATAAATGTGATGGTTTCTATTTTATATGAGAGGTCATGGTCTAAACTGAATGTCAGCAAAAGAGACTACCTATTCTTTTAGATTTTTTTTAATGAGTCCTAATAACAATCCCCATACTTCCAATAAATTTACATTATCCTTTGAAAATTGGATTCATTCAGACTCCAGTCATAAAAATAGGTACCCATGCTGCAAATACGCAGACGTGTCTTGTGAGCAGTGCCATTGGAATCAGTAGTTCACTGGTCAATAATGCATCATTTCACATATGCTCAGGGCCACAAGGTTTGGAGTCAAGGCTAGTACTGTGCCCACAGGTTTCTATACAATGTGATGTACAAGTAGTAAGACCAAATAGATGCAACTGTCACATTCATAAAAGAATTTAAGATTCTTTCTCTAGGAGTTTGGCAAGCCATTTTTTCTTGAAGGAGACACGCATAAAAGTGATTAACCATCTAATGCAAACTAAAAAGGATGCTTTTTACAAAATGACATATCTAGTATGACCATAAGTTCCTATTATTACTAACATTGCCAAGAGAATCAATGCTTACGTGATTTACTGCATATAGATCTTTGCCTGCAATTTACCTTGTACAAAGTAAGATAGAATAATAGAAAGAATGCATTTTCTTTCAGTGAGAGTAAAAATGCATGAAGTTGCCTACTAAAAATTTGTACAGAACTAGCAATGCTGTGTATTTTTAAAAAGAACGTATATAAGATACTTGTGGGTAGGGAAGGGCGTGATACTGAAGACGTAAGCACAGCTAACATTATGAGTAGCGTATTCTATACTCAAAGTAAGTTCAGCTTCCACACCAGGTACATCTGCTCATGGAACTTCACTACGTGGACTTTCCTCCAGGTGTAAGCAAAGGGAGACAAAGGATTAAAGTGTCATTTAATTTAGTAAATGCTGGGGACAGATCTCTTTAAAAAGTAAAGGAGTGGCATTTTTGAAAGGGCCATTTCTACCCTCTATAAAAAAGACAACATTAGTAAGAGTCTAAAACCAAGGCAGTGCTCCTTAGTTTACCAGTTCTCTTCATTTTTATCTGCTGAGCTACAGCAACCTTAGTGTCTGTGCCTCCATCTTTTGAACTTCAGCACATTAGCTATTATTCCCCCACACTTTTGACACAAGAGTTGAATAAACAAAATGGGAATGCGTAACGACAGACTATTTATGATCATTTTTAGAGCACCGAGAGATCCTTTGCCACTCTCACACCTTTTGGAGACAGAACAATATTCATTATCGTATTTTAGACTTTAAATAATTATTTACGGAGCACAATGAAGTCTTGATAATAAATACATTATGTAAACACTAGACACCATTGTCCCACTTCACACTAAACTAGCATTCCTTTTTCACATCATAATTCAAAAATGGTAATCCAGAACACTTTGCTTTAGCAGTAAAAAATAGCAATAGCAATAATC
This sequence comes from Charadrius vociferus, assembly GCF_000708025.1. Classification (NCBI taxonomy): domain Eukaryota; kingdom Metazoa; phylum Chordata; class Aves; order Charadriiformes; family Charadriidae; genus Charadrius; species Charadrius vociferus. The sequence continues at coordinate 15,926,206 of NW_009648332.1, read as the reverse complement.
AACAATGGACACAAATACCTTCTTACCAGCAACACAGTCTCTTTCTTCTACAGCAAAGCAGTGCAGAAATTCTAGGGCTTAGCTGAAAAATTGTTAAAGAGGTTGAAGCCAGGACCACTGGCATAAAATGAAAGGGAGGAGCAAAGTTGTTTCTAGGGTAGAGGGGAATAAATAAATGAAAGAAAGAAAGGGTGACAGAAGAGCTACAGCTCCCCTTTCCAAACTGCCTGCCAGTACAATGCAAGGGCAAAATGTCATAGGATGACTCAAGATAGCCAGGATCGCCAGGCTTCCTAGGACAAGCCTGTGAATTACTTCCTAATTACAGGGCACTCATGTTGGCCAGATACTAACGGGGCGTACTGCAGAAGAGCAGAGAGATGGGCCAATGTTACTGAGCAGGGAGGGTGTTGTAGGCACAGCAACCACACATTCGGTGCCCCACTGGACTGGCAACATGGTGGCAGGCACCCTAACTGCAGGGTTGTCAGTGGCTGCCTGAAGCGATGCAACAGCAAGAAGCCAAAACCAGGTATTTGAATGCAGAATGGTCTCCTGCTCCAGGTAACAAAGATCAGTACCACTCCTGACTACATATATATGACCCAAGACCCGATTACCATCGGAGTGTTATGCCTCAGTCATTTTCCATCGATCAGTCACAGAGATTGCAGTTTCTGAGCACCGTAATATCCTTGAAGAACACATCTTCAGCTGCAGATGAGGAGTACTCTCCTAACTTGTTTTAACTGCAAGAGTCAAACACAGTAGGTCAAGCAGGGCTCTGACAGGGTAAAGCAGAACATAAGTGAATTTTCAATACCTAAACACACAACTGATTTAAAAAGTGGCCCTGCTTTAGTGACAGCGCCTGCATTTCCCCTTTTGCATGTGCACAAGGTTAACCTGGTTTGAGATGCTGGATTCCAAACTTCTGTTTCGGCCTGACTGGGACTGGGAACCTGATGCTGCTGCAGAATTCCCTGGAGGGCCTCATCAGGATACTTCTCCACTTTTTGGAGCTTTGTGAACTCTCGTACCTTTCTGTACTGACAAAGAAAGGATATGAATGTATTTATTTATGCATACACCACCTCCCCCCCTTTCATCTAGCATAAACAAGTTTTACAGTTAAAACATCCTCCCAAAGGGTAAAAAACATCAATTTAAATCACTGTTTTTCAAGTTTACATTAGAATTCTAATCACTCTGGCATCCATCTTCTGAGAAATAGCAAACTGCCAACACTATGCATAAAGTAACCCAAACCTAAAAGAGAAAACTCCATGTTTACTTCCTTAAGTCTTACTCCTTAGAAGTGATTTTCATTTACACTTCAAGGATTATTTAAAACCAAAAACCAAAATCCTTGCCCTCCTCTTTTCAGAAGTTAGCCAGACTCAGGATGAATACATTTGTTGTCATTTTGTTGTTATTCTGAGAGCTGCTGGTTTAGTTGGCAGAGACTTGAATTTAGTCCTTGGTTTTTGGTTCTGTATTCACCTAAATAAATGAGTAGTATGTATTCAAAGATGTGATTAGTTGTATTAGACTATAATCTCTATGACACATGCAAAAGTTCATCTTAGTAATTTTTACAGCTAAAAATATGATCACCAAATACCAAAGTTAAGAAAAGTATATTTATTTGATTCTCCTTTTTGTTTGATGACAAAGTAGTACATTTCATTAACAGTAGCACAGAAAGGAACAATTTTGAATTTATGCGAGATGGAACATAACAGAAGACGGTAAACGCATGAAGTGGCATGTGACAGTTTTCACCAGATTTAGCAGCACTTACAATTTCCATAATGCACTCAACATCACACTTCTGAAACCAACAACGCAAACTCGCTCTTTTGAAGCTTCTGAAGCACTCCTTACATTGGTGCACCTTTCCCATATTTAGTTGTGAGAAATACAGAACTCTGCGTATATCAAGTTACCAAACGTATATACATAAACCAACCAAAAAAACTCACTGCAAAAAGTAAGCCTCAGTCTTCGCTGTTAGAACAGAGAGGAGCAGCTCTTTCATTATCAGATATGCTTCATACAAGCTCACAGACTTCTCATAAATCTCATATATACATTGCCTGCTCAGATGGAGATTATTATTTTTTTGCCCAAAACTATTTCTCATTTTTTTATGTATATATATAAAAATCACTAAAAGGGTGAAAAGGAATGAGGAAAGTGGATAGGGGTAAGAGAGTGTTTTTTTCTTGGGATTCTGGACTTCTGGGTAATATTTATTCCTACCATGCAGGACAGTTGCCTCTGAAGTGGGAACCATGGCAGCTTCCCTGAGGTTTTTTTTCCTAAAGGGGAATTTACTTGACTGAAACATTGAGGGGTTTTGCCCTCAGACAGGGGGAAAAAAAAAAAAAGCTTCCAATGTCAGTTAAAAATAGCTACTTTCAAAAAATGAATGTACAACTGGCTCCCAGCTAAGGTTGTGAAGTTTCATGAAGGAAGCTTCTCCCATTTGAGAAGCTACAATGTGATACTCTCTTATTCCTTCCATTCCCAAGTGTTTTGCATGGAGGACTCATTCTCCAGAGTAATATATGCTGAAAGGGAGGAATAATTTAAATTTAGGGGTATGTGGCATCTGAAATTTACCAAGCCATGCAAATTTAAAGCCATTACAGTGGAAGACTTAAAAAAAAAAAAAAGTTAGTTTCCCTTATTAAGCACAATTATCAGATCAGCATTAACATGCATCACTCTTGGAAAACACAACCACCTTATTTCTTGGCACTTTTGATACCCTTTTAGCCAAATTATATACAAATCTGTAATATGCATCACTATGCAGAAATGTGTATGACTGCGTAGTCATACAACCTTGTGCGATTCTGTATTATAAAAAACAAAAAACACCTGCTACAGTACAGTTGATAAAGCCAAGATGCAAAATACAGACACACTGCATGAGTTTCTTTAAACAAGGCTTAATTCTCTCCTGAATGCATTACTTGAGATGCATATTAAGGACATGAAAATACTAAAAGAATATAGTTTTCTTACATCAGAAAACAAACCTTTTAAATACTCAAATAAATAGCCATTAAATATCAATTTTATCTCCTTTTAGAAATGTTTTAGAAGTAACTGACACTCATTTCCTGCTTCTAACAGATGTTCAAAGATAACTTGCAGATTAAGGCATGAGTGTGTTCTCTTCATTTTCAACTCAACATACCTGTAAAAACGCTCATACTACACTTACCTCCTTTAACAGAATAAACTTGACAAAAGTTTTCTGAGGAAGCATGTATTTGAACAGGTAAAGTGCCCATGTGAAAACAAATACATGGGTTTATATAGTTAATAACACATGCCATTTGAAACAGTCCAGATCTTTTACCCTTTATTCATCATCTAAAGTATCCAAACACTGGAACTATATGAAAACATTAATGAGATTTCCAGTTTTCACTATTTAAGCATACTCAAAACTCCAGTCAGAATCAGAAACCCAATGTATTTGGTGCAGCTCTGGAGTCAAGAAATTAAAAGAAGGCAAGCTTACGCAGAATCTGTGACAAAATAAGAAAAGATTTTCCAGCTCTTAAGGAAATTAATATAAATGGTTTTGCTACTATAACTTTATTATTTAACTCAAAACACCATAAAGCACCAGTGTACTTCACAACAGATCTCCCCATCCTCCCTTCCCACCCCAAAGAACAGTGGTGATGATGAAAATAATGACAGTTGCAGTGAACTTCTGTTTCAAGTCCTACTATTCACTTATCCTTCGTCTAGGAGGAAAGTGGTTTACTTTTCGACTACACACCACAGGAATAGTTATGAAGTCCACCGCCACCAAGCTACCTTCATTCTGTCCCATACAGCCGAGAGAGAATCAAATGCAGGGCGAACATCCAGGATAGTGAACTGGTAGTTCTTATCTACTGCTCCACCATCATAGTAATCAATAACGTATCGCACTTCTTTTCCGCATCGGTCAACAATCCAATCATGTCTGTCAAAGGGAAGTTCATATCTGGAAAGACAGATAACAGATCATAGGCATATTTTAATGGATACTATGAACCTGGGAGAGGGAGCGGAAGTCTTATTTAAGAATATTTATTTATCCAGATACTGGCGTAAGATCCCCACTAGTACTTTTATCTTCTGGTAATTATAACTTGCAACTCCAGTTCTGGAACATCTTAAAATCAATTCTACACCATGTTTTCAGACACGTCTCCCTACCCTCCCACCTCACTGGAAGACCTTCTTTCCTGCCCACGTACCCCATCCATGAACGTATTCTGGCTCTTGGTGAATATTCCTTTGCTTTGCCTCCAAACCGCATCAGTGACGGTCCACATGGACATTCCCTGTGCAAACAATTAAAAAAGAAAGTAGCTTTTACCTTTTAAAACAGTCTTGTTTTAAGTGTTTAAACCAATATGGTAATTTGTTTTAGTAATAGAAAAAATGAGTAAGAGAAAGAGCAACAGTAAAAAATGAACTACAATTGATCTAAACCAGCTTTTTTTTTTTTTTTTTTTTTTTTAAAGGTTTGAAAAGTTCCCAAGCTGCTGACAGCACTTGCTGGTATGACAAAGTACCTTTGATATGCTCCACAACATTGTTCTAACTTAGCAACAGAGCAGTTCGCAGCAAATCTAATCCACGTATTTAATGGATTAAAGAATAGAAAACTGTAATCCAAACTACTGTGTAACAAAGGTCATGGAATTTCAGAGAACAATTTCTACATACAGAATGCTTAACTGGTTTCTCTCTTCTAGGAACAGGGACTATACTGACCTAAAAAGTGACAGAGTTTGTTTTACACCAGTCAATCTTAGTCTTTTACATCTCTTATCTTTTTCATAACATAAACATTTCCATTAAATAATTCCCAAACAGATAAAATAAGAAGTTAATTTCTCCAAATCCACATTATACACACACCACCAAAATGCTCATGAGTTTTATCAACATAGTAATTATTCAGTTCTAGTTAAGCTCTTCTGGATAAACTTTCTCCATACTAATCAAAATGCAGGCTCCTACAAGACTGTAACTTTTGGGACATATCAGCACCAGAATATTTCTGCAAAAACTAAAGAGACATTCTATACTTTAAAAGAATTACAAAAGCAAGAGCTAAACCAAAGGATTTGCTTTTCATTTCATATGTATGTACCCAGCATGAAGAGCTTCCCACTTCAAAATCTCCTTCCAAGCTTGCTCATTATTTTGGTTGTGAATCTTAATGATATTGGTCATGTCTTCACCTGTTATGTCATCATCTTTCCACCTCCACCTAAAAAATAAGAATTTGAAAACTGTTTCTAAGCATTACAGTGTAACTACTCCACCTTCCTCAGTTTACCTGATGGTCTTTTGAATCAAGAGATCTAAGGTTTTATGCAAAGACACAAAGCAAGCATGGAAACTTCTGGTTCATCTGCTTAAGCATCTTGAGAACCACTTCATTTTCTGTGTAAAAGTGTAGTTATCGAAGTTATCATCAAAGAGATCCACAAATTCTAGTTGGCTAATTTAACAGCTTAACTGGACCAGAAAGTTATCCGAGTGTGCAAACATCCGTACATCCACAGTATTTGTAAAAATGTTTAGAAAAAATACCACTTGCATTCCTAATGCACAGAATTCCTGTATTTAACACATTTTGCATAGGCTTAGAAATGCCTTTCATCTCTCTGACCCTGCACTGTGACTATGCGTGCGCTTCCTTTTCAACAGGCACGACATTGAACACATTTAAGTGTTTACAGGATCAGAACTTGTGTGTTCAATATAGACTGCTTAAGACATACTGTCTTAAGAACAATATTGGTATGTAGAACAAAGAATTACTGTTGTTTTAATAGTAACTGACTTAAAAGTTGATCTGTTTGAGAATGACAAACAAATAATTACAAAAGAATGGGGAAACAGCAGGACAGAAGGTTTTTTAGGCCACAGGACACATCTATCACTCACTTAGATCTTGCCTACACTGAATTTTTGTAGACTGAAAACACCTACTTGTCAAACAATTCTCACATTTTCAGACATTTTGCAAACTCAAGTTAGATGTTCTCACAATCATAGAACTTCTACTACCAGTTTATAGCATCAGCATGAAGACAATTGAGTTTGAAAGCTGGCAATCGTGCAACGTTTATCTGTGCCTATGGGCTGACTTTTAAGAAAATTTTCTGAGCTAGTGGCAGTTGCCTGACATTCCCTATCATCTTGCTGATCACTAGGAGACAAGGCCTTTGTCACCATCTCATCCTTTAAAATAAAGCTCTTTATGAAAATAGTAATTTTTTTAAAGAGCTAGTTAATTATTTCCTGCTTAGAGCCCACAAACTCTTAAATAATATTGATGAATAATAAATAATGATACTCCTTCGTGAATTTCAGACCCTCAAGATTCCATCTGATAATTCAAAGTGTATTTACCCTTTTCTTAGCATAGCATTCCAGAACATTTGCTCTGAAGGGTAGACCCATTTCTTGTCAGAATGCGCTCTAGGAATGGAAGATTCTTCTCTAACAGTTGACAATGGAAACGGTTGATCTGGGGATGGCTGCTGATTAGGAGGAGGCATCTAGAAAACAAGAAGAATCAACAACAAACTAGAGCAGGAACAGTGTTCAAGAAAAATCAGAGCCTAATTAATCAGCTGCTACACAGATCAAGAAGTTCAGCCTTCAGTCCATATCTTTCTCTTTTGCAGTAAAGCTCTTTGCACAACTTTATCATCTGAAGACTAATGTCCCTTTTGCCTAAGCTTCAACTTTCAAAACAGCAGTGCTTTTTGTAAATCAGAGGAAATCTTGGAGAGATCCGGATCAGAATTTACCCGTACTACTTTTGCACAGAACCTAGAAACCACTAATATAGCATAAAGACCATGCATATAACTAACAAAGAGAAATCCACACCAAAAGATACTTACAAACTGAAAAAACATCTTCTACCAAAAAGATGTACATTTGAATAAGAGAATGTTAAATAAGATGTCATGTGGTTAAATAGAAATATTTGCATACAAAATGAGAAAAAGCAGTCTTAAAAATTAAAAAATAACTCTAACTGACAAAGTTTCCACCTTCGACAGTATCACTATTTACATTTTGGGGATAGTATTTCAGGAGAAACAAAACTGAAGAAAACATCTGAACTAAGCAAAAGTTACCATGTTGCTAGGATCTATGTCATCTTTCACTTGAGATGCACCAGATGTCACCGGACATGCTACAAATTCATACGCTCTTTCCTGATGTGCAGGAACATCATCTGTGTTCTCAGTTCTGTGATCAGGAGTCTTCATGTGCATTGGACAACCTGAGAAACAGGAAAAAATAGTTTATCTTTTGCTATAAAATGGTGACATGACAGGAGTGGGGAACAGTTCACTGAATGAGCAGTTGACGTAAATAGAAACCGGTATTTCACTTTTTCTTCTGCACTTGGCAGCTGTTTTAACCATTCTCTTTCCTGCCTATTTTAGGACCCAGCACCATGGTAAGACCTAAAATTCTTATGTAGTCCTTGAATGCTCATTCCCCACCCCTACACTGAACTGTCCGTAGCTAAGATTTCCACAGCAACCTTAATCCAACATGTGTTGATTGTGTTAATGGAAGAGCTGATGTTCTTCTCCAGACATTCATCTTATCCCACCCTTCTGCTGCCCTTTTCCAGATGTGTGTTCTCCAGCAACAACCACCTGCTCCCAGTTACCACTTTTGTAGGGGCCCCTGCACCTCCCTGACCCTTTGTGTGTGTACCACTCGATGGGAACAGATTTGCAGGACCCTTGTGAAACATGACAACTGGGAGCAACCCACAGGTTCTACAGCAAGCACCTACTGTCTCTATAGACAGAACAGCTTGCATGTTGTTCTGGTGAACATCTGACTCCTTTTCATGAAACCTATTTTTGCTAAAGGGGAAACTCAAATTTTTATTTGCAGAATCGTGTTTGGGTTTTTTTTTCAAGTATTTGTCAATCGTTTTCCGTGTAAAGAGTTTATTTCATTTAAGTTTCAAGAACAATTACCACTCATTTTTTCCTGGTGCATAGGACATTCTGAAGGCAGAGACGCCGTGTGATGTTGCTTGGGCGCATTTGGCGACTGACCCGCAGCAGCCGGGGAGGACGCAGACAGACCCATGGCTTTTGCCCACCAGGGTCTGTTTAGATCGAGTTTCTAGAGCAAAATAAGCAAACGTTTGTAATACAAAACTACGCTGGCGAATATGAGTACTGATGCGTTGCCTGATCACACATTTAAAAATTACATAAAACATCGGTTTAAGTAACAACCCCCCCCGCCTAAATAGAAATCTACAGCCCG
>NW_009648332.1:15896543-15916846 GCF_000708025.1 Charadrius vociferus | reverse complement strand
GAGGCGGCGGCCCCGAGCGAGCGCTGCCGCGTCGGGAGGGCGCAAGGGGGATCGCTCCCGGCCGGCGTTCGGCGGCGCAGGAGGGCCCCGGGAGGGCTGCAGGGTTTTTATTCGTGGCACGTAAAGTTGTTTCCAAATTCGCCAGCAACAGTGAATTGTACGTGCTGAGGTTTTAATCGCCGCACAGCTGAGCGGGGACAAGCTATGAGTGACCGCAAGTCACAGTACGGTCTTGTTTGTGAATTAGCACAATTAGCAAATAATTATTTAAAATATATATATATAAAATTTACTAGCAGCGTAAGTCAATATTGTAAAGGTGTATCCTTTCTACTATTAAACTTACGGAGATACTGAGGTTCCTCGAGATGGTTTTTAAGCATCCCCTGGTCCAGAAAAGTAGCACAGCTCCTTAAGATTTACTAAGAATATTGCCCGATTTCAATGCCAGAAGGTGCAGTCTAACTGTACTCAGGAAATACTGCACGTAACGCTGCAGTTTGACAGGTCAGAAAAAGGAGCGCCTTTTGCATCAGGGCGAGGAGGACGACTTTCATCCTATCCCTTTTTGACTAACAGATGACATAGCTACGTGGTCACCACAAGCCCTGCAGCACCATCCCAGTGGTCATCCCACAGGGCGGACTCTCAGCAGGCTGCCAAGCGCAAACAGCAGGCGGGGGGACACAAGACGAGCACTCATTATAAATATATAACAATTAGAACTGATCAAAAAAATGTATTTTTTCTAAACATCTTATTTCATTGGAGCAATTAAAAATAAAATTAAAGTCGGAAGGAATTTAAGCTTCAAGTGGCCCAGTTATTACATTAACTTGGGATGAAGAAAAGCCAAATGCAAATCTGGAAGAGGGGTCTCTTGCATGTCCCTCTGTATGTATTTTGGTGTAAAGAAAGAAGTGAGTGATTCTCTCCCATTTCTTTTGAAAAAGATCAGGAAGATTAATAAAGACAAATTCTAGACCACAGTGAAACAGTTCTAACAGCACTATTTCAAATTATGTAACTACCTGAAACTTCTTTTATACATTTCTCTCAAGTGCTTTTAAGAACATGTTCACACACCATCTTTCAAAATAGGATCTTTCTTATAGTCGAGGACATTCAGTGTGAACACAAAATAAAAATACAAGTATAAAGTGATACCATATATCTATCCTTTCACTCTTTTTGCCCTTTTATAGTCTTTATTATGTAAGAAGAAATTGTTCCCTACCCCTTCTGCGTGCAGGAATTATTAGCACAGCATACTGAGACCCTGGAGTTAGGGAATTGGCACCATGTCAGTAACTGAGTCTCTGTCGTATGCCTTAGAAACCATGATGATCGCCCCCATCATTGCTCGAGTTTGAGACACATCTGGCTTTCCTGAAACATCTAAGAGTGCACTCAAAGTAACAGCTGCGTAAGCAGCACTAAACAAGATACAGTCATTTTTGTCTTCACTTGCTGCACTTGACAACGCAGTTTAATCATAAGAGCCTCCTATAGACCAAGTGACATCTCTGCTTCCAAATATTTCAAGTCAGTGGCAGAACGACTCTAAGGTAAAACACATTTTCTCTCTCTGATGTTCTCAAGGAGGGAACACCCTCCTCTCAAAGTACGTTACATTGTTGATGTCAGTATGCTGTCTCCCTGCTTTCCACCATCACAGTCCACCAGGAGCACCAATTGCACTACTTATTAATCATTGTATAGATAATAGTTTTCACCCTTTATAAGATAAGCCAAGTAGCAAATACTTTTTCCTCTATGTAAAGCATTACAAAGAACACCAAGGTCACAATCTCAACAAAGCACACAACCTACCCCTAGGTATATGACACTGTGAACTCCAGAATAGCAGAGCAAAATAAGAAGATACTCACAACAGTAGTCCACCATCTAAAAAAAATGACAGATATCCACTGTGAAGATTAAATAAAATAAAATAAAACCTAATGCAGAATTATCACACCAATACAAGTACGGAAAACAAAGTTTTCACCAAGAACACAAAGAGAATAATAATTCAAAAAAAATTGAGAGAAAGTGAAGAGCAACTTTGCACCAGAACATGACAAAGAAGCGGATATACAAAATACTTTCTATATTTTACATCTTAGGGAGAGGTACGTTTCTCACACTTTAAGCAAGATTTGTTGAATTTGTCAGGTTAAGAATGGCTCACTGAAAGGCCTCCCTTGTTCCCAGCCATGCTTAGTCCTTCCTTTCTGCCATTCAGTGTTACAAGCTGCCCAGTGCCAATACGGAAGCCTCCCACCAAGCCCCCATTGTCCTTCCTCAAGCAGTTGGAAATCTGACCTATATAGCATCTGACCCCAAATAACGTTTCCAGACATTCCCAGTCTGAGACGCTTCCAGACAGACCGACTAGTTAATGAGTAGCTTTCTACATGAACAGTGTAAAATTAGCACCCTAAGAATATCATTGGGAAATGGAACTAAATACCCCTTAAAAGAGGAGATGAAAAAAGTAAAACACATTGGAATGCTTTGTGTTTTCTTCTAGTAATTTAACTATTGCTTAATACAAAAGAAAACTCAAAGAAACGGGAGCAATTCCTGTGCCTGGAAGCCAATGGTTAAGATATAAAACAGCAGCAACTTCCTCTGAGGATGCTCTGAAAAACCTCCAAGTTTCACCACACACAACTCATGCTTCTGAGGCGTACCTTCACTGCACACATAGAATCCAGGAATTGCCATATTAAAGAACTTAATTGCCCATCTTAGTATTCAGTAAGGGGCTGTGTAGTGCATCACATTTACAATACGCTGACAACCGCAGCTTTTTATCCCTAGAACCGTCAGACAACTGTCCAGCTTATGTTCTGAAACATGGTATTACAATACAGTGCAATATAATTATATTACCCAATATAAATATGTTTTTCCTCAATACGCAACAAAATTTATAGTTACATTCCTGGCCCCAGTGATGTCCTACATAGAATTTCAGCCTTTAAAAGTCCAGCTACCTGAACACCACTGTGGCTCAGACCTTATACTCCCTCCCCACCTTTTTTTTTTTTTTTAAATTAAAAAAATACAGCACAAAATTTCAAGATACCATATATGCCAGTTGTTTCTGAACTGAACCCAAAGCAAGTTGTTCTTTCACAATACATTCATTATGGGTACATAAGTTATTACCATATTAAGAAAGAAAAATTCACAGAATAAGAAACTGGGTTCCTTTGCTTTATTATGAAGTACCAATACCTTGCATACAACATGCAATTTATTGCTTATTGACATTATTGCATATATCAAAGGGAAAAAAAATAACCAGCCAATATTATTTTATGCAAGCTCCTAGACTCTTCAAACAAAATATAGAAATGCTTTACAATATCACTGAAATGCAAACAAATATTTCAGACTTTTTTTATTATAAAAAGTAAATTTAAACTCATAATACTTAATCACTCGCCTTACTACGACTGATTACTTTTATCACCAATCTGCAGAATTGTTATATTGCATTTTTAAGTTCTTGTGCCGTGATAAGGATTGCTACTACAATCAGGCCACATTACTATTTGAATTTAATAATGCGTTCCTGACCTTTTGTGACAGGATTAGTATTTACTGCCAACCAGATTGTCAAGATTTACCAGAAATCAGTCTATCAGAATTTACAGTTTTCATCCTTGCTCTGCACACAAGTATCTTCTTAGACAGAAGATTATATAAAACATTTTTCAATTACAGGCTCCATTACTTATGCCTAACTTGCAACTCATTTGTTCCCAACATTTTTTTGTAATTTGGTTTTATATCAGGTTAGCTGTGCTTACATGTTGAATTATTCTATGTATATAGGTATCTGCCGATATTAAAGAAAACACTGTTTGGTATCTGCATGCTAGAAACAAATCCAGGATATTTGGATGTGTGCATATTAAGTGTGCAAATTATATAGCGGAGCTCATGATTAGCCCTTTTCTTCCTTTCCCCCAATCACATAATGGATTTCTCTTGTGCAACTGGAACAGGGTTACAATAAACAATACCAATATATCCCGCATTGCATTCAAAATGTTATGTTCTATATTACAGCTTAGTATTAATATTTAAATCTTCATTTCAAACCTAGCAAATTTTTAAAAATACAAAAATTTAAAAACTTAGAAGACAATTTACATGCAACGTGTTCCACTTGGGTGCAGATTCTCATATACTTAAATATTTATAGGCTTATAAAAGCATGTCCTGTCCACAAGACAAGTACAATGTTTGACATCCCACGCATAGATTAAAAATAAAGATACACTACAGAATATTTTATTTGCTTTTATATTTTCAATTTCAATAAGTAGGGAGTTATAAATAGCACACTGAATCATCATATGGTTGATACCAAGCCATGCTGAACTCTTCATAATTCATTCTCTTAAAGACATTTCCTTTACATTATAACTAGGTTAAAAATTTATATACATCATTATAATCAGATGACCTCTTAGTGCAGGACATCACACAATGAAACTGATCTCAGAAGAAATTTCGCCAAAATATTTTTTGTGCCAAACAATACAATTTATTCTTCATAGCTACCTTCCATTCTTTACTGAGCTATAAAGTGCTTGGTTATTATAAATAGAGCAAGAATGTCAAAGGAGGTAGCTAGTAGAGATTTGTAATGGATAAGAAACCTTACCGAATGTTACCACTTAAAAGTATGATTGGATGCTTAATGCCAGATCTCTAAACATCCCAAGCAGCACTTCTTTCATCTTCTCTACCATAAAAAGAGCTTTCAAGCTGCCTTCAGAGAATCCTAAGACCTTCACCTGTCCAAGAGAGAAATTTTACCCGGGTTGGGATGAATGTTAAAGTTCATAAATATTGATCACTATTTCCATTTGACTGCTGTGTGGATCTCAGCAATGAAGCACTGTTCTTTTTCCAGCTGTCAAATGTGTTCCATAGATAGAGGAACTCCACCAGGAACAAAGCCTTCCTCATGAATTTCCTTGTAGCCAGATAATGATGTTGTACAGTAGGCTATTAAAAATATGAAAGAGGGCTGCCCGTACTTTACAAAGTCTTCTAACACTCGCATTTTTCCATCTCAAAGTTCTAGTCCCTTTCTATTTCCTTTATTGATGGCTTTCACCGGCAGCCATCACTGCACCAGATCCTAAGATGGAGTAATTGTCAAGCAGCCCTTTATTTTCCTCTGAATGGCTCAGCAGAAGCATCACAAAACAATTTTACAAACTTTTCTATTAAATGATCTTTTACGGAAAGCTTGTATGTACATACACTTACACACAAGTCCATGAGAAAAAGTCCTCTTCATACAGCAATCAACAACTGATAACCCATTTTATACAGACTGAAAATTTGAAAGAATAAAGTTTCATTTTTCACTGTGAACAGAGATATAGAAATACCTAAACCTTTCCACTGTGTATCAGTTTGCTATTGTCCCAACCACAGCAGTAGGAAGACATCTGGATCTCTATCTTTGTGTTTTCAAAGTCTCCTCCACCTCTCCTCTTTAAACCTGCTTGAACGCATTTGCTCACTGGTGTAAGCTTTTACTCTTAGGTTAACGTTAGTTCTGCAGTATGAGTAATCTTCTCTCATAATTTTCTAAGTAAAGATTGAAGTAATTCTCTTCCAGACACTGTAATTAATTTAATTTTTAATAAGTTTTAATACAAAATTTGGAATTGTTAAGAATTTTAGATATAAAGTCAGCTCCATTCATTTTCCTGTGCATAGGATATTTTTCATTACTCAATAGATTCTATGTTTTAAGCAATTAAGTTATTAAATTATCGAGCTCACTCAAGATAGCATGTATTTATAGAGGTAGAGTAGGTTTCAGAGATGTAATTCTTACCACTGAAGAATTCGCACAGATAACCCATAAAGCATCTCTGTAGCGTAAGGCTCTCGACTTCATTGAAATCCACTGGAACACTCACCAAGAAAATGAGTATTTGAAGTATGTCTCCTCTCTGCAAGTACTGTATCCACAAATCAATTATAAAAGCAAAATGTGACCTACCATTCCCCTGTAGTAGTTCTGAAAGTGGCATTTACTCATCTTTCGATGAAAAAGTAAAGCCATAAAAAAAGGGAAGCTTGCATTCCTACATACAGCCTTACCGGTACAAACAGACCCTCTGAAGATCATCGTGCTAATTTTATGTCACCTGGTACTGAAGAACGTAACAGAAAAGAAAAACAAGATATCTGAGCATTTCTTGCAAGCTTAACTCCTTCCCATTTGATATGTCCATGGTAGAGACACCTGGTGACATACCAAGAGTCTGCTTTTACACTAGACAATGCATCTGTTAAAAATAGAAGTTTTAAGCCACTAATAAGACAATACTACATTCTAAAGGTAGCATTTACTGCAATGCTACTCATCATGCATTTACTTTTTTGCATAAAAAAAGCAAAAGACACAAGCTTGCAACATTACATTTCAGCAATATTTCACCACAGTTTTTAAATTAATAAAGTGCAATTGAAAAATGGGTGCCACAGCTATCTAATTTGCTGTATTATAAGCTTTTAATGGCAGGTAAAAAGTGCCCTACACTAATGTATTCAGTACATTACAATTTTGCAGCGTGTTTACTACAGTCCTTTCCACATACATAAGTGTTAATAATTTTTTTTATTAGAAAGTTGTCTACTGACACATACTAGATGCATCATGACATAACTGTAATACATTAAAAAAAAATTAGAAAATTTAAACTACCTAATGCATTGCAAAATACTGTTTTAATGACAGTAATTTTGTACAGCAATCCAAAATATTGCATGTTTTAAAATAATTACCCCACTGCCCTTCCATTCTGGATTGTTGCCCAAAGTGTATTATGCAGAGTTTTGTTTTGGGGTTTTGTTTTTGGGTTTTGTTTTTTTTTTTCCAATCTAGTTTCAACATTATTCTATTATAGCTTGACTTACTTCCCCTCCGCCCCCCATCAGACATAAGTCTATCTAGAAGTGAAGGAAATGGACCATTTTAATGAATGTTCTCTGTTGACAACAAAAAACTTAAAATACTGAAATATTAAAGATTCATGCTAAGAAGGGATGAATTTCAAAATTTTTTCATGAGTTATGACCATAAAAGCTGCTCCTAATCATCTTCCTTATCAATTTTTTTTTAATCCTACTTCCCAAATAACAAAAGTGTACTTCTACTTTCAAACATATTCTCCAAAACATTTGAATTTACTCTATTTAAAATTTATTTTGGAAAGGAACAAGGTATTACAAAGTGATTCCCTGATCTAGTGACTTCAAAAGCACAAGAAAAAAAACTATTCTATGTACACCTTTAAATCACAAAGGTGACAAACACAGAGCCTTTGTACGTAGCCTAGATTTTGCATTAGCTACACTGAAATCACTATTTTAAAAGATAGCAGGTTCTGCAAATCAGTATAAAAGGGAGTCTGTTTGTTTCAGCAAAGCAGGTCACAGGATCAGCTCTCAAAGACTATGGATTTACTGGTACCCACGTAAGGTACTGCGCTCATTCAAATCATCCAGCTAAACAGATTAATTGCTAACTTTCCCAAGGCATAAAGACATCTTTTGTCTGCAAGCTTGTGAAGTATTAATAAGCACCTAATAAAAACTAAAAAAAAAAAAAGTATTAACAATCCTTGATATTGCCCTTAACTAGGCAGGATTGGAAAACGGTTTTGGAAAAAAAGCGTGCCCAGCTAAACAGTGGAACTAGGCTGATAAAAGTGGGTATTACGCTAGCCCAAACAATACTCCCTGACATTATTTTAACTGGAGAACTAAAGTCATCGCAGCTGCCTTGGTTATAAGGCGTATCAGCCGAGACAGTCCTCTTGGGGTCTTATGGCCATCTGATTCCTGGAAGACTGGAAGACTGCGTCCCTCACCCCAGAGCACAGTATTGGGGAACCTCCGACTACAGAGGTATGACTACAGAGTTCACATCACCCGGCTTTGTTAGAGGGAACAGGACAAGAGGAAAATTGGACTAATTGTCCTACACAGGGTAAATATTTTATCTTTTTGTTTAAAAATAAATTGCTTAAACAGTCTGCTACAGTAATCAGGATGTGCACTAAAGTACTGAGTGAAAATGGATACTTTTAGCACACCTTACCAAGGGGTATAACAAATAAGAAGTAATGTCAAAAAACCCAAACCAAAACAAAAAACCCCACCCGCACGCCAAGGAAAAAAACCAGAAGTTAATCAGTCTCAAGTCAGATGTGGTTTAGAGTAAGCAAAACAAAACCAAACTACGCACAAATACAGCTCTGAGAATCTTTTAAAAACAAAACAAACCCAGGAATTTCCTCAAATTGTATTATATATTACATCCTAGACTACTCCTAGATGCCCTCTCTGATGCCCTCCAAGCCTTTAAGCTTGCAGAAGGAGGAACAGAGTACCTATTGACAAATACGTGGTTTAAAAAAAAATAAAATGCTGTGCATACTGAAGTGAACTGTCATTCTACAGAATTACCGTACAGCTTTACAGAAGTTTGGCACAGTTAATTCAAGAATGTTTTTAGTCAACACCTCAGATTTCTGATGTGATTAACAAGGAAAATGTGACAAAACACCTCAACACTTCATATCAAATGGGTCATTTCTGTGATAAAAGAAAAAAAGTATTACTGTAAGCTACACATCACATATACAGAAGAATTTTATCTCTTTACAATTAAACTTCGCATCCAGATAGGCAATGGTTAAAAATACTCTGAGGAGAGTTGCAGCACTTCTCAAAGGTAGTATCAGCAAAGGAAAAAGCACTCCAGTAAGAATTATGCTGTTTCCACACATCATTTCCCATTCTAACTTACAAAAAAATTTCCACGGGCAATTTAGAAGATGTACTATTGCATATCTAACACAACAAAAGTGAATCCTTCCCATCAAAATCTGAGAATTTTAACAATTTTTAAGATATTCTGTAGTCTTATAATACAGCATTTTAGATAAAATTATTTCATAAATTTCCCAAAATGGTTTGCATTCATATAAGGCAGAACACAAAGCAGTAAAAGACTTCACAGAATCAAAGCTAAATTTTTAGCTCTTCTTGCAAAAATTAAAAAGTTGTCAAGAAAGAAATCTTGATTGTTATTCCTAGAAGAAAACATAGAAACGTGCCAGGAAATTGCACCATATCAGGAGTTTGGGGAGTTTTTTTGTTTTCTAAAAAAAGAGAGATGTCAGTATTCACTGGATTTATAAAACACATTAATCTGAGAAACCTGAGTGAAACACTTCGAACACACTGGTGGACAACAAGCAAGTAACCAGTCAGCTCCTTTCTAATTTCAGTAGTTTGCTACTGCTTAGAACAGACACGTGGAACTCATTTGTGTGAGCTTTTGCATTTATTCCTCACCAGACAGGATCCGTGAAGCGTGGCCCTGGGTGTGCAGGCAGTGTGGCTAGGGAAAGTGTAAGGTCAGTACAGAGGTAATACCTTGTTTCCTTAAGAGGAGCATTCCATGGCAGAAATGTGCACCGTTTCAGTGAAACCAAATTATTTTCGTAGCAGAAATTTCATTTTATGCATATGTTTTCTAGTCAGATTTTCCATTTCTATGAGTTTTGGCTTCCTCCTGTCCAATAAGACAAATTACTTTGTAGCATCCTTTTGCAATTTTGACCATCCACATCACATTCATGACATCCAAGACAACACTTGAGATAATCCAGGCGCTCTGGGCTGCAAATCCTAATCTCTGGAAAGCCTCTGTTCCAAATGAAGAAATTACATGGCTGTAATATATAGGCATGACGGCAATCCTCACCACGAAGAACACAACTGTCATCAGCACACCATTGATGATGTTGGCCTTTGAAGATTTGGGATATCCCAGTACTTCAAAAAACCACCTGCAAAAGAAGTGTTCAGAGATACCAGGCAGACTTGAAGCCATCTCATTAAAAAAAGGATTTTATTTCATGGGCTTTTTTAATTAATCATTTAATTTATTAACTGCTTCTACCCTTATCATTTCTGAATTACTGCACTGTGTCTTCGCTTAGTTGCAAATTCTTCTGCTTGGCTGCATTTTTGCTCCCACTTAAGCAGCGTATGATATCCAGTACATTGCAAAATAACATGTAGAAAATCTCGATTTGAATTGTAAGCCATTTTGCAACCAGTGTGCATTTAACTGCTGTGTAATGCACTATAATTCAAATTCTCTTTTAAAATAAATACAAATTTATTACTTGTTACTGTAGTTTGCACCGAGGGGCAACTAAAATTCTAAACTAAACTAAAATGTTTCCCTGAAAGCAATTCTAGCATTGTATTTGGATATGGTAACCTAGATAAAGCTCTAATTTCCAGTTTCTCAGATTTGGGATTTTCTGGACTGCCTCTGTTCAGCCCAAAACCAGAACTTCAAAACCAGACATTGTTAATGGCACTGGATCATGTCACAGCTAGGTATGTTATGCAATGACAAAGATAAATCTAAAATCTCCCTTTCCCATTACTACCACTGGGTCATAAGTGGTATCTGAAAAAAAAATTCTTGCATATTAATTCCTTAGTAGACAGACCTAACTTAGCAATTGCCTAGCACACAGAACCTGCGGGTTGAATTCCTACAAAAAGGAACAACAAACTCCTCTAATTATTTATCATTCACACTTAAACCAGAATAAACATAATTCTGCACCAATGGCAGGTTAAAGACAGGGCCAGAGGAAAATTACTTAAATCACTGGATTTGTGATAGGGGACAGGGACGGGAAGTGGAATAATCAGTTTATTTTCAAGAAGATATGAGGGTTAAACTATTTAACAAAATAACAGTTCTAAAACAACTGGTTTTAAAAGTAATTTTTAATGTAATTACCTACAGATTACAACCTAGGTAATAATAGATATACTAAAAATATTTTCCAGACACCCAGCTCTAGCAGAAATACTCCAGGAATGCATTAAGAGTGCAACTGAGGCAATTAAATTCCAGACACTCAAGGTGGCAGTCCAGCCTGGAAGCAGGATACCTCACCAGAGAAACGCTTGCTGGGATTATCAAGAGACAGACCTGATATATTTGGTCAGACTAACAATCAGAGCCTGTACTTTCATTGATATATACAATGCAGATTCCAAAAGTAATAGAAAAAAATGTTTTAAAATGTACTGTTATGTGCCAATATAGGTAACTGCACATCTACTTAGCAATTTCCCTCTGCCAGCAAATTAAAAACGTAAGTCAGTAAATCACAGTTATCATTACAATTTTACCTACCACAGTTCATAATTAATTACATAAATGCTGATACTAACATTAAAAGATTTAAATGCTTGGCATGGAGACAACCTCCAATTAGATATCCCTAACAACACAAACAGGAAATACAAAGAAAATACTACAGTTCTGAGATTAGAGTATCATTTTATATTTTAATAATAGCTCTTTTGGTAATACTAAGAATGCAAACAAGAAACATAATGTAAGTCATTATCATTATCCACTACTTACTGTCTTAAGGGTCTGGTTCTCTTCAAATTTGATGGAAGGAAAAAAAAAGTCATGCACTAATGAGATGACATCCCTTACTGTAAGGGACTTTATTATCTCTTACAGTGATTTCCGTTTTTCTGAGAAAGCAGTCAATGTCGGTACTCAGCGACATGTGATCTCACCATAGACATTTTAGAAGTATAACATGTATTACTTTTAATAGCCAGATGTATCACAATACTTCCTAACACTACAGTCTGAAAGGTAAGCATCAGTATAGGTACCACTTAAACCCAGGATTAAATCCTGTCTTGGTAGAAGTCAGTTGGGAGAACGGCCATTCACTGGGACATGAAGTTCAATATAGAAACTTAGAACATAATACCACCTTTTTTCAATTTCTTACTCTCCTCATCCTTTTATTACTAAAATAAGTTTAAAGAAGTGTTTATTTACTCCTCAGTTTCTCTGCGCACATGGAGCATGGACTACACTAAGCTCTAATCTCCTACTCAGCTACACTTGGGCAAATGAAAGCAACCTCTGGAGAGCTCTATTATCCCACCCTGCCCTTCCGTAAGTTGAATTTGCCAAGCTAATGTTCGAAAGGGATCTCAGCTTTTTTTTTTTATTCCTCGGGACCTGAGGAATAAAATATTTCAGAGTTTACAGTCACAATGCGGTAATGGGTAATACTCAGATAACCTGTTGTAGGAGAATTACAGTCCCTATTTGCCTTATAAACCTTACCCTTTCTCTACCAAAGACCTGGAAAGAAAACACATCACACATGTAGGATCAAAGTAGAAATACACCCCAAAAAGCATGGGTGAGGAATAGGCATCTGATACACTGAAAGATCTGATCCTACATTGCAAAAAAAAGGGAGGAAGGGGAGAGGACTGCAGCACTGCCCCATACCAAAGCTCCCACCCCAAGGTGAAGTCTTCCTGCGGCAAATTCCTGTCCCCAGCTGGATCATGGTGGCGATGGAGCAAGGAGAGAGGCCATCCTCCCCAGAGCACCAGGAAACTCCATTGACTGCTTTCCCCTACCTGTAGTACGTGGTGTTATCACACTTCTTTTCTGATACTAACAGCAGCAATTCTACTAGCAACGCTACAACCAGAAGCCATGGCAGTTTTCGACTCTCACTGAGCTCTGCAAAAGCCACATTCTGCTCTGACCACAAGTGTGAAGATTAACCATTCCAGATATATTTAGGTGCTTTACTATTTCTCTAATTTAAGTGCTTAAAATAATTTCCAGAACTATTTTTGAAAGTAAATAAAGAATACACATTTATGTTATTCTATGTATTCATATGCATCTATTAATATGGATCTATATACGTGCAGTATTGCAAAATAAACTTCAAATTATCAAGGGCAATGCAATTCCGTTCTAGGATTCTGATGACAACATTACCTTGTTTCTTTTCCTGGTCCATGATACTATTGAAAATGATGGCTTTATTATAATAATTAAATGAACATACAAAGGTTAATAAACAATATTGTATTCATTAACTTTTTTGTTCAGTAGTCTCATAAAAATTTGGCATTTCACATGAAGGCTGGTCTACTCTAAAAAGGAACTTGGGGATGAATACATTAGTTACGACATTGCAGCTATAGCAGCAAAAAGTTTTCATAGCAAAAAAGGTTTCCATATAGTAATCTTTAGTTCAATACATACAAATTCCCTTTCAGCAGACAACCATAAAAGAAAACCCAACAACTTCCTAACTGACAAATAATACAAATTAAAATTTAAAAGAACTATGCAAAAATTCCCTAACCACTTACCGCTGATTGACAAAAGGAGTGGAGAACTCTGCAAGCAGACGGAAGTTTCCAAAATAAGCCAACAGACCTTTGCCCTGGTTAGCAAAACAAAATAGAGATACCAAAATCAACAATGTAGATGTGAAAGCTTGATAAAGTCTTCAAGTATATGCAGAATGATACAATGTCTCAACTTCTTTAATAAAACTCACAGTAAGCGAGTTTGCCAGCTGCGGCCAACTTCCTTACAATTTCAAAATGAGGTTTACTACAAAAGCTGCAAGAGTCCTTCAGGTATCTCAAATCAGTATTTTATTCCTTTAAATAAATCTTTAAAAGACTTAGAGTTAAGTGGCCATGGAAAGCTATCTAGAGAAGACTGGCAGAAGTAGTCATAAGTTATAATTATAATGGCACTATTACTTTCCAAGAGAATTATTAAACATTGAGAAACCCAAAATATTTAACAAGCCCAATCAGAAACAGTGTAAGCTAAAGAAAAATGTCCCTACGTTGTTTTAGGAACACAATTTGCCAAAGTGAAGATGAATTCCCAGCTCTTGTTTGGCAGCAGAAGTGGCACATAAAGCCTTTTCTTCTCTCCTCCCTGCTGCAAGGGAAACCCTTCCCACCAGCTCTGCGGCAGTCCCTGCCGTGCCCCGTGGGTTGGAAGAAGAGCGCATCTTCCAGATAACTGTGTGGTACGTTTACACTGATACATATCGTAACAGAGCACTTTCCTCCCAGTGACAAAGTACAGCATATTCTCTGCTTTATTGTTTGGCTGTATTGGAAATAGTATCCCATTACACACTGGCTGGGTAAGCAACAGTTTGCAGATGTAGAGATAAAAAGATTTTTTAAAAAATTTCAGTAGGTCTCCTGAACAACCTGTGCAGTGTGTGTCATGATTCCTCTTTCCCCCACCGAGCGTGCTAATACCCACTACTTCAAGTATTTCATGTCAGTTCGCACTACACCAAACAGAAAATCTGTGTTCTTAATCAAATTCTCTATCTTCAAGAGGAATTTTTGAAATAAGATGCTTATGAGTAACTTTCTCTGAAGATAAAAGAATAACACACAGACATCCAAGGGCAGAGCTATATCCAAATAGTAAGAACTGCTTTAAAAGAAGTTCACGCTAACACTACGCTTTCTCTTTACTCCAGAAACAACTAATGAATTTTCTTCATCAGGGATTAGCCTTGGTAGTGGTATTTTCATTTCTCTAATATTCAGCTCTAAATCACTTTCATCCATGATAATATTAGTAGATCTAATTATCTTCAACCCGAAACAGGGTATTTACTTGTCAGTGTACTTCATCCCCTTTAAACCATTACATGGGAAATCTGACAGTAATCTGACATCTTGACAATTTTAATATTGTAAGCCTGGGATTCACGCAGGAGGCAGGGAAAGAAATGTGGTAAATGAAGTAAATTGTATTTTATAAGATTTCTTTATTTATCAAATGAGCTTTTCAGAAAAAAAATTCAGGAGCATTATTCTGGAGGTCAGTGGGATTTCTACCAAGTCACATGGGCGTCTTTGAGAAATTCCAGCAGCAGCAAAGAGTAACTAAGCCTTTATCCTAGAACAGTATCTTTCTCTTCCCCTTTTCTCTTCAATGTATGTGTGCCACAGATATTCACAGATATATACAATTAATCATCCATTGTTTCCCCAAAGTAACCTTAAACAAGAAGTCTCAGAGGATCAGTTTGTGTCGTAACAGATTTTTAAAAAATTTAAAATTAAAACAGAAAAAGAAAAAACCCACCCCAGAAAAAAAGCAGACCCAGCTGATTGTACTACATTCACCAGAGTTCGGGATCACTGACCTATGGCCTTGCAAATACAATCACAAGCAGAACATAACCACTTAAAACCATTTCCTTCCAATTTCCCAACTAAATATTCAGATTTGTGATTTTATTTGAAACCCTTTTCTACAACCATGTGAAAAGCCCCTCTGTCAAAGTCTCTCTAGAGCAAAAACTGAGAAGAGTTTTAATTGCAGCAGTCAAATAAGTTACACATTTTTGTTGAAGGACCGTAATATCGAAAAGGCATGCACTTACCACAAATGCCTGATAAAACTGTTTAGAAAGTAACGATGACTGAAAACATAAATATGCCTTTCACAAAGCTAATACACCAACCAGTGAAGAATTTTTTTAAACAGTAAGCAAACAAGAATCTATAAAAGCATTGTCTTAAATCTCATCTGCTTGTTATATTACTGGAAAATACAGCACTCACCAGTACAAAATAGTAAGCATACAGAGCTGCCAAGTGATGTATTACAAAAAATTTGTCACCAATTGCCTTCCAGTAGTAAATAATAAGCAACAAATCTACAAGAGAAAAGAAATAATGATAAAGAACAATTTATTGTACTACCATTGACCTCAGAATAGTGTGTCTGTAAGTTTTAGAGGTATAAATGCCAACATATGACATCAGTAGAAACTCTCAATTAATTTTCTCTGAAGAGAACATCTTTATCCTAAAGACTTTACTTTAGTCAAAGCATTAAGCAGCAGTATTCTTACAAGAGTTGCCATAAATTATTACTTTCCACATCAATTGAAGTACAGAGGCAACAACTTAGCTGAAGTATTTTGGAAGGAAAAAGTAGATCTTGAATCTCATAGCAAGATTTCACACTTATGAACCCAAAAATTTGGAAGAAGTGACACAAAAAAAATCAAAGGGGAAGGGAGGGCTACAGAGGGCATAGCCAATTTACAAATATATTCAGTAAAAGTGGGAACCAATTATGGGGAACTTCTGAATCAAAAAGTAGTTATATTAGCAAACAAGGAACCATTTACCAAAAATATGTTCCAAGAGGCACTTGGAATGAGAAGCATATTTGCTTTATTTAATCAGAATTTTCAGATTACTGCAAAAGTGGTATTGTGGACCTGAATTAATATTACAAGGAAAGCTTTGACAGATAAGTTCTTTCTTCCCCCATGATGGTCCGAGATTTCTGAAGATTTTTTTTTCCATACTGGAATAAGCAACTTCTGCCCCTACTTTTTCCAAATGAGTACTTTGGACTGGAATATTAGTGACCAAAGTTCCAAATGAAAGGCTTTACCCGTGTGCCTTTTGTATCTCCACTGAGTGCCTTGATCTCTTTTATATTAGCTATCCTCAGGCCGGACTCTATATCATCTGACATAGCCGCTCCACTTCCTATTAATAATTGAACATTAACTATATTAGGAAGTGAGAGAGTGAGTGGCCAAGTTCAGGTCTCTGTTCAAAGGCATTCATTAATTAATAATGAAAGTCTAATGCATAATTATTCAAAAATAGATACTGATGAATTTAAACATGGGAGCTAAGGCTCTTACGGAAAAAACAGAGACTTAAACTAACCCACAGTTTAACTGAGTGTGCCTATCACCACATTATCAGTTCCACTGGGCTGAGAAAACTAGTCTGAGAGATAATCAAGTCCATGGCCAGTCTCTGACCAGAGACTCCATCCTAACATGAGAACTTTTCCCTGAAAATAGTCCAAGTCACAACAAGTTTTTGCGTTGATAAGTGACTATTATCCCCACACCTATAAAAGAAAGCTCCAAAGCATTTCGTAGCAAAATGCCCATACCAATTTTAGTTGAGAGTAAATAATTAAGAACACAATACATATGTAGGGGTAAATGCCATACCAAGAAAATAATTTAAAATGTCCATGTTTTATACATGACTAAATTTTGGCTTAAAGTGAATGTAAAAGGTGGGCGGGAAGATCCTGTGGCATCATTTGCCTCAGCTTGTATTAAGGGTTATTAAAATTCTTCTGCCAGCATTCTGAGGTCACAGGAAGAAACATATGACAAAAGAGCTACGAGTTGTAGATACTCTGAAGGGAGCAAAGGGCACTGCTTTAATACCTTCTCAACTGGCTGAAGGACAAAACTGAGCTGAAGTTGGTGGTTGTGTATCAAACCATCACAAAGCCACACAGTGGCCTGAGTGCTTGGGGAGATATCATTCCATCTTGCACATTTGCTGGCAAGATCCTGCGATTTCACCACAGCCCATAACTCCATTAGCAATTTTAAAAGCCGTAGTAGAAACTGTACTGTAAACACATATCCCATCTCCAGCATAGTGGCTCAGTATAAATATATAGGCATAGTGACTCAATGCAAATATATACAGGTTGTGTGTGTTATATATACGTTGCATAATTACCAGAAATGAGGTAGCCTGTGGTAATAGCAATATTCAGTTTCACAATTGAAGGGTCACCCCTGTAAACATAACAAAAATACACAGTTACAGCCTTTATAACACAGTAATTTGCAAAGGACATATAAGTATCAAACACATAATGTCCATCAGGTCACCTTATTCTTGGCCCATCAGTAAAACATTACAGGAATTTGTTAAGAAAGGTCCTAGTCATGAAAATGGACTCCTTTTCCACCCAGATAGAAGATATCCATTAACTACCCTAATCAGGATTACCCCCTGCCTTGGGGTAGAGACTGCCCCACGAGCTTTGCTAGAGACTAGAACCGAAACCCAGCAAGTACCCTGAGAAGGCTTCTCAGGAAACAGAGGATAAAAGAGAACAGCCCAGGCAGTGTCTCTTAGCACTTTGGCACTCTGCATCTCCAATTTTGTTCTTCTGCCAGTGTTAAAACTTGCTAAGGATGACAAAAATATCTTGCTCAGCTGGTGCTTTTCATATTCATAAGAGGATGGATGCTTATAGGGATAAATAGAGTAGAAGGAGACATGAAAAGAATTATTTGCCAGTTCTCTGGAGCCAAGGAACCTTCCAGCAGAAATGGTTTTCAGAGTAGTTCCACACCTTCTGTCCCTTCCCTTTTGATGCCAAACATTCAGCAGGCAAAGCTCTTAGTAGCACAGACACAACTTCAGTTCCTCTAGGGTGTTCAACAAACCCAAACTTGTGAATACAGCTCAAGATAGGGAAGCATCCACATTACAGCAAGTAACATTTGTTCTTTCCTCCACTGTCCTCTGTGCATTCCTACTTTCAGGAGTTTGGTAAGCAAATCTCTTTTCCTCAGCATAAACATCATAACTTTTTTTTTTTTTAAACTAAATTGTGCATCTAATCTAGATATGTTTTGTGTAAGAATGAACTGAGCTTCAAGTGACAGGTCTACAGATTTATAAAATGTAGACTGCTCAAGACAAGCTGTGAAAGAAATTTTTGTTGTAAACCTTTCAAGAAAAAAGGAACATAACTGTGCTTACAGCCACCTCCAATACAAAGTCTACCTCAGCTAGAAAGCAGTAAAATGCTATTACTTAGCTATTATTTTTTAATCCTATTGGCATGAAGCAGTGGAAGAGATTTCCTGTATTATTACAATCTGTTCACTACATTTTAAGCCTTTCTTAGCATCTAAAACAAATTGCTTGCCTGAACAAGAGGGTAGCTTACAGGAAAACAGAAGAACTCACAAAACTGGAATTCTGCTACGAGGTGAGGAAAAACATTACAAGGAGACCCAAGAGCCCACTCCGTCTCTTAAGACTGGCCATAGAGGCTCTCTTAACTACAACTTGAGACAGGAACATTTTCCTATGGCTTCAAAGCCTAGTTTCATGAGCTACATAGGTGGTGGACTCAGTGCTGCTTTAGGTGTAGCTCTTCTGAAAGTCATAGCTGACACAGATGTGTTCCCACAACTTTACCAGAAACTCTTTAAATAGTTACAGCCCTCCTCTTAGAGCTCTCAGCTCCAGCAGCAGCAACATCATAACCAAACTTGTAAGTGCTCCCAACACACTTCAGCACATCATCACCATGACTGAGCCTGTGCTCAAAAACCTTCATATTCTTCTCCAGAGAAGATGCAAAGAACTGAGTATATGAAATTGGTTCCTTGATATTGGTAAACATGACTTAACTGAATGAGACAGGGAATGATTTACTTCCCTTCTTTCTTTCCATGAGAATGGTCACCTTGCAACAAACTTTTCCTGGACTTTCTAAACCAACACTTCAACATATAGGGCCACACCGTCCATCTGTCACCTCCCTTCAAGAAGAGTCCATGTTAGAATCCCACATTAATCTCAATTAATGGAAAACTTAGAATTTAGTGTAAAATCTTCTACATTTCCTGATCTGTCTCCTTGAACGGGAAGTGCAATGAAGCTTATGAGCCCTGATGTTTGCAGCCTAGTTTTGATGCAAGCAAGAGCCAGGAGTGACAAACAGGGAGTGACTTGAATAAACGAAAGGGAAGAGCTATCTCTCTTGTGATTGCTAAGGAGGTATGTGTGGCAAATGAATTGCACATGAACAAACACAGGCAGATATAACGAACAGAAGTCCACATGACTGACTTTCTTCAAACTTCTTTGCAGATACAGAGTCATATAAAATGCTAATCAAACATCAGACTTCATAAAGTGTAATGACTGTAAAGTGGACAGTCATATGAAAAAGGCTGCTCTTCCGTGAAGCTACACCTTAATTCACTTATTTACGTCTTCTCCCTCTCCTTATCTGATCTCTACCACCTCCACATTTTCTACCGTGTTATTCTCACCACCTCAAAAACAATTTCTGCATCATCTATGTTAGTCTGTATTACCTATAGAAAAAAAAACAGGCAAAGCCTTATGAGAATGTAGACAACGCTGATTTTTCCCTGTAACTTATCAATGCTCCAGTCTTTATTATCTTTTGTTAGGATTTATCGTATCTAGTTTCAGGCATTACCTGACAGTAATACCGCATCCTCTCACGATTGAGCCCAAACCCTTAGCAGGAGTCCTGACCCCTTTCAAGACGCATGGGTATCACCACCACCATGCTTTGTGTGAACCCAGAAGTTAGGATGACATACGTAGATGCTCAGAACTTGTGATTTTCCATTATAGATACAGAAACCTTGAAATTCCACAGAGAATAACTGACTGGATACTGTCATACAGTCAATGACTACACAAAGATGGTGGCAATAACTAGAGGGAAAACGTGT
>NW_009648332.1:15884100-15896435 GCF_000708025.1 Charadrius vociferus | reverse complement strand
CAGTATCAAACCCTTCCCAGTAGTCTAAAATCGGAACATCTACATAATGTTTTCAGCCTACCTGGGCTAGAACAGTGCAAGAAAGCTGCGTGAAGGATTCCTGGACATTTACCTACAAACTACTGAAACTAGATTCACAAATGTTTCTTGTATTGTTAATAAGAGACTCCTGAAGAAAGGCTTATGCATCCTTCGTATCTGTAAATGACCGAGTCCCACAGCTTATGCCAGCATTTCAAAAGGGCATTAGATTTCCAGACTGATCAGCCTTGCAACAGTCCATCTGGCATTTCCCGTATAATTTGTTTTTTTCACCTTCAGTCTTACTCAATTAAAATCAAGACTATGTGGATTCAGCAATGAATCAATGTAAAAATGATAAGCAACTTAACGTACAGCTAAGTCATAAAACAGACTGGGAAAAAAAATGGTTAAAGTTCTACATGGTCAGCTCAGGCTTTAATTACTGTGTACCAGGAACCAATATGACATATGGGAGAATGCATAGACTAATGCCAGCCATTTCATTTCTAAGAGTAATGTAAAAGTCAGCCTTAGAAGAAAAATGTACATCTGCAAATTCTGAGGAAACCACGCTACAATTCTGGCTTCACTGGCAGAAGAAAGTCTAATACAAAGTTGTATTTTACTTGCAGGCTGCATACAAGTACTTGTAAAGCCCTGGGCAATGTTATGTTCGGCCTTCTTTTGCACTTAATCACTTGCATGAAAATGAATTCAAATCATTGCAATTGTTTTAAATACACTAAGTGATACTTCACACATTTTAAAATTATTACTTTAATAACTAAAAATACTGATTTCCCCATCTAGAGTGTTCTGCGCACTTTTAATTGACAAATTCCTGAAGCCACTAACATAATTTTGACAGAGAAACACTGCCATGAAATGAACCTGAGCTTTGATTTAAAACACACAGATTAGATATACACTCACTAGATTTTTAAATATATGTATCGTTTTCCTTACTCTGCCAAATGTAAATAGGACCACTGATAGCAATCATTGTAAACATATCCAAACAGAAGAAACTGTTCAGAAGCAATAGTAGAAATACAGAAAAAAATTCCCCCAAAGGCAGATGGATTTTGTCTTTTAAGATTCAATGTTTTTACATAATCCAGGCTCCATAAATAAGATTAAGTTTTCAACGCTGTATACAAAAGCATCTAATGTAACTTTTCTCAAACTTATGAAGAACAAAAAAGTGGTTCAATTTCTGCTTAATTGGAATTTTTCCTGGAATTAGACCAGGAACATTTAGTAAATGGGAAGACTCTATTTATTTATCATCGTCAAGAGGCTTTTATTTCTGCCGTTCATGACTTCTTTTGTACTGTTTAGAACAAGGTCTACTCAAACAAACCAGGATAAAACCTTCTATCTGATAAAGCTTACAACGCACATTGAAGTAGTTATAATAGTGTGCTGCTCTTCAACATGGTTAACAGATCTGATAAGATATTCAGACTGTAATTGGTCTCTCTAAAGATACCAGAATGCGATAAAAAAAAAAAAAAAACAGCCGAAAATTTAATCATATATCACTACATACAGAAGAGGCCAATGTTGCCTAAACTTGTGTTATGAATGGGTGTTACATTTATTAAAGCCACATAACAAGTCAGTGGCAGAGCGCTTCAGGCACCCAATCCTGTCTAATCCACACTGCATTTTCATTAATTTACAATATCAAAAGATCAGAACAAGCATCAGATTTTAAATTTATGTAAGTTTAAACTGACTCGCAGTGTGGTCCTTTGACAAAGCTAAAACCAACAGTCTAGGACAGAAATATGAATTGAAACTTAAAACAGTTAGTTTCCCCTCATGAAAAATATGGCCTCTTCCTTCTATAGGGAAAGTTTTTTTGATGAGTGAAATGTCAAAACACCAATAGCAATCTATAATTGACATGACTAAAATGAAGCCATCTTGTTCCTCCCCCCTCAAAAAAGTGTGAAACAAAACAATATAACTAGAAATCAAGAAACAATAAGCTTAATGTAGAATATTTTGTTAACTAGAGAAAATAATAGAAGTCACTGTATTAACTATTCCTATTGCTTGTGAAGGCAGCACTTGAAATTTTCATACTTTTTTTTAAAACAAAGATTGATAGAAACTTTATGGAAGGCAGAAAAATAAACACCTTAATTTATCAGTTTAGACATATATACTTTATACGTATAATAGGCCCCTCCAGCTTTTCCCCACACACACACACTCTCCAGATCTGCAACAGCATTTCAATTTCACTTTAAAATGATTATAGTAAATAGCACAGTTTCAGCCATGCCAACTTACAGTTACACTCTTGGTTCTATGCTTTAGTAGTTTAATACACTATTTCAAATCAATGGCTTGTATTTTATCTATTCCCCTTCACAGAAACACAGTGCACTAAGCCATTAGTACTGACAAAATAATTTGGAACTATCAAATAGTACAGACATAAAAATGGACATCACAACTGCATATTTTAATGGGAAATGAAACAATTATTTCAGTAATTGATACACCGCAGGATTCTTCCCTTCTCAATTATGTTATTTTATTGTGTAAACACTACATGTATGTAACATGCCTTACCAGAGACGGTCAGCATTAACAGCGTCATCGTACAACAAAATATATAGGCAAAACCCACCAACCACCAAGGCATGGAATGTGGACACTGTCCTGAAAAAGAGATCACAGTCACAAGGAGGTACTGACATTCACAACTTTCCATACTGTGCTTACAGTAGAATCTTTCCAAAGACATTCTCAGCTGCATCCAGATACCCCTGTGGAAGGTAATCATCTCTTCTTTATGCTACATCCAACCACTTCTACAATGACCAGTGGGAAAAACAGTCAAAAAAAAGGAATCTATTAGATTGGAGTGGGGCGGTGAAGTGTTAAATAGAAAGTAGGGTTTTAAAGCATCCAAGATCTACATTTTCCTCCAATTATCCCATAGATTAATGAATCCTCAAAGACAATATGACATTCAACTCTCTAACAAGTACTTACTGTATTGTCCCATTTGCTGGAAAATCTGTATGCATTTCATATTCAGACTGGCCCATGAGTCCTGCAGCAGCAGGCTTCTCCTTTCAGGCACCAAATTAATACGTGACACATAATAAATGTGCCAACTTCAGGTTTTAGAAAGAGGGGCACTAAGTGAAAAATCCTATCAAGGGAAGTTTCAGAAAGAATTTCAAGTGTATATGAAGTAGATTCTGGTTTTCAAAGAGAAAACTTGTCTAACAGAAGCTTGGAGCTAAGTACCTGAGGTATAGCAGCTACAGGTTTACATGAAGTAGCAGCTTTCCTTTACTTTATACTACCCTTGTCCTATATAAAGTCACAGTAGTCAGAGTTACCGTCTCCATACTTGGGTACAAAACACTTTTTTCCTTTTTTTTTTCTCCCCCAAAGACTCAAGTATACAGGCTGCGTGCACACTGTAGATAAACTCTGAATGTTAACAAACACTTAAAGAGAATTACCTATTTACAGAGGCCCCGGCAGGGTTTCTGCCAGCACACAGGCCAGGGCCATTCCTGCCCTTTTGAGTCCACATGTATTCTTGGAAGGCAGAACAATGCAACGGGCATGGCTCCAAAACGCATAACCTTGTTCCTCTAGCCATGGGTTTAACACTACTATAAACTGCATCTAATACGGTGTCGCTACTGTCTGCTTTCCCGCTTTTCAAGTCTGACTAGGAAGAAAAAAAGTTACGTGCCAAAATAGCTCTACCGAATCATGGTATATACCAAATCATCATATTCGAGAACTGAAGTTTGGTGCTGTGTGATCTGAAACACCTTTGCACCAAGCTCACAGCATTAACAATATGCATACAAATGTATAGATGCTGTTAGTCATTAGTCTTGTCTTTGTGCACATTGAATACATGTATTTGAAAGTTATTAACATTTTACGTGTGCGTAAGTCACTCTCAGGAGTCTAAACTCTACTATGCAAGATTTGAAGAAAACATCTTACTTCCTGTGGCAGACTTTGCAAAGAAAGAGTAGGTTATACTGCCTGGTCTGTTTCCAGATGTTATATTATCATCTATTGGCACTAGAAGATTCTGTAACTTTTCATTAAACAAATCATAAATAGAGACTTCTTTTAAGAGTGTCATCATGCTATTTTCAGCATCTTTTTCAATAGTGTTCCAAAAAAAATGAATGGAGATTAATATAATATGAATAGTCAAATGTAACAAGCTGGATTAGAACATTTACTAACCATTACAGCACAGGCTGCTTTCCCCCTCCTCCCCCCCTCTTTTTTTTTTTTTTAAACAAAGAAAATTTATTTATCAGAATTTTAATCATAATTAATGGTTTACTTAAAATGTCTACTCTTGCACCACAGAATTAGCGGAGAGCTAGGAACTTAGTTTCTTTTTTAAAACAAAGCATGGCATATAATATTAATGTTTGAGAAATACCTGGGATTTTTGAACTTTAGGAGAGGATAATGCTGAAAGAAGTAAAATTTGTCCTAGAATATAGCTCATTAGTTTACAGTTGCAGTTTGTCTCAGGAGTGGCTGTTTATCCAAATCTTAGTGTTTAGAATACAAACTATACACAAGCAGAGCACTTGAAGGGGAAGGAAAAAAAAAACCAAGAAGAAAGAAAAAAAGTAGATTTCCTCCTTAACTCTGGACTTTGAAGTTTCTCCACAGAAGAGGGGACCAAAAAAGGGAAATAGTTTGACCTAGATTCCATATTAAAATGGAGTGTTGTACTATCAAGCTCAGTACATTTCCTTGAAATTACTGTCAAAGCTTGCATCCTTTAACTCCTCATTAAACTGCAAAGAAAAAAGTTGCACTGATAAGTTGCATACTTGTTCTTTTATTATTGAACATATTATATATTTTTGCAACTATTATAGAAGAGGCGACAGGAACTTATGCACAATAAATTAAAGAGTTATACTACATCCGTAGTATAGTTTTTAACTCAATTTGAGCATCTGCATACTTAAGATTCCAGAAGCAATTACTTTATTGGTTCTTAATTCTTGGAAAGTCAGAATGAATAAATTGACAGTATGGAAAACACAGTCCAGAGCTGCAGCTCAAATGCTTGATTACAAAACCCTCCAAAGTGTAACAATATATTTCCAATGCTACAGCTCATTTCAGGCAGATGCCCTCTTCCAGACCCAGCTGAGCTGATAAAAATGCGTAACCATCCTCTGTGCCAGTTTCCTTCGGGACTGCCAACAGAACCATTTGTGTGAGCACTCCCTACACCAGTTCAATATAGGACAAAATAACAAACATCTACTTTTAAACCACTAAAGTTAACCCAACTCATTTTACTGGGAAATAGTAACTTTCTCTACCTGCACAGCTGTCTGCAGAGTACATACATGTTCACCTACATTCTCTGAACATGTAAGATACTCCTTGGGGTGTCTCTTCATTTTGGTGAAACGCTGGCGTGATGAGGCAGTTTGACAAAACGCTGGGGTCAGCAGAGCTAACAGTCAATCTTTTGTAGAAACACAAGCACTGTGTTTCTTTCACTTCGTGCACTCCTCAGGTATGACATCAACAAGCTGTTGATGAACCATGCTTTGTGTTTCACACCTTCTAACTCCAAAACTGAATGTAGCACTGGACCACAACTCATCTGTGTGCTAACATCTACATCCCACTACCAACCCCAAGGAAAGATGTGGAAAGAAGTAAAAAAAGGACACAGCCTTGGGTGGTGTATCAACTTGAATAGTTAAACACCTTACTACAAAGTAGCACAGAGATTAATGAGCAGCTTATTTCCAGCACACTTGTGATGTGTGAAACAATTCATATGTTATTATGCAAAGCACTACAACTTAGCATAGTGCTACCAGGCATGGGATATGTTCTCAGAAAGCCTATTATGCAATTCAAGGGTCACTTGATGTGGCTTAGAGACAAAAGTTCAGCTCCAACACGATAACAGTTTAGTTTAGTTTCCCTATCTGCTGCTATTGTCAATTGTAACATAGAGATAAACCTAAGCTGCACTGATATCATGAACTGGCATCCTACAGCTGTTCTGGCAGATAGGTAATTATTCAAAGATCGAACTGAAATAAAGATGGTGCCTTTAAGAACACTGCAGGTGGACATTTGCCAAATGGAAGGGCAAGACTATTTGAGTTGCTAATGCTGCCTAGAACAATGGAAACAACTTCAAAGGTAGACACCTGATACTGCCTTTAAACAGCACTGAGGAGGAACAGGGATGCGACTAATGCATTTGGAGTGCAGTGACAGCCATACAGCACACTTAGCTTCAAATTTGAGAAACACCTGGAAAATATTTTAAAGTTGTAATAGGCTACTCAAGCATAAAGTTATGCCATATCGATTCGTTTCAATCGGACAAGCTTGTGCACTATACCCTTTCAGAATAGTATATCGCAAATAAAACCTCAGTGATCACCCCGTTTGCAAGTACTACCCTATACTTCCTTCATGGCTTAAAAGAGAGGAAGGCATCCAGGAAAGATACACAGGGTTGAACAAGTTTCTAACAGTGCTCTGTCTGAGGAGACAGGTGTAATGCAGATGGATCCATCCCACTGATGGAACCGCAGAAACACAAAGGGAGTGAGAAAGGCTTTTAGATTGAGTTTCCAGAACTCCTTCCTGAATGCGTACCCTGTGTCTGTCATAGCTTCCCCCACCACTTCTTGCAGTCTCCTTCCCCACCAACACACCGATGTACCTGTCTAACCCCGCCTCACTCCAATACTACACCAAGGATTCGTGGAATTTCCTGGGAAACAACAACTTATCTAAATTTCTTAGAAAATCATAACTTATCTAAAACAGGGTGTTGTGTAGTAGCACTGGGAGAACAGAGAGTAATTTGCTTTGCAACCAAAAGCATGACCAGAGATATGCTAGCACTTAGATCACAGAATAAATTGCAATACTTTTGACTTTTATGTATGTTTAGGGAAGGGAATTTTGTACCTCTTCTCTTTACTGGAAGCATCACAGCAAAGCCATTTAAAATTAATCCGCTTTACCTCATTACCTCTTGCCAGACACCGTGTTCTTTTTCTACTGACTTTCACATGGGCATCACTGTCTAACAAAATGTTTAATGTACAAGTGTTTGTAATGCTGTGTGTTCAAAAAGGGCCCTCAGCATTTTACACTCAGAATTTGCTGAGTGCCTAGAACCCTCTAATCTTTACAGATGATTAACTAATAAAGTTTTCTGCAGTTTTACATGTACACACTTAGGTGGTTCAGATGTTGACAGTTTCAGAGAGTTCATTAGCTGTAGTTTGTTTGGAACACTATACCTTGAATTCCATTCGATCTTCCTTTTTTGGCTGAGATTGTTAAAACCAGGTGTTATTCGTGTTGACACCCAAGAACTTAAAACATGGAACAGGAGTTGAAATACAGTAAAACTGACAACAGCAATGCCAATAGTCAGGTTGCTGAAGGAAGCCATTGTTCTTCAGCCTGTGAAGAGAAGCAGAAGGTAATTTCAGTCCATTCTCCATTTAACTATTTTAAGCAGCCACAGAAAGTGTTTTTGACAGCTAACTTATCAACAGAAATATTATTCAATAAAGTTTTATCCTGTTCAACATTGCTACGTAAGCCTTCATAGTATTAAAATATCCCCAAACTTTAATAAGTAAAAGTTGCATTTTGGGTTTGTGTTTTTTTAACATTTGCGTACTATACATCTTCATCGCCTAAAGTCGCATGTATTTTGTCTGCGCAGAAAGGACCACTGACCAGTGCAATCGCCGGCTCAGAAGTCTCTACTCCTGCTCCAAGAAGCTCCAAAGTTAAAACTCATCTCATTCTTACCAGATTGACTGCTGCTGACAGGATTTTAAAAAGCAGCAATGAAATCAGATAAGCATAGTGCAGAGATTTTCAGGTCAGCCTCAGGAAGTAGTATGTTTGTGCGCTCTACAGAGACAGTATTTCTCAGTTTGCATTTTGTTCACAGTTGAGGGCTTCTCTTTGTGATAGCATGTAGGCTATCATAACTGAGCTTTTTTCTTCTCCATATGAAAGTCTAAACTTTGCACAATTTCGGAGCACACTGAAGAGCTTCCTACTATCAGAGCTAATGCATTTTCAGATGCTGAATGTTTACCTATTTCATGAGGCCTAAACAATTCCAAGCATAAATGTCACTCTCTAAATGCTTCGGTCATTTCTTGCAAGTCACC
This sequence comes from Charadrius vociferus, assembly GCF_000708025.1. Lineage (NCBI taxonomy): Eukaryota > Metazoa > Chordata > Aves > Charadriiformes > Charadriidae > Charadrius > Charadrius vociferus. The sequence goes on along the minus strand of NW_009648332.1, from coordinate 15,888,189 downwards.
AGGATTTTGCAAGACAGAATGATATCTTCCCAGAAGCCACAAACTTCTGACATACATCTCCCGTTTGATGGTGTTGTCAAGTGTTTTTGTCAAGTGTTTTATCTGCCAAGACTGACAAAGGTTACAAACTCATAAAAAGTCAATTTGTATTAAGTTGAACAGAAAAGGGGAAAAAAGCCAAAAGGCTTAATTTAAAATATTTAAATAATGATTTTAATAGCCATTTAAATAACTATTGTCACTTACTTTAGTTTTTACTGAAGAAAACATCTAAAAATAAAATGAAGACTTAGAGGCTAGCATAATTTGATGTTACTACAACAACCTAATGGTCAGCAAAAACTGATACAATTATATAATACACTTATGTCCACCTTTAGTTCACATGCATTATAGAATGAGGGAATGTACCTTAGATTTTTTAATTTGTATCTGCATTGCAGATGGAAAGAAACTTGAACTTCGGGGGGGGGAAATGAAAGAAAAGTCCACCAGTTAAAATAATAACTTAAAAAAAAAATAAGTACAATATTCCCACTTGGTGGTATAAATGGCAACTATATTGAAACACGGTTTGCATTTAAACTTAGAACTTCAAGAAAAGGTGTATTACAATTAGATCAGGAAAAAAAAAAAATGTTGTCCTCAGAGATTTAGAAGCAGAAGGTTCAGTGATCTCAAACCTTTTCCCTCCTCCTCTTTCTTTTCTTCCCCCCTCCAGAATTGAAGAGTAAAAAAAAGCGTATTATCTGAAAACTTTCTCTGACAAGTACCCACAGTAAAAGTTACAGCTATATAAGCAGAATGCTGGACAAATATAAGCAGATTTGCTGAGTGAAACCCGCATCCATATCATATGTATTTCAAGTCTTTACTTCAGACCAGCTTTAATTCCGTCCTAGGGACTCCACAGTTGTTAGATCATATTTGATGTGCTCTTCAGGCCTATCTTCCGGCTCTGTTTAACCCAAATGGAATCCAGCTTGCATGCTCTGGGACAGCTATGCAACACAAATCAAAATGCAATATGTTGGGGATCAGAATATTCAGTTCATAAGTGCATTTCTACTCCAAACTAAAATTTTAATGTATGTACACTGCAGTGCATTGCAACAAACTCTGGTTCATTCCAGTTATTTATTTGATGGCCTGTTCTAGTTCAGCAGCATACTAGTCTTGCATGCTTTTTAATGTTAGTCTATTAAAAATTCCAGTTTCAAATACTATCCTGAATATTCAGTATTCTCTCAAGTACTTTTTACACTGTTCTCCACATACTTCTCCATTTGCCTCCACTAACCAGGAAGATAGAAAATACAAAACAAACTTTATGCACTTTTTGCACAGTTTAAAGTTCTAGAGACAACGTGCATTAAGCCTGATTTTCTAAAACTTTTCAGTTTGAAGGAACAAAACAATCAATTCAATTTTTTATCTTGCAGTTTAAACCCCCTGATAAGCACTGTATGGTGCCTATTCCAGACTCGCCTGGGGCCAACACTTTGTTATTACATCATCTCATTTGTAGTAAGCAAGTCCTCTCTTGGACCACGTAAGGGAAAAAATCAGTTGGTTTAATGCCTGAAGTGTGTGAAGGAAGCCAGAACACAGGTTGAAGACAATTCTCTTCAGAAAAATAGCAAAACCACTGAACATCAATCACACCTACTTCATCCTTTTGACTAAAATATAGAAATTCTCATGATGCTACCAATTTTATTCATCTGCAATGACTATAACTAGTACCTCTGAGTTTCAAAGACACTGACATAATCTCTTGGACAAAAGAAATCCATGTTTTGCTTTGTTTCCTTAGCACCAGAAGATTTTATTAGGTAAGTAATGTTTCAGTGCGTGACAGGTGTTCATTTTAGTACAGGAGATTATGGAATTAAACAAAAAAACCTCCCAACCATCCCTTGCAAGAAATGCATTAGAAGAGCTAATCTTTCTTCTAAGGAGCCTATACAGGAATTTGTTTTTAAAAAAAAAAAAAAAAAAAAAGAAGAAGAAGAAAACAGTTGCGTGGAAAGTGCAAGATCTGACTTTCAGAAGTATGATGTACCTATACCGCTCAGTAGTTTTAGCAGCAAGTACAGAACCATGATGCCAGCGAGGGAGAAAGGTGTGATGGCAGCAGAGAAGAAACTAGTCACCCAGACTCTGTGGCTGGTCCCACAGATACTCATAAGGGTTTTGCAAGACTCATTTCAGAAGGCAATTTCATATATGCTTATCAAGATGCTGTTTACGTACATTAAGTACGAAGTCCAGGAATAGTTTCATGTTTTACTTAGGCAAATTAAGAGTGCTGTATTTTAATTCAATTCAAGGACCAGGTGTAAACACAGTGTTTCATGTGAAATGGAAGAACAGTTCAGCTATAACCGTTTTCTCATCTAAGTTGTTTTCAACTATATCCTGTTTAACATGAAAATTAACTGGTTTTTACCAGATTTTCTTTTTATCTAAAAGAAAAATGATTCATGTTGTTGAACCAAAGCTTATCACTTAAAAGAAACATAATAAGCTTGTAATTACACATGTTTTTTGTGCCCTGAAGGCAATGGCCAAAGTTAGTAAGTCAAAGCCCACTTCAACTACACTGTGTTTTTCTGCCCCAGTATCTCCTTATGGGTGTCCAGCAAAGTCTGATCAAGATACAGAACTTCATGGATTATATATGAGCAGACACTTTATCCCTCAAACTGCATAGTCATTGATTACCATTCAGTCAGCTGATACAGTGTTTGAGCTCGTGGAAGGCTGAGTGGGGAGGGAGGTTTAGTGTAACTACTTTGTAATTCCGGGGCAGGGGGAAAGCACTATATCCAGGTTGGACCCTCATCATTAGGTTTTTAGCAGTAGTCTTTTCCTGGCTTTCCCAAAATTACTGTCTTAACCATTCAGTTAGACAGTAATTACAAATGATCAGAACTTCACTCTTGCAGCTTTTCAATGTAATCTTTGGGTAAATAAATATCAGCAAACACTTGAAACTAACAATTTTCAGCAACGTGTTAGTTACACGTGTCTAGCGCAGTATCAACCTGCTCTATCGACCACAGTAATTTTGAGAAAGCTAGTAACACAGCTTTTCAATCATACTCAGCAAGAGCTGAAAATATGCTGTTTTCATTTGCTATTAACATGCTGTGGTTTTCCTGCACTTCTGTTTTTACTTGGAATTTAGAAGAAAAAAAACAACAATATTAAGACTCAACATTCATTCACCCCCAATACGAAACTATTATGAACTTCTGATAGAAAAAAAAGTCAGGACTTCACTGACAGAGAATAAAGGAGCAGAAGAGTTACCAAGCACCGTGCCACCAATGGCATTTAGCATTTATGTTCCGCTCATTTCACTGTTTCCACATCAATTTTTCACCATATAAGCGACCACATAAGCCACCAGACACAGTAAGGAGGCGCAAAGAAAGGCATAAGGTCTGCAGCCCTTACTTTCTTCCAGGCCGGATTTCAAGATGAGCTGGATCAACTACCAAACAAGATTACAGCCTGAAGCTGCTAGTGACACCAGGACATCCCATTCAGCCCTGCGCCCTCCTGATCCGTCTGAAACTGTAAGCCAAATCCAACGCTTGCAAAGCTTGCCACGCTGACTTCCAAAGAGCGACGTGGGACCACTGACTGACCGCACGTTTTACAACGAGCCCGGCAACAAAACATCTGCAGTGCCCGAGTGTTGCTGTGCTGGGGGCTCCCCATGGTACTCTCCACTGATCCGACCGGATCACCCGCACCGCCTTCGGCACCGCGCTCCGCTCCGCACTGAGGGGACACGCGGCAGAATTCAACCCACCCGCCGCCTGAGCCGTGGACGGCTCTTCCCACCCCAAAACTCCCCTCTGCCCTCTGCCCTGACAGCCCCAAAGCAGCTCGCAGACCAGGCTCGCCTTCAGCAAAGGCAGAGCGGGTAAAGGTGGTGAGGCAGTGGGCGCTGCCATCCCCCTCCACCGACCCCCTCACCCCTGCAAGAAGTTTGCCGTCGCAAAGCAACAGGGAGGGGGTAACCCCACCACCACCACCAGCACACACCCCCCCAAACTGGACGGCGGGACCCTC